>NW_020954610.1:70421322-70490344 GCF_900497805.2 Vombatus ursinus
AAGAAAGAAAGAAAGAAAGGAAGGAAGAAAGAAAGAAAGAAAGAAAATCCCTACTCTCAAAGAGCTTATAAACTGGATGAGTGTTGGTACCACATTAAGTTCTGACATTCTATGTTCTGTCTAGTTGTAATAATAATAATAGCTAACATTTACACAGCACTTTAAGATCTGTAAATATTATCTAACTTTATCTTCACAATCACCCTGGGACCTAAGTGCTATTATTATCTTCATCTTATAAATGAAGCAACCTAAGAACATAAAGGTTAAATGACTTGCCCTGGGTGCCATAGTATCAGTTGATACTGAGGTTAAAGTGGCCCGAAGTCAGGAAGACTCGTCTTTCTGAGTCCAAATCCAGCCTTAGGCACTGACTAGCTGTGTGACCCTAGGCAAGCCACTTAACACTATCTACCTCAATTCCCCATCTGTAAAGTTAACTGGAGAAGTACATGGCAAACCATTCCAGTATCTTTGCCAAGAAAACCCCAAACGGCACCATGAAGACTTGGACACTGGAATGACTTAACAACAACTTCCCAACTCAAGGTCCAGCACTTGATACACTGTGCCACATAGATGACTGATAGTATATTTTTGGTGATTTGTCAGTGAGACCTATTTTACATATCCATTCATTCAATCCATATTTATTGAGCCTACAATATATTCACAAAACTCTATTGAGTATTGTGGGTTATAATAAGAAATTCAAACAAAAATCCCTCTGGGAGCTTATGGTGAATCTAGGGAGGCTATATATGCTTTAGTCCAATGGTTCTGTCAAGTACCTCTAACAGTACAGGTGATAATCCATCTACTCATCATCCTTTGTGATTTTTGTTATTTTTTTCCATGAATATTCAATAGAATATCTACCCAACATGCTGGAGACCTTCCTCCTGGTCTTTTAACATTTTGTGATCACAAGGTATGCTGTTCTGTCAATTCATTATGCGCGTAGTTCTTGCTAAATGACCATTTCTTTTCCAATCATCCATTTCCTTGACAATGTCTTTGGCTCCACTTTTTGCATGGGAATCAAGACTGACGATATGCTGTAGCCTACTGAGCATCTCTCTATTTCCCTCTATTTCTCCCATAATTTTTATTCTTCTAAGATTGTGGAGTTCTATGTCTCACAGAGTAACTGTGAGAATACTGATGCTAAAAAATTGCATTTTCTTTCAGGGAACAGTTTGAAATCATTGAAAGTGGAGCATAATGTTCCAAATGCATTCTAACATCCTTTTTCTCTTCTAGTTAATTCTAACCCCAGCTCATCATCTATGAAATAGTTAAGCACATAGACTCACAGGTTATAGGACCAGAAGTTAAAGGCTAGAAGGAAAACCATAAGACATCTAGTTCAATCCACTCATTTGAGAGATGAGGAAAATGACCCCAGGAAAGTTAGGTGACTTATGCAAGGCTATGTAGATAGTGGTCAATCTGGGATTTGAACCTGGGTCAACTGACTCTAAACCAATCCTCTTTCCATTATGTCCCACTGCCTCTTGTTAAGACAATAGCAATTCTAAGCCTTTCGCCTTGAGGAAAAATCAGTTCCTACCTAGTATATTTGTTGTTGTTATTGTTCAGTCCTTTCAGTCATGTTTCACTTTTATAACATTTGGGGTTTTCTTAGCAAAGATACTGGAGTGGTTTGCCATTTCATTTTCCAACTCATTTTACAGATGAGGAAACTGAGGCAAACAGGGTTAAGTGACTTGCCCAGGGTCACACAGCTAGTAAAACTCTGAGGCCAGATTTGAACTCAGGAAGATGAGTCTTTCTAGATTCAGGCTTGCCACTCTATCCACTGAGCCACCTAGCTGCCCACTCAGTATAGTTTATTGGATTAATTTATTTATTAAAGCTGTATGCTTTTTAAACACCTAATGCTAAGAAGCCACCTTTAGTGATTTAAGCAGTATTTCTTTATCTTACGTGTCTTAATATAAAATTGTTAAGTTTCATCACAAAGCAGTATAGAAGGGCCAAATGAGTGATAGTTAGTAAGTATGAGGAGAGTCCATAAAAAAAAAAGATAGATCAGTGTGGAGTAGAAAAGTTAAGGAATCCTCTGTAGAACATGGAAGAACTCAGGTGAACTTTCAAAGATATTCAGCATTTGACTAGGCACAGAGAAAGGGGAAAGAAACTCTAGCAGAAATAGGGGACAACACATGGGAAACCACTGTTTTTATGTTTTCTGTTCATTTTTAGAAATATTATTCAAATAAACACAAACCTCCAGGTCTTGGTGGTATTTTAAAACATCTGAAATCTTTACTGGACAACCACCTAGTTGTTCATCTTCAACTAAAAGAGAAACTAGAAAGCTCAATGAGGCCAACTAAGTATTTTGAAACGGCAATATTCAGCATTTTACATTAAAATATGGGCTCTATACTAAACGAGAGCTTTAATTCTTGAGTACTCATTCATGCACTCTTTCACCTTCCTATCAGCTAAATAAAGACCTGTCTGTGAATTCCTTAGCAGGCAAGGTTAAGCTGGCAACAATCCAACCATATTTTTGGATAATATACCTTGGTGAGAGTGCTGAGTCAGCGAGGTTTAGTTTTTGATAGACAAATTATGTTGGGAGTGATCTTTCCTCATGGTAGGTATGAGAGGTTAGGGACCAGAGGATAGTTATGTGACCATAACAATTCGCATTTTCTAAAGGACAGGCTTTTGTATCTGAAGGATTGATTTTTTTTTTCCTGCGATTTTTCAGTAACCTAACATATTTCTTTATTCCCAACCCCAGAGGAGCTAATGTGTCAGAGAACACTGAGATTTCTTTAGTCCGGAGACAGACATCCCTGATTTACTGTCCTTTCATAATAAAACAAGAATTTCCCTGAAGACTGCTAAATATGACTGGCTACTGTTATTTCTGAACCCTTTATCTCATTTCCATAAGAGTGGTTTTGGTTTTAATCTTCTACCAAAATACTTATTTTATATCCTCTAAAGAGCATTTTATTAATTGGAAAGCCTTATTCACTGTGTTAGCTCTATCCTGAGACATCCAAATGACTTGGACATTCTATGCTCCCTGTGGCAAAAAGGCAGCACACTTTCAACTAAATAATCATCAGTTTTGTGCTAACAGAAAATGCTGGTGGAGATTTATATTCATTTTTTCCCATAAGGGACATATTTAGTATGAGCTTTCTTCAGTGTGTGATCAAGCCTATATTTACTTCTTCTTCTTCTTCTTTTATTCTAGTAGGGTCAGTTTCTGGGATGACATATCTGGAAAGACATACAATTCAATTTAAAGTGTTTTGTACCTACGAATGCATTTGGAGCCAAAAAGTAACTAGCACGGAGTGACTCGGGTTTTCCAAGTAATAACTTCAGGAAGGTCTGATAAGCCTCAAGATTTGGGCCCAGTGCCATCAGGTATGATTATGTCTGGGGTCATCGAATAAAGACATGTTAGGTTACTGAAAAATTGCAGGAAAAAAATCAATCTCTCAGACTGTCCCTCCTCCACCAACAATTTCATCACCTGGCTCCAAGGTCACTTCCCTCTCATAGCGTCCGTTTGCCATAATCTTCTTATCTTGGATCCCACCTTCTTCATTGTTGATATAACTGTACTCAACTGGGAAGAATTGCAGAAATGGTTCCATGAAGCTTGGTGACAAATACCACATGGAATACCTAAAATCAGAAGCAGGATTGCTAGAAATGTTGGTCCCTAGCAAACTCCCAATAGTGGCCTCAGGGCTTTTGTCTTTCAGTTGAGTCTTAATTTGTACTGAATGCCACAATTCCTGATTACAGCGCTGATACTGAAATGTCATAGTTAACCAAACTGGAAAAGCAGGAGAAAGGATACCTATATGTATGTGGGAAAGTCACTTAGCTTCTTCACCTATCTCAGTTCATTAATCTAAAAGTAAGTAGAACATTAACTAACATAAAGAAAGAGTTATAAAAAAAAGGCTTTGAAATTTTCTGGGGTGTAGAGTACTTCTGGGATAAGGGTAAGGTACTACCTGGAGGGGAGCAGTTGGGTGGTGCAGTGAATAGAACGCCAGGCCCAGAGTCAGGAAGATTCATCATCCTGAGCTCAAGTCTAGTTATAGACACTTACTAGTTGTGTGACCCTAGGCAAGTCACTAAACCCTGTTTGTCTCAGTTTCCTCATCTGTAAAATGAGCTAGAGAAAGAGCTGTGAAAGAAGAAAGAGAAAGAAACAAAAAAAGAAAGAGAAAGAATAAAGTAAGTGAAAAAAATATTATTCAATCTGCATTCAGAGTCCATCAGTTCTTTATCTGGATGTGGATAGAATTTTCTTTCATGATTCCTTTGTATTTGTCTTAGATCATTTTGTTGCTGAGAAGAACTGAGTCATTCACAGTTAATCATCACACAATGTTGCTGATACTATGTACAATGTTTTCCTGGTTCTGCTCATTTCCCTTTGCATCATTTCATGCAAGTCTTTCCAGGTTTTTCTGAAATCTGCTGTTTATCATTTCTTATTGCACAATAGTATTCCATTACATTCGTATTCCACAGCATCCCCTCAGTTTCTAATATTTTGCCAAGCTGAAAAGAGCTATTTTTTTGTACACGTAGGTCCTATTCCCTTTTTTTATGATCATTTTGGGATGCACACCTAGTACTGGTATTGCTGGATCAAGCGGTATATACAATTTGGTTACCCTTTCGGCATAGTTCCAAATTGTTCTCCAGAATGGTTAGATCAGTTTACAACTCCACCAACAGTGTATTAGTGTCCTGATTTTCCCATATCCTCTCCAACATTTATCATTTTCCTTTTTTGTCATATTAGCCAATCTGATAGGCATGAGGTGGTACCAGACAGTTGTTGTAATTTTCATTTCTCTAATCAAAAATGATTTAGAGCATTTCTACATATGCCTATAGATGGCTTTGATTTCATCTGAAAACTGCCTGGTCATATCCTTTGATCATTTATCAATTGGGGAATGGCTTCTATTCTTACAAATTTGACTCCATTTTCTATGTATTTGAGAAACAAGGCCTTTATCAGAGACCCTTGCTGTAAAGATTATTTCCTAGCTTTCTGTTTTGCTCCTAATCTTGGTTACATTGGCTTTGTTTTTGTAAAAGTTTTTTTAATTTAATATAATCAAAATTATCTATTCTACATTTCATAATGTTCTCTATCTCTTGTTTGGTCAAGAACCTGTAACTCACTTAACTTCTCCTTTAAGAATTTGGATGCTACACCACTTGGTGCATATATGTTTAGTATTGATATTACTTCATTGTCTATGATACCTTTTAGCAAAATGTAGTTTCCTTCTTTATCTCTTTTAACTAGGTCTATTTTTCTTTTGCTTTGTGATCAAGATTGCTACTCCTACTTTTTTTTTTTAATTCAACCAAAGCATAATAGATCTTGCTTCAGCATCTTACCTTTACTCCGTGTGTGTCTCTCTGCTATCCACTCTGCTATCTGCTTTGATTTTATGGGATAGTTCATCCCATTCACGTTGACAGTTATGATTACTAACTCTATTCCCCTCCATCCTATTTTTCCTCCTGTTTGTTCTCTCTCTCCTTTCATCCTTTCCCTCCTCAACAGTGTTCTGCTTCTGTCTACTGCCTTCCCTTGTCTGCCCTCTCTTCTGTCAGCCCTGCCCCCCCTTTTACTTAATCTCCTCCCCTCCTACTTTCCCATCAGGAAAGAAAGATTTCTATATTCAATTGGTTGTTTATATTATTCCCTCTTTGAGCCAATTCTGATGAGAGAAAGGTTCAAGCAATGTCCACAGCCATTCCTCCCATCCTCCCCTCCATGGCAATAGGTTCTTCATGCCTCTTCATGTGAAATAATTTACCCCATTCTACCTCTCCCTTCCTTCTACACACAGTATACTCCTCTTTCCCATCCCTTAGTTATTTTTTATGTTATTCCCTCAAATTCACCTCATACCCACACCCTCTGTCTATGCATATCCCTTCCAATTGTACTATGAGTGGTATAGTTTTTTAAGAATTACAAGTATCATTTTCCCATGTAGGGATATAAACAGTTCAGCTCCATTGAATCCCTTATATTTTCTTTTCCCTTTTTATCTTTTTAGACTTCTCTTGGGTCCTGGTATTGGAGATAAAAATGTTTGTCCAATTCTGGTCTTCTCTTTATGAAAGCTTGAAATGCTTCTATTTCATTGAATGGTCACTTTCCCCTTGAAGCATTATGCTTAATTTTGCAGTGTAAGTGATTGTTGGTTATAGTCCTAGCTCCTTTCCCTTCCAGAATATCATGTTCCATGACTCTGATCCTTTAATGTTGTAGCTGATAAATCCTGTGCAATCCTGATTAGGGCTCCTCAATATTCGAATTATTTCTTTCTGGCCACTTTCAGTAATTTTTCCTCAACTTGATAGTTCTGTAATTTGGCTATAATGTTCCTTGGAGTTTTTATTTTAGGATCTCTTTTCTGAGATGATTGGTGGATTCTTTCAATGTCTATTTTATCCTCTGGTTCCAGGATATCAGAACAATTTTCCTTGATAATTCTTGAAAGATGCTGTCCAGGTCCTCTTTTTTGATCATAACTTTCAGTTAATCTAATGATTCTGTCATTGTCTCTCCTGGATCTATTTTCCAGGTCAGTTGTTTTTCACATGAGATTTTATTTTACATTTTCTTCTTTTTTTCCATTCTTTTGAATCTATTTGATTAATTCTTGATGTCTTATAGAGTTATTAGTTTCCACTTGCCCAACTCTAACTTTTAAGGAGTTGTTTTCCTCAGTAAGCTATTGTACTTCCTTTTCTATTTGGTCAATTGTACTTTTTCAGGAATTGTTTTCTTCAGTTGGTTTTTGTATCTCCTTTTCCATTTGGCTAATTCTACTTTTTAAGCAGTTGTTTTCTTTTTCCAAGCTGTTGACTCTTTTTTTCATAATTCTCTTGCATCATTCTCATTTCTTTTTCCAATTTTTCTTCTACCTCTCATATGATTTTAAGCTCCTTTTTGAGCTTTCATGAGCTCTTTCTGGGCTTGAGACCACTTACCATTTTTCTTTGGGGTTTTGCCTGTAGGTATTTTAACATTGTTGTCCTCTTCTGAGTTTGTGTCTCGAACTTCCTTTTCACCATAAAAACTTTCTATGGTCAGGTTCTTTTTTGTTTTGTTTTATTTTGTTTGTTTGTTTTTTGCTCATCTCTTTCGGCCTTTTTCCTTTCTTTTAAATTTGAACTCTGCTTCCAGGGTGGAAGGGACACTGTCTCGCTCTTCTTGTGCCATGGGCTGTAGGCTCTGGCTGTTTACCTAGTGTTGCACTGATGTTGCCCTGAGGCCCACAGGGGATCCTCATGTCTGGTTCTGTGCTGAAGGGGTTGGGTGGGGGATGGCTGGTACTGCTGGAGGCCAGGGGTCTGGCAGCTTCCCTGGTGCTAAGCCAGGGTCCAAGTTTTGGTGTTAGGTCAGTGGGGTGTTTCTGCACTTGCCTGCTCCACTGCACTGAGGCTCAGGATCTCCCACTGGTTTGCTACAGTGGATCTTGCTGCTGGCTTTCTGGGATTCTTCCTCTCCTGGACCACATTTCCTTTTTACCTCAGTGAGACAGACCTTTCTTGCTAATATTTCAAGTTTTTGGGGCTAAAAATTGTTTCACCCTGTCTTTTTGTTGATTCTACTGTTCCAAGATTTGTTTGGGGACACTATTTTACGGTTGTTTCAAGGTGAATATGGGAGAGTTATGGCAATTTTCTGCTTACTCTGCCATCTTGGCTTCTGCAAGTCCCCCTTTTACCCTTTATTCTTCCCTACTCACTCTAGCTCTTTTATGCTTCTGCATATTCTTTATTTAACCTTCTGATTTACCCTTACCTCTTCCATTTTTATTTGTTTTAATATCACCTACATTTCCTCTTGTACCCTTTCCTTTTCCCATTCCAGAGAGCCATGTCTTATATAGAAAAGATGAAAGAAAAAAAAAACAGAAAAAAACAATTAGCTATTTAAAAATCTAATATTATATGGAATGTTCCATACACATTCTTTTTTTACTTTCATTACTCCCCAGGCTGCACTACTGGGAGGCAGGGGAAGAGAATGAACATTTATATAGCACCTACTATGTGACAGGCACTATGCCAAGAACTTTACAAATATTGCTTATTTGATCTTCATAATAATCTTATATGGTAGTTGCTATTATTGTCCTGATTTTATAGTTAAAGAAACTGAAGAAAATAGAGGTTAAGTGATTTGCCCAGGGTCATATAACTAGTAAGTGTCTGAGGCTGGATTTGAAGTCAGATCTTTTTGACTCCAGGACCAGAGCTCTATCCACCAAGCCATGAGCTGTCTCACTCCTGACTCTCCAGACTTCTCTCTAATACCACAGAAACCTCTTCATCATGAAAACTCTTTCCTTCCCCCCTGGACTTCACACACTGGAAGTACCCTCTCTCTGTGGCTCCTCCCTCTGATTGTCTGACTCCTCCCAGAACCTCCATTTTAAGGAAAGCATCTAGGCTAGCTATATTTTCATTCCTTTCCAGGCTATACTCATGATTCTCTGGATTGCCTCTATCATTTATCATTGTTGTTCAGCAGTTTCAATCCTGGCCAACTTTTTCATGACCCGTTTTGTATTTTCATGGCAAAGGTACTGGAGTAGCTTGCCATTTCTTTTTCAAACTCATTTTACAGATGAGGAAACTAAAGGAAACAGGGTTAAGTGACTTGCCCAAGGTCACCACAGCTAATAAGTGTCTGAAGTTGGATTTGATCTCAGATCTTCCTGACTCCAGGCCCACCACTCTATCTACTATACCACCTAGTCACCAACTGTCTGGATTTCCTCCACCATACCCCTCCCCAGATAGGAATAAAGAAAGTAAGAAAACGCCTACTGAAATCTATTCACTCATAGATTGAGGAGGCCCATGGACCCAATGTTAAGAACACCTATTCTAAATCCTTCCCTGGAAACAGTGAATAAAATTATTCAGTGGTCAATAGAATAATAAAATTCAAGTTGTCAAGTCAGCATGCATTTATTAAGTGCCTACTATTTGCCAAGCACTGTGCTAAACATTAGGAATACAAAGAAAGGACAAAAAAAATCTGCTTTGGAGGAGATCGAAGTCTAATGGGGGAGACAAAGTGTAAACAACTCTGTACAATACTGGATAAACTGGAGGTAATTAACAGAGGAAGGGCATTAGCATTAAGGAGAATAGGCTGAGATTTGAAGGAAGCCAGGAGGTGAAGGTGAAGAGGGAGAACATTCTAGCCATGGAAGGGAGGAGGGAGCAAGTGAAAATACCCAGGGTCAGAATATGGAATGTCTTATGTGAGGAATAGCAAGGAGGCCAGTGTCATTGGATCGTACAGTACATGAAGAGGACTAAACTACCAGAAGAATGGAAAGATAGGAAGGCATCTGCTTACAAAGGGTTTTAAATGCCAAGCAGAGGATTTGATATCTGATTTTAGAGGTAATAGGGAGCCACTGGAGTTTATTAAGGTGAACTGGGGGTGGGGGAAGAGACATGGTCAGACTTGTACTTTTGGAAAATCACTTCAACAGTTGACTTCATTATAAGGAAAATTATTAGAACAACAACAAAAAATCTCTTATTTTTGTATGACGCTGTGGTAGTTTTGCATCTTAAATATGTATAATTTTGATTGGCACAATTCAAAAATACAAATTGAACAAGGAGACCCAACAAGGGGAGAAATTATTGAGTATGTGTATTTAAGGATATTGTCTTGATTGCTTTTGTAGGCAGAGGGATAATTAGTGGAATCCCATTCAGTACCCTAGGATGTGGCTGTTCTTGACCTGATGACTAGAACTTAATAGGGGCAACTAGTTGCCCATATACTATCTAATTGTTTACTTCAGGTTTCAATGTCTTGTTGTCTCTTTTGTTCCTTTTCAGTGAAAAGTTGTTTCTCATTCTGACTCAATCCACATTTGGAATTCCATAAAGATTTAATTTTTTTTCATTTTTCTGAAAACTGACCTTTTCATTAACTGCTAATTCGTACTTTAATGTAATAATGTCTTTTTCCCATCTACTATGTAATAACATGGTCTTTCCTCCATTACCACCAAAAATTCAGAAAGGTGGAAGCAACCACTGGGAACGAGAACAGAGACAATGACACTGGAACCCCTTTCCCAGAACCAATTTCTCCCTTCTCCATTACTCAGTCTGGAAAGGATCATGGGATCATAGCAGCATAACTTTAGAACTAGAAGGGACCTTAGAAACCAACTCAGCTGACCACCTCACTTTACAGTCAAAGAAATGGATGCCCAAAAAGGTTAAGCAATTTGATCAAAGTACTAAGTGATTGAGGCAGAATTTGAACCTAGGTCTTCTGTTACTAAATCTAGTACTCTTTTTCCTATAGCAGGCTTAAATGGGAGTTCTAGCCCTGGCCTTCCTCATGGAGTGGGTTTAGAGTACTCCATTTGTAGAGTCAGAACTTATTCTACCCTGCTTATTCACATGCCTCTGCTATCTGAGAAATAAGAAAAGAAAAAAAAAAGGAACTGTCCATTCTGACCACTGAAGTTTTGCATAAGTGAAGGCTGCTATTACTAACTGTAAAAGTGCTGCTACTGCTGTAGCACCGTCATGGGCTCAGCCACAACCCCAACCCCTTACTGGGGGCTGTGAGGAAAGGGAAAATGAAGCAAACTGGCAAGATCTAACCCAGGATTAGGTGCCTTTCTTGCTTTCCTGACCTCTGTAACTATCAATCCCTTGCTGTGACCAACTAAATATCCAATCAGCTGGTGCTTCCCCTTTCCTGAGTTTTGAGAAATCCAACCTCCTAGTTTCTTAATCTCAGAGGTTCATAATTGCCATCAAAACAAAACAAAATTTACAAAAAAAAAACCCTTTCTTCTCACTACTTTTATTTCTGCCTTCACTCTTTTCTTTATTCAGTTCTGATCTAACCTTACCAAATTCTCCTTTCTTTTCATTGTTGCCTATAGAACTCTACAACCCACCACTCCCCAATCTATCAATAACAAAATCCCTTTCATCTTAGATTTTTTTCCTTTAACCATCTTTCCATCTCTACCTCAGAAAACATGACTCTCTCCAGATGAAACTTCTCCCCTAGCCAGCCCCTCCTATACTAATCAGTCAATTAGAATTTATTAAGCATCCACCATATACCAGGCACTGTGTGCTGAAGTCCAGTAATACAAAGAAAGACAAAAGACTCCTTGCCCTTAACCAGCTTACATTCCAATGAGAGACTCATCATGTAAAAAAAAAAAAAAACGTGCAAGCAAATAACATACAGGAAAATAGGAAAAAATCCACAGAGGAAGGTACTAAAACTAAGAGGGTTTGGTATAGATTTTCTAAAGGTGGAAGAGAAGACATGACTTCTCTCATGCCTACTGATACACTGGTAGAGCAGGGGTAGAATTACCTGTGTGACCTTGGGCAAGTCATTGTCCTCGATGGGCCTCAGCTTCCCCATCTATGAAATGAAGGGATTGGTCTAGGTGACCTTCAAAATCCCTTCCAGCTCTAGATTTATGATCTTGTTCTGACCCCAGACAAGGAAACTGAGGGTACAGTATAGAGGATGACTGTGAACCAGGTACTGAACTCCTTGTGAGAATACGACTGAGGCAATATAGATTTATTTCCTTTGCAAGTTCTTCCTTGTTTTTCCCAGTTTTTGGTGTTCACTATTTCCTCAAATTAATCAAGCAGTCAATAAGTATCTATTAAGTGTTTAAAATGTGTTGGGCACGATGATAAGTGTAGGGGACACAAAAAAGGACAAAAATTACCTTGTGTTTATTTACTTGTCTCCATGTCATATCTTCATCAGACCAGGGACCAATTTTTTTTTTTAGGTGGGTGTTGTTTCCTCATCAACTAGTATTGTGTCATTCATGAAGTAGATGTCAGAGCTGAATTTGCTGAATGGAAATACATTGCTTAACTCTCTGTAGGGAGAAGTTTCCTTCTCTATAATTCCTCAATCCCTGCCTCTCACTTTAGACTAGGCCCAGATTCCTGACTTCTCCAAATTCCCCTTGTACCATCATGGTCTCCTACTGATGAAGACAACTGAGCCTCCTTTAAGAGTTAATCACTGCCTTTAAATCAGTATTACCAGTTCTTTAAAGACATTCTCTGCCACTCAGGAACTGAGTAGGCCCATGCAACGTTTCCAAAGCCTGCCAACAAAAGGAAGGAAGACTAGGCAGTAATGAAATTCAGATCCCTCCTATGGCAATTTGTAGCACTACTGCTAGGCCAGGTTGATTTATTGGTAATCTTAATGAATGTTCTTATTCATTCCCTGTGGCTTTGTTTTGATGATCTTATTAGAAAGGACCTAGTAAATGTTCTAGCTCTAATTCTCTCTCTCTCTCTCTCTCTCTCTCTCTCTCTCTCTCTCTCTCTCTATTTCTCTCTCTCTCTCTCTCTCCCCCTCCCTCCCTGGCTACCTCCCCACACATACCCTCTCTTTGGACACAGTATTCTCTATTGTTTAGGAAAATTTTTAAGAGATGTCATTTTACCAGCTCAAGTTCAATGGCTATGATTCATTTGTTACAGGAGATAGACAGACAGAGACTCCTGATCCAGGGATGTGAAAATAGAAAGTTTCAGATCGTGTCAAAGAAAAAGAAATGTCATGGGTCTATATTAGACCATCATTATGAACTAGTCACCAATCAATGAGCCAGCATTGGAGAGTTTGGACCCCTCCTTCCTCTTCAAAAAATGCAGTGGAAAGAAAACTGCATTTGGGGTCGAAATTATTATCGTTGTTGTTGAGTCATCTCTGAGTCTTCATGACCCCTTATGAGGTTTTCTTGGCAAAGATACTGGAGTGGTTTGCCATTTCCTTCTCCAGTAGATTAAGGCAAGCAGAGATTAAGTGACTTGCTCAAGGTCATACAGTTAGTAAGTGTTTGAGGCCACATTTGAACTCAGGTCTTCCTGACTCCAGGTCCAGATCTGTATCTGCAAAGCGATCTGTGATCAAATCTCAACTTTTCAATTTAGTACTTGTATGACAAGCGTTGGGACCTCATTTTCACTCTATAAAACAAAGCAGTTGAACTATGTTATAGAAAAGTTAAATTTCAGCATTGGAAGGAACTGGAGAAGACTGTTCAATCCTAACCATACTTGAACATGGTTCAAGAATTTTCTCTATAACATAACCAATAGGTGTTCACACAGATTTTTCTTTAAAGTTCTGTAATGAGGGAAAAGCCATTACCAAAATAATTTCTGAGGTCCCTTTGCATGATTAATCCTGCAATCTAACACCACTATCTACCTATTTTACTTATTGCAAAAGATATTCAAATTAAGCTCCAATATAACTTTGCTTTGATTATGAAACCTACCACAAGGCAGGGAGAAGTCAGGTTTTATCATTCCCATTTACAAGTGGTAAAATTGAGTTTTATAAATCTTGAGTAATTTCCCATCATTATAGAACATGGTAGAGCCAGGAATAGCTCCATTACCTCTGGGTCCAATGGTTTTTGCTGTTGTTGTTTTTCCTATAAAACCATAAACTTTTCCCTAACTAACCATAGGATTTTATAAACATTCACAAGCGCACACTGCTGGTCACAGCAATGTTTTCTGAATGCCGCTTTCTGACATTTCTTTCCCTGAAGGACAGAGGTTCAAATGTTTGTTTAAGTGTAATCCAATAAAAAAAAACTACATTGGCTATTAAGTTGGTGATTTTTTCAGTGCATATCTGCACTGCTGCATGATGTCAAAGTAGTTAATGAATCTCACTGTTCATCAGGTGTTACTTCAGCAGCTCCATCAGTGTGGAGAATTTTTAATCAGAGATGACCGTAAATCAGTCCTCAATAATTAATTGATAGATAACTTGTATGTAATTTCTTACCTGGAAAATAGCAAGGGCTCCTATCTGGTCTGCTAGCTATAATTTCCATCTTTCTTTCTTTTAGTCCATCTAATACATAGTATAGTAGTTAGAATAATCTCCTTCAAGTACAGTGTTCATCGTCCCATTTCATTCCTCAAAAACCTATAATGACCCATTATCATTCCCATAAAAACTAATCTCCTTATTCTGGCCTTCAAAAGACTTCTAATCTCACTAACTTCATTTCTTACTACCATCTGATTCAGAGTCTTTGTCCTAAGCCAAGCCAATATTCTCGTCATCCTTCATTCAATTTTTCCGTCTCCAGCTCTCTGTCTTTGTTCATGCTCTTCTGTATGCCTAAAATACACTTTTCTTTCCTCTCTACTAATCCTAACCCTTCTGTTCCTTTAAACCTGACTTAAAACTCTCTTCTTGGAAGACTTCCTTGATTGGCTTCTTCCAATATTTATCCCTCCTTTGCTTTATTTATAGTTTCCTACATACTGATAAGAGGTATAGCCATCTTTGGCATAGCATAAGAGTACAGGATAGAGAATTTAGTGCTGGAAATGACCTCAGAGGCAATTTATTCCAGACTCCTCAGGAAACTGAGACCAAAAGAGGTCAAATGACTTGCCTAGGATTACAGAGGCAGCAAAAAACAGTCCTGGAATTCAACCCAAGGTTCTTGGACTCCAAACCCAGTCTTCTTTCCACTGCGGCATGGCACCTCTGAGAATTCTAGGAAGAAATTTCCTACTTTGTCCACCTTTACTCCCTTAGTGTTTCTAGTGCTTTATGGAAAATTATAGAAGCTTTAGCATCATTTGCATAGGATGTGTGATAAAACAATAAGGAATCATATAGGGAGAACCTCCAGGTCATGTGACCACCTAGGCTAAAGACATTTTCTATGATCTTCACAATCTCTTAAACCTCTCCAAAACAGAAATTATGTACCAAAGATAAAGCAAGTTGAGCTATTTCCATAGCCTAGGAAACCTGGAACCCAAAATAAGGTTTTAAAAAATGAACTGAAGTCTACCTCAAGCTCATCAACCTCTCCTCTATTGCTCATCAAGCTTGCAGCAGTGAGGCTGCATGACCCCACCCAAGGACATGAATCACGGGGCCTTACAACAAAACTCAACCCCACATTCCAGCCTCCCTCCCACTTTTCAGTGGCACAGAGACCTGAGTTCCAGGCTATGAAAGATTTTTGGAGCCATATCATGGTAATTTCTATAACATAGAAATACTATAGAAATAACATATGCTGCATGAGATTTCTATAGGAGAGCAGACAAACAAAGGGAATAAGACAACAAACATGTCTGGGCTTAAAATAGAGTTCAACTCAACATCCCATTTATTCCTGCCAGCCAGAGCTTCAGAGACTCAAACTCCAAATGAATAAACTCACCTCCAAATGCAGTGGCACCAGTGTATCAGCGCTCTGAACTACCAGGTAAGAGAACTGAGGAATAGAGAAAATAGGACATGTCATTGGGATATAGTAGGGAGGGCATTGTGTCGTATTCTAATAAGCCCAAGGGAATGAACCCAGTACCCATCTGGGGCCAGTTCATTTCCCACAAAAGTCACTTGAGGCAGAGGCTTAATCTAGTGATCATGAATTAATTGTACAGTTGGGGAAAGTAGCTGAGATACTTTGAGATCCAGCCCCTGGGGAAACCATAATAAGAGGGGAGGGAGACAGAAAGTGAGCATAGGGGAAAATGAGAAGAAAAAAATGAAATTACCAAATTATCTCAAGAGGAAAACTCAAAGACTTTGAACGTAAGCAGATAAATCAACAATGAAAATGTTAACAGCAAAAGGAAATATGACCCCCAGGTCTAGTAAATGTGTTCAAGCATCTAAGATTAAAGATTGCAATCAAAGGAAAACAAATCAAATCCAAACTTGATGAGAAAGAAGAGCCTTTTTTTTCTTTTTCTTTTCTTTTTTTGGTGCAATTTGAGGAGAACATGAGACTACAATACACTGTTTATGAGTGGCTTAAAAGAGAAATAAAAATCATGAGGGGGGAAAAAGAATTATGAGAGAAGAATTTATGAACTTCACAGAAAATAATTGGGTGAATAGGAAAAAAAATTTAGGATGGAAAATGTCACCAAAGAAGCAAAAATAAAACAATAGTTTGGGAATGCAAATATATAGAAGTAAAAGACAGCCTCGGAGAAGAGAAGCAAAAAAAATGATAACATTAAGAGAAAATATGCTCTCCATCTAAGCAAAACATACTGACTGATCTCAAAGATACAATGTGTAGAAACAGTCTAAGGACTATTGGTCTCCCAGAAAAACATAAGTCAAAAAACCTGAACAGCATAATGCAAGAAATAATAAAGGAAAACTACTCAGAATTTCTGAACACATAAAATGAAATAACAATTGGAAGAATTCATGTATCACCTTTGGGGGGAAAAATGCCTCGGACATTGCGTATGGAACCTTGTGATACTCTGCCTACAAGTGAATCAATGTTCTTTGTAGGACTACATTACAAAATGGGAGGGTGCATGAAAGGAGTGAGAGAAGCAGGAGAATACAGGAGAATTTGTGATGTGCCCAAATCAATTTGAGGACTAGCAATGAGGGGAAAGTGGTCGGGTCGGGTCATCTCACAGGAAGAGAGGAGCCTACACAGGAGCGGGTAAGGAGGAGGGAGAAAAGATTGACAAGACAGAAGAAGAGGGAGGCCTTGCATTGGTGGTGGGAAAGGAGGTTCTACTGATGAGTACTCCTATGGGTGAAGATAGAGATTCTGTGAAAGGAAATAAGGAAATTGTGCCAGGTATGGTCTGGGAAATTTATTACTTTAAAAGACCACTTAACCTACCTTGGGAGAGGGAAGGAGTTGTATCTCCTTGGGGCAACTGACACCTAGGGAGTGAGAGGGCATAGACCCAGAGAGGAGATTTTGAGACAAATGGAGAAAGAAAGCAACCAGGAGGAAGGTACTAATCTGTGGTGGGCTTTATAATCAGGGAGGAGATGGGTGGGGAATGTCCTACTAAGGGGCACTGTACTTTCTGTGCATTGTCCTGTAAGTAAGTGACAATGGCAGAGTGTCAAGGCCTGAAAGGCAGTGACAGAAACTGCCTAGAAAGGAGGATCCAGAATCAAAATTTTGAAGTTTTAATTCCATGAAGAACATTGAGAATAAAGAGAGACTAAATAATTATAGGGGGCATGACTCAGAAAATGAGGTTCTAGAGTAGACAGAGAGGATGGATAATGAAGAGTGAGAGAAGGCATCTCTAGAAATGGGCACAAAAATGAAATTTTAAAAAAACTAACAAATAAGACTAATTAAAGGGGAGGAGAGGAATGGTGAATCTACTTGACTGAGGGGAAAAAAATGAGAGGAAAAATCATACAACCAGATAAAAGCAGGAAAAAGAAAGGGATCAATAAGCAAAACTCCAAAGGGAAAGAAAGAGGTAACAAATGGAAATGAAGATGTCAGCAGTGATAGAAAGAGAACCAGTGGGAATAGGGCCACCTTAGAAAAGATTATGCTAAAGTAACTGAGGAGATATAGTACTATGGTTTTAGTAGAAGAGGGAAAGAATCATAACTCAAAAAATTATTGGAGACAAGTGTAAGAAAATAAAAACAGAGCTCTCATGACCTTAAATGTGAATGCATTAAACATTCCAATAAAATGAAAAAGATTGATAGATTGGATAAGAAAACAAAATCCTATAATATCTTCCTTATAAGAAACTCATTAAAAAATACATACACAAAATAAAACTGAGGGGATGGAAAAAAAATTACTGTTTATCAAGTGAATTTAAAGAAGCAGGAGTTGCAATCTTGTATCTGACAAAGCAAAAATTAACAAAAAGTTTAAAAATTAACAAGGAAACCACATTATGCTGAAAGGAACCATAGACCACAAACCAATATCAGTAATAAACTTACAAGTTCCAAATGCTTTAGCACCCAAATTCATAAAGGAAACATTAACTGAGCCACAAGAAGACATAGACAGTAACACAATAGTGAAAGGAGATTTCAATATCCCTCTTTCTGTTTTGGATAAGTCTAACAGAAAAATAAACAAAAGGGAAAATACAAAGCAAAAAAAAAATTACTGAAAAAACTAGAGTCAAAAGATTTATTATTCAGTACTACATGGAACCTTTATAAAAGCTGACCGTGTACTAGGCAGAGATATTGCAAACAAGTTTAAAAAGACAAATAGCTAATATAGCCTTTATAGACCATAACACAATAAAAATAATCTTTAGTTCAAGGACCACACATAAAAGATACAGGCCCAAATGGAGATGTAATTAAATCCTAAATAATAAGTAACTCAGAGAATGAATCATAAAAAGAGTGAATAATTATGTGAAAGAAAATCATAACGATGAAATTACATACCAAAATTTCTGGGATGCAGCTAAAGCAGTCCTCTGGAAAAAATAAACATATTCCTACAAGCATACTTTAACAAAATAGGAAAAAAGAAATCATTAATAAACTAAACATGCATTTAAAAATTGGAAAACCAACAAATAAATAAACCCAAAATAAGCACAAAGAGATATTAAAAATCAGAGGAGAAATAAATTAGAAACAAAAAAAATAGAAATGATAAATAAAACTAAAATCTGATTCTTTGAAAAGATTAATAAAACTGATAAGCCTTTAACTAATGTGATTAAAAAGAAGGTATTTTGCACTATTTAGTTACTGTGTATATTATTTTCTTGGCTCTGCTTACTTCATTCTGCCTCAATTTATGGAAACCTTTTTATGGTTCTCCATATTCAATGCACAATAATATTCCTTTGCATTCATGGTTAAACACATTTTGTTTAACCATTCTACTACCGTGTGTTTAACTATTCATCAGTTTATGGATATCTACTTTGTTTCCATTTTTTTTGCTATGACAAAAAAAAAATGCTGCTTTTTTATGTTTGTATTTATGGAGACTTTCTTCTTATTGAAAACTTCTGTGGGATATAAGCCTAGTAATGGAGTCTCTGGTTCAAAAGATATGGACATTTTAGTCACTTTATTTGGATAATTTCAAATTGTTTCCAAAATTATACTATATCTCAGTTCCACTCACAATGTATTAGTGTTCCTATCTTTCCACCACCTTGACTAATGCTGATTTTTGTCAGATTGCCAATTTTAAAAATGTGAGCTAAAACCTCAGGGTTATTTAAATTAGTGTTTCTCATATTATTAGTGATTTAGAGCATTTGTTCATGGTTTTGAATCATTTGCAATTCTTTTTGAGAAGTGTTTGTTCATATCCTTTGAACACTTTATCTATTGGTAAATGAATATTAGTCATATATAACATTATATCATGCATGTATAAATGTAAATATGTGTGTTTGTACATATATGTGTATATATACATGCATATATGTGTATATCTATTCACATACACACATGTAAATGGAAAGAACAACCAAACCCAAAACCCTGTTTGGCATGTAAAGTGCTTTACAATCTGGCTCCAACCTGTTGCTCCAGAGTGATTATACATCACTGCCTCTCAATAGACTCTTAACAGTCTTAACAGACTCCCACCAGGCTGACCTACTTATTACTGCCCATTGTGATATTTCATCTTCTTACTATATGCCTTTGTACTGGCTTTCTCCCATCCCTAGAATGTGTTCTCTCCTCTTGGAACCACTAACCCCCTTATTGATCAACTCAGGCACAACAACTTTGCTAATCTCCACTACTGATACTGTGCCCCTCTATGCAGTATATATTATGTATGTACTTTGTTTACATTTTGTATGCATTTGTGTATGTGTATACTCACACCTCCACCCACCCCACACCTATATGTGTGTATGTATGTGTCTATATATATGTGTGTGTGTGTGTGTATATATATATATATATATATATACACAAATATATATGGTGTATATTTGTAATAGAATGCAAGCACATTGAGGATAAAACATTTATATTTGTCTTTGTGTCTCCAGCACCTAACATAGTCCCTTATACATCATAGACACTTAATAAAATCTTTTTGAGTGGATGAGTAAATCCCCATGGCCATGAAGGCTAAATGGAACACTTCTCCTTTTTTGTTTTGTGTAAAAAGGACAGACAAGAGAATGTGTGCACACTTCAGCTCAATGAATTATAGAAGGCTCTTTGTCAAGTGCTTGATTGAGTTGTTCATTGAGTACTAGACAAGGGGACGACATAAATTGAAAAGTGAACATGTATTTCACATGTGAGTGAATAGGTATTTGTCTAAATGGGTACATAATGAAGAGTAAGGTGTCTAGGAAGAGCTATGTAATTGTGAGATGACAATCATTTATGTTTTTTTTTTCCTTTCCCAAGATCATGTTGAATAGGGAACATCTACCTAATCAGGCAGTAAGCTCCAAGAGGGCCAATTCGCTGTGAAAGCAGAGAAGGGATTGAGAGAACAGGACTTGCTTTGCTCCCAGATAGTTCTCCTTTTCTTCTAAAACATACTTATTTCTCAGGTCTTGTTATTGGCTTATCTTCCACATCCTGTTTATATTCAAAGAAAAAAATGTACATAGAACTAAACTCTGTTTTGAGTGTGCATCTATTAGGTTCACTTCTAAAAATTGTCATTCCTCTAAGAAAAGTAGAAAAGGGAGATAATGCCATAGAATTATGAGTAAGTCAACAAGTCAAGACAACAAATATTTACTAATCACCAAGGATGTTCCAGACACTGCTAAGCACTGGGAATACAAATAAAGGCAGAAAAAAATAGCCTCTTCTCTCTAGGAGCTCACAGTCTAATGGTGATTAGTTTATTTAAGGAGAAACTCCAAACTGAGTTTGACAAAAGAAAAGTTCCTGAAATGTAATATTTCCTTAAAATCCTTTTAAAATAATAGAATCCCAATTGCATTTCCCCCAACCACCCTTCTCAGGAAGCAAAATAGGGCAGAATAAGACTATTCTCCCTTAAAAAAAAACTATTTTAAAAGGATTATGAGTATTATTTCATAGGTAGACTGAGTGTAGGTTCTGTGGATCATCAAAATTCCATTATTATCGGTGAGATGCATGCACACTAGTTCTGACATGCTCCTTTAAAAACTCTCCCATTCAATTTGCTACTATTTTACAAAAAAAAATAATAAAATGCATTACATATCAATTCTACAGCATCAGTCTTAGACTCCACCACCAAAATAAGAGGCTCAGATTCAATCTTCAAGTTGAGAGTGGGAAAGAGGGACCCAAGAGGAAAGGTATTATGGTTTAATGCAGGGGTGGGGAACCTGCGGTCTTGAGGTCACATGTAGCCTTCACAGAACTTCACAGAACAAATTCCCTTAATAAAAGGATTTGTTCTCTAAAACTTGGACTCAGTCAAAAGGCCACACCCAAGGATCTGGAAGCTTCGTTAGTGAAAAAAGCCACCATTGTCCTGGAGTCCAAGAGATCTGGCCCATAATCCTTGTCCTGTCCCCAGCGATCATTTAACAAGTCTTTTAATCACTCTGGACTACAGTATGTTGATTTATAATATGAGGAGATTAAATTAGCTGATCTTTAAGGTCTCTGATAGCACTGAAAATCAAATAAAATAAAAAAAATAAAAGTACAAAAAAAATTCCCTCTGCTACCACAATATACTGTCACTAGATCTACATTCCAAATAAGAAATAGGTTGGATGGAATCTAGATTAACCAACTTATGTATATGTACATATACATGTTTTTATTGTGTATATATGTGTATTGTGTATAATACATGTGTTGTTATTTTTGTTTAGTCATTGTTCAGTGGTATCTGACTCTTCATGACCCCATTTGGGGTTTTCTTGGCAAAGATATTGGAATGGTTTGACATTTCTCTCTCCAACTCATTTTACAAATGAGGAAATTAAGGCAAACAAGGTTGTGACTTGCCCAGGGTTATACAGATAGTGAGTGTCTGAAGAAGGATTAGAACTCAGGTCTTCCTGACTCCAGGACCAGCGCTCTATATGATACATGTGTATATGTATGCATAAGTGAATAGAACTGGCCTCAGAATCAGGAAGACCCAGGTGCAAGCATCACCTCTGACTTATTTCCTGTGTGACCCTGGCCAAGTCTTATTTTCTCAGTGTCCCCACGCAACTCTTTAAGGCTATAAGTCGATTTGTACTGGTAAAGGGAATTTGAAGCTCCCCATACCAATGAAATCATTGATCTTTCCCAGAAAAATTATAGACAAACAGATGGGTAGATCAGAGTTTTTTTTAATGGCTAACACTTAACTTAAATAGCACCCTAACTTTAAGTGTGATGCATTTTTAATGAACATTAAAATATGCATCATTTCATCATTTGGGTAGTCTCACTACCAATACAGATCAAGACCCCTTCAAGAATTAATAGATAGGCTACATGAATTGCTGTAATCTACCTAATGCTCCCTCATCCTACAAGTCCCCTCCCCCCAAAGAAGCAGTCTTCTGATGACAAGCCTCTCCAAACTAAGCCATAGTGGTCCTTGGATGATAGACTGACAATTTGTTTCCAAACCCGTATTCAAAGCTGCCCTGATTCTTAAAATCTGCCAGAGCTTATTCCTTCTGAATTGTAGCAAATAATAATAAATATAATAATAATAGTAAATATAGCACTCTAAGGTTTATAAAGCACTTTATAATTCAATTCTCCTACAGCAACCCTGTGAGGTAGGTGCAATTATTTACATTTTATAAATGAGGAAATTGAGGAAAAAGTTTAGGTGACTTTTCTAAGGTCACACAAGTAGTATAGGACTGAGGCTAGATTTGAACTTTCTTACTCCAGTAACCATGGTACCACCTAGCAGCCTATTTGTTGTGCAGCATTAGACTAAATATTTTTAACAAATATTTTATTTTTTCTGTTATGTGTAAAGACAATTTTTAGCATTCATTCTTAAAAATTTTTGAGTTCCATATTTTCTTTCTCTCTCCCTCACCTCTGCCCTCCCTGAAACAGTAAGCAATTTATTATAAGTCATACATGTTCAATCATGCAAAATATATTACCGTATTAGTTATGTTGTGAAAGAAGACACAGACCCAAAGAGAAAAAATACACAAAAAATACACAAAGTGAAAAAGAGTATGCTTTGATCTGCTTTCAGACTTTATCAGTTCTTTCTCTGGTGGTGGATAGCATTTTTCATCAGGAGTCCTTTGGAATTGTCTTGGATCAATGTATTGCTTAGGAGGGCTAAGTCATGATAAATGTTGGAAAAGATGTAGAAAAATTGGAACACTAATGCGTTGTTGGTGGAATTGTGAAATGATCCAACCATTTTGGAGAGCAATTTGGAACTATGCCCAAAGGGCTACAAAAATGTGCACACCCTTTGACCCAGCAATACAACCTCTAGGGCTGTATCCCAAAGAGACCATACAAATGGGGAAAAGACCCACATTTACAAAACTATTTATATCAACACTTTTTGTGGCAGCCAAGAATTGGAAATTGAAGGGATGTCCATCAATTGGAGAGTGGCTGAACAAGTTGTGGTATATGAATGTAATGGAATACTATTATTCCGTAAGAAATGATGAGCAGGTAGAACAGAAAAACCTGGAAAGACTTGTATGGTCTGATGCTGAGTGAAGTGAGCAGAACCAGGCTCTTACACAGTAAGAGCCACATTGTGCTGTGACTAATATTGATAGACTTAGCCCTTCTTAGCAATGCAAGGATCTAAGACATCTCCAAAGGCCTCATGATGGAAAATGCTACCTATATCCTAAGAAAGAACTATGGAGTTTGAATTCAGATCGAAGCATACTATTTGCTATTTTTTTTTCTTCTGTTGTGTTTTGTTTCATCTTTCTGGTGGTTTCTCCTATTTGGTTCTAATTCTTACTTACAATATCACTAATGTGTTTAATAGGAATGTATATGTATAGCCTATATCAGATTGAGCACCATCTTGAGGAGGGAGGTGGGGAGGGAGGGGGAGAAAAATTTAAAATACAAAAGCTCATGGAAGTAATTGTTGATAAATCAAAATAAATCAATAAAAAAAGAAGGACTAAGTTATTTGCAGCTGATCATCATACAATATTGCTGATACTGGTCCTGCTCACTTCAATTTATATCAGTTCATACAAGTCTTTACAGGCTTTTCCTGTTCTACCTGCTCATCATTTCTTATAGCCCAGTAATATTCCATTATAATCATATGCCACAATTTGTTCAGTCATTCTTTATTCCCTCAAGTTCCATTATTTTTCTGCCACAAAAAGAGGTGTTATAAATATTTTTGCATATATAAGTCCTCCCCCCCTTTTTTTTTATCTCTTTGGGATAGAGATTTAGTATTGTTGGGTCAAAAGGAATGCACAGTTTATAGTTCCAAATTGCTCCCCAGAATGGTTGCATCAGTTCACAACTCCACCAACAGTGTATTAGTGTTCTAATTTTTCCAATCCCCTCCAACATTTATTATTTTCCTTTTCTGTCATTTTAACCAATCTGATAGGTGTGAGGTGGCACTTCAGAATTGTTTTGATTTGCATTTCTCTAATCAATAGGGATTTAGAGCATTTCTTCAGATGACTATAGATAGCTTTGATTTCTTCATCTGAAAACTACCTGTTCATATACTTTGATTATTTATCTATTGGGGAATGACTTGTATTTTTATAAATTTGGTCAATTTTATATATACATATGGTAAATAAGTCCTTTATCAGAGATACTTACTAAAATTGTTATTCAGCTTTCGACTTTACTTCTAATCTTGTTTGCATTGGTGGACTAATTCTTTAATGGAGATCAGATTAAACTACTGAAACACACATACACACACATACACACACACACACACACACACACACACACACACAAAATGGCTGTAATAGCTATGAGTTCCTTTCTTTTCTTAGGCAGCTAGGTGGCATAATGGATAGAGAGCTAATCCTAAAGTTAGGAGGACTTGAGCTCAAATCTAGCCTCACACTAGATGCGTGACCCTGGGCAAGTCACTTAGCCCTATTTCCCTCAGTTCATCTGTAAAGTGAGATAGAGAAAGAAATGGCAAACCACTCCAGTATCTTTGGCAAGAAAACCCCAAATGGGGTCACAGAGTGTCAGACACGACAAGCAACTCAACAACAACAACAAAAGCTATTCTTAATCCCTTTCTTTTCCCTCCTTTAAAGTCTACAGATGGTGTGCAAAACAGCTTTATTAAAAGGTCTGACATTTTGCTTGAACTCATTCTCAGAACCTCTGGCTCTTTCACAGTTTTGGAAATCACTTCCAGAAAGGGCCTCTCCAACTTCCTCCAATCACAAAGGAAATATTCCTCTTTCCGAGTGAGCCCTCCTCCAAAAATGGAATGCATCTGGACTCAACACACACACCCACTCACACACACACACACACACACACACACACACACACACACACACACTTAATTTTGCTAGCAATGGCTTTGTAGTTGACATAGAAGAGCTTGCATTTAGTTTGTGCTGCCAAAATCTAGCTCTATCATTGCAACAAAATGGATTCTTTGAATTACAGGACTGAATGTTTAATAGAACAAAACAAATTCTGGATAGAGTTTTCATTTGTTTTCTCACACTTCAGAAGGGTGTAAGATGCATATTTGCCAGAGTACAGATGGAAGAAATCCTCCATTCACACCTACCTGCTCCTAGAGTTTCAGCTGAAATCAGATTTCTAATCAATTGAGAGAACTGATATGATAAAGTTAAAGCACAGGAAACTATCATAGTAGGATTATGTTAGTGGCCTTAGGACAGTTGAGGTACTGTCTTAGTGAGGTCTGGGAAATCAAAGAACAGTGGCAAAATTCACATTCAGTTGATCTAATTATATTATTATTGTAATATATTATTACATAATATTATTAATTAGATTATATAATACATTATCATATAATCTAATTATATTAATTATGTATTATCTAATGATATTACACAAAACAATTTAGTGGATATACTAATATAGGAAGAGTACAAGAAGATGTCTATGTTCTACTTCACTGCCACCTATTGAGTCCCTGTCTGCCTGATTTTACGAAATAAAGTTGCTAATAAAACTGCTCCTAGAAAGCTAGCTATACCCAGACATAGCCTAACCACTGGATGACCTACAGATGTCAGGGGCTGTAATAGGCAAAAGGAACTGATATCCATTATATACGTGCCAACCCCAAATGAGAAGATTTCAGAATCAGAAGTTTACTTGTAAATATTTAACAATGAGCTCTCTGGAAAAAAAAAAAATTGTACACAAAACACTCTTTCAAGTTTAATCTGCATTACTAACATTTTCTCCATCACTTTCTTCTTTTTCTTTTGGCTAGGCAACGGGGTTAAGTGACTTGCCCAGGGACACACAGCTCATGAGTGTTATGTGTCTGAATCCGGATTTGAACTCAGGTCTTCCTGACTCTGGGGCTGGTGTTCTATCCACTGTGCCACCTAGCTGCCTCTCTCCATCACTTTCTTAAGACTAAACAATCATCAGAACAATAAATCAAGCTCTGATTTGTAGGTCTGCCACTTTTCCAAGGTGTAAAAGGCTCACAATGAAAATTTAACCATTGGCTTTCCTGAGACATTTCAAGCCAGCTCCGGCATCACCTTGCTTTGAATATGCTAGTCAGGAGTAGGTCAAGGCTAAACACACGAGATTGGTAAGATTCCTTTGGAATCAAGGGATGTACTTATGACTAGTTACTCTGCTTATCCCTCCTTTTTCCATGTGGATGAAAAGTCCTGGTTCAAACAAGCTTTATCAAGGATTATAATAACAAAAACAACAACAATAATAAAAATAATAACAACCATGGGCCAGGCATGGTGCTAAGCACTTTAATAATATTATCTCATTTGATCCTCACAACAACCCCAGGGTGTAGGCCTATTTTATCACCTTTGAGGAAACGGAGGCAAACAGTGCTTAAGGTCATATATCTAATAAGTGTCTAAGGCTGCTCAAGTCTTCTTAGCTCTGTAGGTATAGTAGATAGAATGCCAGGCCTGAAGTCAGGAAGATTCATCTTCCTGAATGCAAATCCAGTCTCAGACACTTAATAGCTGTGTGATGGTTGGGCAAGTCACTTAACCCTATTTGCCTCAGTTTCCTCATTGCAAAATGAGCTGGAGAAGGAAATGGCAAACCCCTCCAGTATCTTTGCCAAGAAAACCCCAAATGACGCCATGAAGAGTTAGATTCAACTAAACAATAACAGTAACAACAACTTCTTGACTTTAGACCTGGCAATCTATCCACTATGCCACCTAGCTAACCAAAAAAAAAAAAAAATCAGACACAAAAAAGCTTTACATTTCCCATTCTCCCACTAAGGAATAAAACATTCCAGGGTAAAGTACCACCTTCATTGCTAGTCACTTGTCAAACTGGTGAGCAAAAGCACCTCATTAACATCACCTGAGAGAGTACCTAAAATAAAACCCTAACTACTAGCAATGTGCAAGAAAAATGATCCCTATCTTCAATGCAGTTTGTAATGAAAAATTCTACGTACAAGCAGAAAAGACGAGGATGGCTCTACAGAGATACAGCGAATATAATAAAGTCTCCAGCATTGCTCCTGAATTTGTCATTATCTTTCCTCCACCACCACTAGGGAACTGGACTGTTATGGCTCTGGGTGTACTATTAGAATCAATGCTTAATACATTTGTTTTCATGGAAAGAAACTGGAAGCATAGATGTCAATTTACATGGCTACATCGTCTCAGATATCCAGAAAGCATATAAGAAGTAAACTCAGTGATTTTAATAAGCAGTCCCAGTGACAATTACCCAATTTTGACGTTTCCTGAAAACTGACATGTCACATATTAGCACAATTCCATATTTATGAGTAATGACTGTGAATAATGAATTGATGGAATGAGAAGTTGTTTACTTCTAAGACACTGTTGGAAATAAAGACCCCCTCCAAACTAGTCATGTCCAGGATGAGGTTAGTACCCTCTAGCATAGTTCATTGATTTGATCCTGTCTTTTTTAATCATTTTATATCATGGAAAAATCTGTGACATCTCTCATCCAATTTGACCTTAGAGAACAAAAAAGAATGCACAATTATTTCCAAAACCCAATCACTTAGTCTAATTCAGAGTAAGAAACTTCTCTTCCATGGGAATAGATTTTAATTGATACTTTTTCTTTTTATCATCTTAAAACATTTCTAGAGCATTCACAAAGTACCAGGTCCCAAGGTAAGGAATGGGATGGAAGGAGACAGGAAGAGAAGGGGAAAAGAATAAGTATTTATATAGCACCAGTACTTGCCAGATACTGTGCTGAATGCTTTTTACAAATATCATCTCATTTGATTTGATAGATGTTAATGACATAAAGGACATTTCAACCATGCTACCAATAGAAATGAAGAGGAGCCATCTTTAAGAAATGATGAGCACAAGAATGAACAAAGCCCATGATAATAGTTCCTCTCTGCACACAGATAGCACTTACTATTTATATTACTCATTTGGTACTTACTGTATATTGTCTGGTATTATTTATTACCTATTTGTGAGTGTTTCTTCTCTTCCCATCTAGACTGTGTCTTTGATGGAGTATGGGCCCATCATTCAGTTTCAGAAGCCAAGACCTTTGCCCCTTTTCGCCAAAAGGAATTTGGCTCCCATTGGTTTACAGATCCTGGAAGTCCCTTAAACTTTTGGATTTTACTCCCCTTATCTCCCTTTGAAAGCCCTAGCCGCACCTTTTGATCTTATTCAGATGCACCTTTGCCCCAAGCCCTAAAAAGAATCTGGCTCTCTTGCCCCAGAAAACCTTTAAACTTTTTTTACTCTGGTCTAACTCCCCTGATCTCCCTTTAAAAGACCTAGCCCCACCTTCTGATCCTTTCAAATTCCTACCTTCCAGTTCCCTTCATTATCTATTCCCATTGTCTATTCAATCTCTCAGACTTTTCAATAGGAATTGTCATCTAGACCCTTTTCCCAGCCCCCTCCTCTCACCACCCAAAGTTACTTTAGTATATGTATAAAACACCCACCCTGGCCCCCATTCAAAAGCTGAGATTTTCTCATGCCCAAAAGGCTGAGACTCTCTTATGCCCGCTCTCCCCACAAATGTTACTAATGTTCAGATTCCTTAAGAGTCTGACCTATATGATTTATCTCTAATAAAATTTTTCTCTGGCTGGAAGAAGATTTGAGTTGAATTCATTCAGGCAGGGCCTACGCTGTGATCTTGGGGTTCAAACATCCCAAACCTCTAGACCTCTTCATCTTGAGGTCAAGAACTTTTTTTGGGTCATTTCTGGGCCATTTTTATTTTACTCCCATGATGAAACATTTCCTTAAAATCTACCAGTCAGTCATATTTATTTCTCCATAGTCAATTTTCCCAACATCCATAAAAAATATTCAAGCTTAATGCTTTAAAGATAAAGCATTGGGAGAATTGATTGTATTTTTCACATTTTATCCAGATGTGTCAGATATTTTAGCACCATATTCAGTGCCTAACATTTACTCAAACTAGATTAGGGGGTCTTCTAGAACTTGGCACTGTACAGCAAAAGCCATGGCAGAGGAGGGACTACGCTAGAGAGTTGGTGATTGCAGGCCAGTTAGAAGAAGCTCCTTTTCCCCAGAAAAGTAGAGATGCACATCAAAACAGAGAACAGAGTTTTGGCTTCAAAGGGATTCTATCAACCTCTTTGTTTTTCTTTAATTGAAATACTCAAGATTGGTAATTTATGATAGGTTCAAACTTCCTTTGCCTAACTCTGTAAAACCATAGCCTCCAGAATCTGTGGGCCATCTGGAGCCAAGCTATTGGTCTTACTAGAACCAAACTTCTAGGAACTATTCTATTTATAATTTCATTTCCCAGGCCAGAACAAGGTGAAGATAAAACAAACCAAAATACTCACCTTTTCCTCTATTCCTCAATCAATCCACAAGCATTTTTTAATCACCTACTGTGTATCAGCCATTATGCTAAATACTACCTATACAAATGCAAAAACAAGACAATCCTCCTTCTCAAGGATTGTTCTTAAATTCTGGTTGGGGGAGGGAGCCTGATTTCCCCCAGGTGGTGAAGTATAGGTGAGGAAGGCCTGACCCATTAAATTGGAAAGGTCTTTATTGGCTTTCTCGGTCTCTCAAGATGTCATCCCTTTCAGAATATGCCATGTGTATGGCTCTCCTGAGTGCTCGAATATTTGGAGAAGTTGCCAGCTGCACCGATTCCAAGTCTATGAAAGTAGTGAAGTTGTTTAGTGAACAGCCTTTGGCTAAAAGGAAGGAGACTTATGACTGGTATCCCCTTCACAACACCTATTTTGCTCTCATGAGGAAACTCTGTTTCTTTGGTCTTTACAGAGATGAACATCAAGATTTTAAGGAAGAGCAAATGTGACTAAAGAAGCTTTGTGGAAAAGGCAAACGAAAGAAAGGAGAAGGGAAAAGATCAGCTGCAAAGAAATAGTGTTGGACCAGTCTTTGGACCAATCAGTGACTCAGATGAGAAAGAAGTACACATGCTTGTTATTTTTACACTCTCAATAGTAGTACAGCTTCCCAAAATTGATGGTCCAAGAATCATCCCTCTTACCTCATCACTCATCATGCTGAATTAGGATTGGATTCTTGAATATATTTTGGTCCTTAAAAGTTATTTTGGCCTTGATAATTGTGTGAATATGTCATCTATTGTCTTCTCAAAGAAATTTTTAATATGTAAGTATTTACTAATTTTCTAGCAAAAAAAAATCCTCACTAAAAAAAAATAAATTCTAGCTGCGGGAAACAATACACACTGGAGAGTGGTGATCACAGGAGAGAGTTTTCATCTAGTCAATCACAACACATTAAAAATGGAGCCAAGAGTAATACATTTTCATACCTTTTCTATAGCATTGGTAGCAATAATTTGAATGCTATTTCCACACTAAGATCCTTTTGGATATATATTCATCAATGTTTTTTGTAACTCAATTATCCCTGAAGGTAGATCAGTGCAAGGTGGGTGTGATGGTGTCTGTTCCTTGACATGCAAATGCTGAATTCTTTATTTTCTATGTAGCTTGGAAGCAAATCAACAATAGGAGTCAGTTGATTGCTGACCTTTAAGTGTATCACTTAACCTGTTGGTGAGTGGCTTAATGGGGTAATCTCCATGCTGGGAAAGCGAATGAGCAAGCCAATTTATAAATGAGCTACAGATCTTCCATACATGTTGCTCTGACATTTCTTTTGTTGATAATTCCATTGTAATGGAATATTTGAGTGTATATAAGATCCACTCTAGCCCCCATTTAAATGCTGAGATTTCCTCATGCCCACTCATCCTTGTGGGTGTCACTAATGTTCAGATTCCTTAAGAGTCTGGCCTATATGATTTATCTCTAATAATAATAAAAAAAAAAACTTTGTCTTTGGCTGAAAGAATATTTGGGTCAAATTCATTCAGGTAGGGCCCTCTGTGCCATGATGTTGGGGTCCCAGAACCCCAAGAATCTAGACCTCATCAGATCTAGAGTTGGAAGGGACTAATTAAGCAACTAATCAAGCCTCCTCAATTTAGAAAGAAGGAAACAGAGGCCCAGAGATGTAGCATGACTTGCCCATGGTCACCCAGAGATTTTGTATGAAGCTGAATTTGAACACAAGTCCTCAAACTAGAGAGTTAGCACCATTCCCATTGTCCCATACAGCCTCCCAGGGATATGTGTCCCTTTTCCTTAGTCCACATTCCTGTTCATAGTTCTCTCTTGGGAGTTGCTATAAGGTTTTAGCAGGAAATACTTTGCTTTCATTCCATTTTGTAAACCAGTGCTTCAAAAGACATTGACATGGGGAAGAAAAACCCAAGGACTTTCATTTTAACTCTGAAAGCTAAAACTACCTGTTAATTGTGAATAAAACTTGGTTGTAACCAAGATTCAATGATAAATCAATCAGAGAGGTGAGTTGCATTTCAGGTTCTATGTTATAAAATATCAATATCATGCTTTTATCACTGAGAATAAGCTTTATTTTTTTAAATTTACTTTTAGTATGATAGTCTCACAAATCTGACCTATTTAGAAATCCCTTCCTTCACAGTCTTAACTATTTCTGAAGAGAGAGATTATGTAATGAAAAGATTCTTATAAATATGCTTCATTTTAAAAGGAGGGATGGAAAGAAAAGATAATGGAGAAGATGTTTCCTACCTTGACTCTATGATTCTTCAGTCTAGGTCATCTAGGTCATAGAGTGGAAAGAGTTCTACAGCCAGATTTGAACTAAGGTCTTCCTGACTCCAGGCCCAGGACTCTATCCACTCTCAAGTATTGTGTAGATTCCAAGTTTCCAAAGTTTTAATTTCAATGTTTCAGGCTAATAATAGTTATAATAATAACTAGCATTTATATAATATTTTAAGGTTTGCAAAGCACTTTATAAATATTTTCTAACCTTATAATTACAACAACCCTAAGAGATAGGTGCTACTATTATCTACATATTATCAATGAGGAAACTAAACCAGATATAGGTTAAGTAACTTGCCTAGAGTAACACAGTTAAAGAGAGTTTGGGGTCAGATTTGAATTCTGGTTTTCTTGACTCTAGGAACAGAATAATAATAATATTAATAACTCATATTTGTATAGCACTTATAATGTGCCAGGCACTATGCTAAGTGCTTTACAATTATTTCCTCACTTGGTCCTCTCAACAATACTGAGAGGCGAGTGCTGTTATTATCCCCAATTTGCACATGAAGAAACTGAGGAAAATAGAAATTAAGTGACTTGCTCAGGGTCACACAGCTAGTAAGGATCAAAGGCCAGATTTGAATCTACACAATACTTGAGACCATAGGTGATTATCCAAATGTCTTTTTTGAATGAATGCACTTAGTTAGTATAACTATACATCTTTTATCTATTGAAAAAGAAACATAATATGATGATTCTTCCTTGTGTTTGAAGTCTCATATTTAGTTTCTGCACCACACAGGTTCTCAGCAAGTTCCAAATGGTGGTAATCATTTAGTCTCTGGCAACAACTTTATGATATTGTTTATATTAAATTGACTAAAATCAATATAAAAAGCTAACCCTATTATGTGAAAGGGGCTCCAATACAGTGTTGAACCAATTAACTTTCTGACACCCGCAACTGACACTTTAAACAGTCATGAAAAATAGTGGTTAGTGATGGTTTTGCAAAATCAGTTTGATTACAAAGCCTCTTATATTCTTTCTAGAAATGTATAGTATAAGAATTAAATTGCTAAAGATTTCTCCTCCCATATTTTTACTGTAAGAATCCATTATTGTTATAGCACACAATGTTTATTGTCTCATATTTCATATGAAAGGCACTATGACATAGTGGGTTGAAAGCTGGACCCGAAGTCAAGAAGACCTAGGGTCAACTCCTACCTCTCACAAAGATGAACTCTATCAGGGGTGGGAAACCTGTGGCCTCAAGGCTACATGTGGCCCTCTAGGTCCTCAAGTGCGGCCCTTTGACTAAATTCAAACTTCACAGGATAAATCTCCTTAATAAAAGGATTTGTTCTGTAAAACTTGGAATCAGTCAAAAGGTCACACCAGAGGACCTAGAAGGTCACATATGACCTTGAGGCCATATGTTTCCCACCCCTGAGTATGTGATCATGTCACCTCCCCAAGCTTCCATGGTGACAATAATACTTGTAGCACTGACTATATTTGGTTGTTATGAGGCTGAAATAAGATAATGCAAGTAAAATGTTTTGCAAAATTAAAAGTACTAGATAAATGTCAGTTGTCAGACAGATCCAGCTTCTTTAAGGTTTTATTTAACAAGTGTGTGACATAGTGAATAAAGTGCTGACTACAGAACGAAGAACATGTGGGTTCAAGTATTGCTTTGACACATTGACTGTGTGACATTTAGCAAGTTATTTCAACTCTCAGTGCTCTGGGCAACTCTCTGAGACTCGATTTTGCAGAGCAGGTAGCAATCTGCATTAGTAAGAGTTTCCTCATCCTCCTGTTTCCTTTATAAATGAAATTATAAGCCTAATCCCTCCCCTGGATATAATTCACTATGTGGTTATAAGGGACAATCAGCTTAGAAAAATGTTTATCGGTGTAAAGACTGACTATATGAACACCTTTAGCCTGAGGCTGTTTTTTAAATGGTGGGATGCTGGTTTATTTATTCTTCTTGTCGTATACTATGTCTTTAAGAAATACAATGAAAAACTTCAATTAGTTCAATTCTGCAACCTACAGATCAAGGAGTGTAGCATATAATTATGCTGAGCCTTCCTTCCTGCATATATACAGAAAGTTAAGGCACAGTGATACCCAACACAAACTTAGAAATGAGCATTTCTACTCAGCTGTATCCTGGAAAATGTCCTTAGGGAGCACAGAGGAGGATCCAGGAACTGCATAATGGGTATTCTCCCAGATGAACAGTTTCAGCCTATTGCAACAGCTCCCTAAGAAACTTTCATCCTGCTGTCTCTCACAATGGTCTGCTTGAAATACTGAGAAGGGAACTCTGAACCAAGGACCTTATAGACTCTTGAAATACACTATCATTCCCCCATAGGTGCAGAACATTGAAACTTTATGTCCCAGAGGTGAAAGATAAGGTTTGGGAGAAATGATTTGTAAAAAGAAAATGGAATAGTAATTCCTGGCTAAAATTGTGATTCTCAGAAAGTAGTGACTAGATGGACAGGATCCCTTTCAACAAGAGCATTCATAAATTGCATGATAGCAATTATCCTACCAAAGTATTGCATGCATTCCACTTCTCCTCCACCCCCATCATAAAGACTAAGAGCATAATAACTCTCTTAATTTATCTTCAAGACCCAGTTTATTCAATATGACACTGCTCCAAGTTTTTTGTATCATTAATACCTAATAGGCACATTTTCCATGCATTAGGATATGTGCTTCTAATGAATGTGAGTAAAAGGTAGATTAATTGCTCATACTTTGCAATTTAAAAGTTAATGATTTTAAATATAATTGACACGCCAATGACAAAATATACAAAAAGGTGATGCTTTTATTGGGGGTAGAAGGCCTCCAAAACCTATTGGATCTTTCAAGTTAAACTCTTTCTATGGAGTCTTAAAATAGAGGACATCACAACTAACTCAGAACTTAACGGCATTCTGCATAGGAAAAATAAATTGCATCCATTGCCGCTACCTAATTTTAGTTTGCTGAATGATCTGTCATTTGTTACTTCTCAAGGAATTATTTCCCAAGAAAGTGACTGCCTTATTAGTTTTTGCTTTCACAATAAAGAAAACCGGAGACCTGCAGGATAGAAAAATGCAATTAGAGAGAACAATAAGAAGATGGGGAAGGTTTGTTGGTAGGTATTTATATGTGTATGTGATACGTATGTATATGTGTGGGTACATACATGTGCTTTTCCTATACAATCACATAGAGAATCAACTATAAATATCTTGAAGAAACTGAACTTGTAGTCATCATAAAAATAATAATAACCAACATCTATATACACAGCTTTAAAGTTTGGAAAGCACTTTACATAATTATCATCTCAATCGAATCCCAAAATAATCGTGTGAGATATGTGTTCTGTTTGTATATGTGCATATATGCATACATACATATGTGTATATGTAGAGAGGTGGGTATCTCCATATACGCACATACAAAAATACACACATATACATAAAAATTTATAGATGCCCACACTTCTGTATATAAACACATGATATATCTATTATTTTGCTAGAATGGGGCATTCCCACTTACTAGCTTTGTGACCCTGGGCAAGTCACTTAACCTCAATTGCCTAAAAAAAAATAAAAAACAAACAAACAAACAAACAAACAAATAAATAAATAAACAAATAAATAAATAGAATGGGGCATTCCCTTAAGCAACAAAGATTGCAATCTGCCTAAGATTTAGCAGAAATGTTTTAGGAAGCTGTTCAAAACATATAGGCATATAGGATAACACAGACAGTAATTGTCAGAGGCTGAATTTGAAACTGTTTTCTTGAAAGACTGCAAAATCAACATTCTATCACACACACACACACACACACATATATATATTACATATACATACATATATAATAAGCATTTAATTTGTATCCTATATGTGAGCATATAAAACAAATGTCTATGATTCACGGGAGACCATATCTTTACTATATTATAACTGACTGAAAGATGTAGAGACTGCAAAATTGCAATGTACTTACCGTTTGCTAACTTTAAAAAAGCACTTGATTTAATACTGAAAAACACCACTTTGAAGCCATTCTTTGAACATGGTATTTCCCATCCATACATTGAAATTATATATGATTCCTTAAAGATCTAGCCTCAGGGATAAATTTACTTAATGACTCTTTGATTATGAATATCAGGCAAGGCATAACACAGGGAGACATGCTCAACAGAGGTGTTCATCAATGTCATGGAAGAGATCAGATGCAGAAGACACGTGGGTAGATAGAAGTTTTCTTTTGAGGTTCTCCAGTTTCTCCTACTTGCAGTTGACATTGATCTGGGTCCATCAAAACCCAGAAAATACTAGCTTCTCCTGAAACAGACTCATGACCACTCAAAAGAGTTTGGTTTAAACATCCATAATGGAAAAATAAAGTGGATGAAAAATGGAAAATGGAAATGGAAAATGAAAAATGATCTAGGTTATAACATGACACTAGATGGACTCCGAAGCAAACATAAATAAGAAATCAATCTAAAATGTCTTCAAGAAATTACAAAGCTCCTTTAATAAGACTAAATTTCTCCTAGAAATAAAATTTCATCTTTTTTTTTATTTATACATCAAGTTGCTGAATTATTTTAAAACACAAGACATTTTCTTCTCTAAAGAATTAAAAATGAACATCACCTGGAGGACAATGAATCAGGTTCGCAGAATCTGTCAGTAGGCTGCAATTAATAATAAATAAAAAGCTAGCATGAACCGGAGTAAAGGATGTCATCCAGGAAATTGAAAGAAGAAAACAGGCTGGTCAGAGTGAAAGATATTTGTTGGACAGCCCTTGGGATCCTTTGAGTACATTCAGCATATAAAATGAAAGCAAAGAAAACTTTTAGCATGTTGGGTGGGCTCTTTGTGTCACATTTGTGATAGCATTCACATTGATGGGGACATCAATTCATCTGAGAATATGCCTACCTATAAGTACTCAAATTTATACATAAATGTTTTATAAATAAATTTATGTATATATTTGTACATATACAAATATATACATAAATTACAGCAACTGATATTTTAAATAATCAGGAAAAATGATTGTTAGTAATAGTTTTACAAAACCAGCTTGCCTACAAGAAATCTTTTATTCTTTCTAGAACAGAGTGGCCAAGTATATTAAATTGTGTAGGATTTTCCTCCCATGATTTTATTGTAAGAATCCATCACTGCTACAACACACTATGGTTATTAAGTTCCCTCATGAAATATGTGAAAGGCAGTGTGGTTCAGTGGATTGATGTAGAAGTTCTCAGTGAGAAACTTCCTTTATCAATTCAATTCAGTAACTTCTCTGCAATTTAAAGATTGAGAGGGTTGCTTGGGTCACTGATAGCTTGAATGACTTTTCCAGGGACAAACAGCTTGGTATAGTGTACAAAGAACTGACCTGAATTCAAATCCTGCCTCTCAAACACACTGTCTGTGGATCCTGTTCAAGTTATTTCTCTTCTCAGTGCTCCCAGACAACTCTCTCTCTCTTTTTTTTAACTGTTTTTGAAATAATTTTATAATTTCCGTTTGATCAGTTCTGCTTTTTAAGGAGTTCTTCCCTTCAGTGAATTTTTGTTATTTGTCTTTTGTCATTTGACCAATTCTATTTTTTAAAATGTTATTTTCTTTGGCATTTTTGTGCTTCTTTTACCAAATTGTTGGCTTTCTTTCATAATTTTCTTATATCACTCTCATTTCTTTTCCCAATTTTTCTCTACCTCTCTTATTTTATTTTTATTTTTTAGGCAATTGGGGTTAAGTGACTTGCCGAGGATCACACAGTTAGTAAGGGTCAAATGTTTAGTCTGAGACCGGATTTGAACTCAGGACCTCCTGGCTTCAGGGCTGGTGCTCTATCCACTGTACTACCTAGCTGCTCTCTTTATTTGATTTTTAAAATCATGTTTAAGCTCTTCCAGAAATTCTTGTTGAGCTTGTGACCAATTCATCTTCTTTTTCCTTTGAAGCATTGTTTATAGCTGTTTTGACACGATTGTCTTCTTCTGTGTTTGTGTCTTCATCTTCCCTGTCACTATAGTAGATTTTTATGGTCAGGTACTTTTTTTGTCATCGTTTGCTCATTTTCTGGTCTATTACTTGACTTTTAATTTTATGTTAAAGTAGTCCTGTGGTCCTGGGGTAGGATGTAAAGGATACTATCCAAGCTTAAGGATTTTTGTGCTGCAGTTTTCAGAGCTAGTCTGTAAAAACTCTATAAGTTTTCAGTGCTTCCAAGGTGGTATGATTAAAGGAGAGGTGTAGTCATTGCTTTCCTGGCCTATGCTTTGTTCTTTATCCAGAAGGAGACCTTTCTCCCCTATAGGCTCAAGTGCTAGCACTCCTCTTTGGCCCTGGAACTGTCACCATCTTCAATTGTGTTGATTGCTTAATTGAATATATATGTGTGTGAGTATATATATATTTATATATGTATATATGTATGTGAGTATATATGTATGTATGTATAATCCTCCAGTATCACAATATCATTGTCAATAAAATAAATGTGCTTCATTCTTACAAAGATAATTTTAGCTAGATAAAAGGAAAGATTAATTAAGAAGAAAAATATTATTTATTTTTCTTGAACTAAAAAGTTTACAAACTGACTTAAGAGAAGTAGAAAAGATGTTTCTCTAAGGAGAGAGCTTGGACTGGTTGTTTATTGTGTAATTATGAATATGATGTTAATGGTGACAATAAGAATTGCATGCTATAAGTGATGTATTAAATCATACAAGCTGCTTTTACATCTGATAAAAACCTTTTCTTTTTCTTAAATAGTTTTAAATATCCATATCCTTTTGAAGTTTAAGGCATATAGAAAGAAGATGCTACTCTTTATTTGTGTACATTAAAACAGATTTATAATTTTATATAACTAGAATGCATTTACTTCATTAACTAGCAGTTACATTTCTCACGCCTTCAATTAACACTGGTTTCATTTTAAATGATATCAGTTAAGACAAGATATGATCAGAAAACATCATTGCCAGCCAAGCATCCCTCAAACACAGCTGATTTATCTCTTTGGCACCTCATTAAAATGCAAAATATATTGAAATTGATTTTCAGCACTTTCAGGCAGGAATGTTTGTAATAATGTTAATTTGTGAATTTCCTCCTTTTTTTTTTTATTCTGTGTGCTGCAGTTGCCATGTTCAGCCTCAGGCTATTTGTATTGTGCAGACAGAAAATGAACAGAGAACATTTATTTCTCATATCTTTCTGAGGAACCTGAGGCGCATGAAGATATTGGTGCTGTAACAGGCATAGTCAATCTCCTTCACTTCCTTTAGTCACTATATATCAACAGCAAACTCCCAGCTAGTCTTGCTGCAGCAATTAACCTGCCAGAGCTCTCTGCTGTCAGACTCAGTAATAATAAACTCCCCCCAGTGAGAGATAGAGCTATAGATCCTCGCCCTGCAACTTCCATAGAGGCTGAATTATTCAGAATCAGCATGATTAAAGAGATGACATGGTATTAGTTAAAAAGACATACTTTTTTTTCCCTGACTGAGGTTTAAACCTATTAAGGAATAGCATTGAAAGCACTGAGCTCTCCTCCGTTGTTTCCACAGGTCTTAGAACAGGAATTCTAGAAAGAGTATTTACAATGCCTTGTCATTTTCAGAGTTTATGGACAAAATGTATAAATATGAGGGGGGCAGTTGGATAGTTAAAATGTACAATTCATGCAAATCCAGGAACTACCTAAAAATGATGTTTTTGCTGGACAGAGACAAAGGCATTAGACTAGTTTTTGCATAATCAGTTATGTTTCAACAGTTATTCTTAAAAGCAAGGATAAAAGCACCATATTTGCATTGTTGATCAAATTTAGTAGGCTAAATGGCAATAAATTATAAATTGTAACTGAGGGTGTACAATCTGTCAGATAACAAGTTGTTAAGACTCCGGAAATAGGATACCCTTAACAAGAAATTTGTCTTTATGGAAATGACAATATTAAAAATGTCATGATAGATTGCAAATGAAGTAGCTATTTGTACTCTACTACATGAGTGTGGGAAAGAGTGAACTAGGGGAGCAAGGGTTTGAAGAGAATTCACTAATACCAAATATACGAATACCAAAGCCTAAAAAACTCAGTGTATACGCATTCTTATCGAATTTCTTCTCATTGGTCACTTTTGGAAGAAAAGTGGCCTCGAATAGCAATTATGCTTTAAGATGTTTCCTGCTATATTTAATAGACCCACTAACAAATATATTCCTTCCTCAACCTCAAGGCTATCTTCACAATACAGGATTAGTTATTTTCTAAGTTCATTCAGGGCAGGATTTGAATATAGTTTAGAGCCTAGAAATAGAAGTTGTCAAAGACTGTGAGCCAAAGATTGCAAGATCTATGGTCTAAGAGGAGGGGTATTAGGTTGGTTTTCCATGTTAAATTTCCTACCATACTCAATAATCCTACCATACTCATATCAGACTAAAGAAAAACCCAGTCGAGCCTGCCATTCCCACGTAACCTCTCTGTCAGAAGCTCTTCATTGTGGCTGCTACTTGAAATTGACTTATATATGTCATCTTCCACATTTACGTATGGAAACAACTGATTTCCCCAGAGAACTGAGCCTATTTGTTGTCCCATGTATGATTGAAGGTCAGTCTACCTAGGAGCATACAGCAAATAGCTGGATTTGTCAATTGATGCTTGTTAACTCATCGTAACCTTCTGCCCAGCAGGCATGAATCACATGTGTTCCCTAATGGAAGACCTTGTTTCAACTTTTGAATCATCTTTCTTGAGTACACACCCCATGAAACTGAAACTAAAGCTCACCAAAGACTAGCAGGGGGGAAAGTACATTTGGATCTTACAAATAAATGAAAAGGGTGGTTTTATGTAGGATTGCAGCAATTCTACGTAAAATCCAATCCAAAATGTGACATTCCTACTCACCACTTATGCATTTTTTGGATCAGGGACATCATTCCAAGTGAGGGGCTCCTCGTTACCTGTATCTGCTACACCAAGGACATGGTAGATTTTTAGCACACGAGGAAACTGTGTAATTAATTCTCTGCTGCAGGAAGAAACAGCAGAGGCAAACCTTTGCAAAAGGATGTATTTTTAAAGCCTGGACAATTTTGTTACAATTGATATCACTGATAGTGTTACTTGGCAAATGAGATGAATAGATACCATAAGAGGCACACACAGAAGATGACATGATTCACAAATGTCTCCTTCTCTCCTGAATATTCATAGAGTTAAACAGCAAAATAACAAACTTTATTTGTCTTCCCCCAAAGTAGAAGAGTCTGTCCTGAGGATATGGGATTTTAGCTAAATCAACAGAGAAAAAACTTTTGTTTAGTATAAAGAATGCTAATCGGGGACTAGGGAAATCTTGGTTCAGGTTTTAGCTCTAACCCTAATTGCAAGATCCTAGGCAAGTTAATTAACAATCCTACCTCAGTTTTTCTGATTTTAAAATGGTGATAATAATAGCTGCTCTCTCAGCCTTAAAGAATTCTTCTAATAGGAAGCACTTGGATAAACAAAAAAGGTGCAGAATGGCCGAGCAAACCATGGCACATGAATGTAAATAGAATATTATCATTCAATAAAAAAAATGGTGAATAGGAGAGATTCAGAGAAACATGAGGAGACTCTTATCAAAGAGTGCAGCATAAAATAAGCAGAACCGGAAAAACAATGTATGCAATGACTACAAAAGACATGTATATATATAGAAAAAAAATAACTAAAAGAAAGTTAACTCTGATCTAAATAATTATTCTAATTATTCTCATATGAGCCTCCCAATCATTCTATGATACATTATTATCTCTATTTTAGAGAAAGAGAAACAGGGGTTCAGAAAGGTTACATTACTTACCAGAACTAATGTCAGAGGCAAAATCTGAACTCAGAACTTTCTGAGTCCAAGTCGGCATTCTGCTCATGCAGTTTTCCTAATTTACTCCCCAACATTCAAATCTATTCCCTGTGCTAATGCAGAATCATGGAATCTTAATTACAGAAAGGTATCCCTGAGGTAATACGCACTTAAGGTTGTTCATGAGGATTTCCAGGAAAAGAGATTCCAAACTTTAGTGCTTGAAAAAAAAATCCATTCTAAAACCCCATCCCTTGAGATATCCATTTGGTTCTGAAATTTCTTAATGGGATTATAATATACAATTCAATATATGAAGCCATTCATTTAAAGCTCAAGCAATCTTTGGCTTTTAAGTTGCTGAAACCATTTTCAGGAGAGCTATTTTTTTCATGCCTTCTCACACCTAATCTACTACTCCTTGTATTTCTCCATGTATTTGTCACCCGGCATTTTTTTGTTCATTTTTAATTGTACATTTAACCATTCTTGTTTTTATTTTTCAACCACTACCTTCAAGCTAATTATTAAAACACCTCTGTGTATTAAATAGCATCGACATTAGCCCAATTGACTCTGCACTTCCAATTCCCCTCCCCCAGGTCCCCATGCTGAATGAAAAGCAACTTGTTTTTTTGTTGGAAGCTCTGAATGAATAATTCATCGGGAGGAATCTTCTGTGTTGTACATGTTTAGAAGACAGAGCAATTCTCCTGTCAGTCACAATAGCTCTGGTAGAACTAAGTATTGTATAGTATATGCTCTGAGTGTACCATCCATGGCAGGCAGCTGAGATTGCCAACTGCGTTAATCCTGGCCCACCCTCTTTGTCTTTTGTGACAGAAAGATTAGGATTCTGGCCTTATCCAGGCACTGCAATGTACTAGAGTTAGACCAGATTTCACTTCATGCCTTGAGAGAGTTCCCTTTTAAATCTTCTATAAAAGAGCCAATGGATTCTCCTCAAAACTTCTTGCATTTTCTACAGAAAGCTGACTACCTTCTGTCTAAAATATTGAAGATTATGAAGAAGCATTGTCAAGAAGGACAATGATTCAGCTAAATGACGTGAAGATGTCAATGAGCCCTTAATAGCAAGCAGCAGGAAATGCAGGCTTCAGACCACTAATTTAGCAGTGCCAAAAACAAGTTTTTAAAAATGTATTAAAGTGGAAAATAGCTAAAAGGAGAATTCTTCACCATTTAAATTTGTCTCCATATTTTTCATTTGAAAAAGGAGAAGTATATCAAAAGACATCATTTTTAAATTTTTGCAACTTTCATTTTTATATTGCCTATATTTCCCTCTCTATCCCTCTCCCATCCCTTCCCAAAGAGCCATCGCATATATCGAAGAATGTGCTTTTTCTTTTTAATAAAAAAAAGGAAGAGGAGAGAAATCAGCAAAACCTACAAATAAGCAAAAACAATCTGAAAATATATACAGTGTTCCACATCTCTGTATTTCACACCTTTGCAAAGGAGTAGGGGGAAAAATCGTCTCATATCTCATCTTTGGGGCCAGGGAAAAGTATTACTTCAAAGATATTAGCTACCTCTGGTACTGTCAACTCCCATATCTGGAGGTTTCTGGTGTACTTACTGGATGTGTAGTGTATCCCCATTAACTGTGACTGATAACCATGCTTCTTTTTAACCCTGTCCTTCCAGTGTCTGATGACAGTTATGCAATGTTAGATTTTTTTTAAGTTTGTTTATTTATTTATGAGTTACATTTGCTTTCTCCCCCAAGGGGTATTTCTTATCTTAACTGGTTCAGGAGAAGACTGTTAGCCTAGGAGCTGCACACCATAAAAGCCTTAAGAGATTTTTCCCTGAGGCATCTCTGTGACATCCACAGATTTTTCAGGAAGGGTTCCAGCACTCTTTCTATCTCCCTGGAGAGAAAGCCTAGAGTTGTAACACCAAATGTACACTTTGCTCAGGTTCTCTGCACCAACATGGGATACTGGTCCAAAGTGGAGTCCATATATAAGGGAGAATATAACTTTAACCCAATGATACAAACATGAACAAAAAGCAAACTAAATTTTCCAAGGATAATGGAATTTCTTTTTTTTTCTTTCTTTTTTTGCTCTTTCCTTCCTTCCTTTTCACTTTTCTTTCTTTCTTTTTTCTCTTTCTTCTTTTCTTTCTTTCTTTTTTCTTTTCTTTCTTTTTCTTTCTTTCTCTCTCTCATACCTAATTTCTTATTTTCACTTAAGAAAGAAGGTAAATACTACTTTGAGGAAAATACATACACACATATATGTAACTATGCATGCATAAAAATGTATATGTGTGCACACATTCATACATATACATATATGCATGCATGTATGTGTACACATACATGCATACATGCATACATACATGTAGGTTTTCCCTTCAATGTATGAATATAAAAGTATTTAATGGATCTATGAAGAAGCAAAGTGATATAAAAGATATAAACCTGGCCTGGGAACCAGGAGAATCTAGATTCAAGTCCCACTACACAACCCTTCTGGCTCTGTGACAAGTCACTTAACCTCTTGGGGTCAAAATGAAAACAGTACTGGATTTGGAGCCAGAGACCTGGGTTTAAATTTTGGCTTCACTACTTATATATGTGACCTTGGGCAAGTCATTTAACTTCTCTAAATTCAGTTTACCTTCATGGAAAATGAAGAGGTTGGATCAGATAGGATCTAAGATCCCTTCCAGTCCTAAGTCTGTGATTCACAAAACACTTAATCTTTCTGTTCCTCTCTTTACTCAACTGTAAAACCAAGAGGTTGGATTATATGACCTTAAAGGTCCCTTTCATTTCTATGATCCTATGTTACAAATGAGTTGCCAATCTATACAAGTGAAGGCTGTTTCTACCTCAGGACTTCCCATATCATAGTGAAATCACTTCGCCCCTCTGCCCCCGCTGGGAGTTGCTGACAAGCTAAGAGATGAGATTTGATCCAAGAATGGAGAAGAGGAACCTGAATGCCTGAGTTTTATTGCTAGTTCATGATGCACTAATTCAGTACCAATTTCTATATATGACTTTCTCTATTACTATTTAAAATGCATATTGTTACTTTCTCTAAAACTATTTTGAGAGAGATGTGCTACTTCTTCAAAGATCCATGACTTCTTACATGTAAGTCTAGTATGGAAAAAAAAGTAAAAAATCTAGAAATCAAAACTCGCCGAACTTGTGTTGAAAGTGATGTCCTCTGATGGCCCTGCCTTCAACTACCTACGGTCACATCCTTATGATGATAATACAGCCATGTAAAACTATAGTAGTAAGTCAGTATACAGGTTATTAAAACTTACTGGCTTTCTTTGCCTCTTTACGTTTTGGAAGAGGAATAAAATATAATAATAGCTAGCATATTTATAGCACTTACTATGTTCCAGGCACTGCGCTAAGTACTTTGAGCCTCACATCATTTGAGCCTAAAATCATTTGATCCTCACAGCAACCCTGGGAGGTAGTTGCTATTATTACACCAACTTTACAGCTGAGGAAACTGAGGCAAACAGAGGTTAAATACCCAGGGCTACACAGCTAGTAAATGTCTGTGACTAGATTTAAATTCAGGACTTCTGACTCTAGACCCAGCACTCTATTGTGCCAACTAACTATCTCTATATCAATCAATCATCAATCCTTTATTAAGTACCTCTTCTTTGCCAGCTACTATACTAGTCTCTGGGGATACAAAACAAAACAAAATAAAATAGTCTTGCCCTCAGGGACCTTATATTCCATAAGGAGCCATACTATAGTGTGCTTAAATATTATCTGTCTATCTCCCAGACTTGGGTGGGGATCAGAGGAGGATGGGAACTGATATTAGGGGCAGAGGGAAGGGAGATATAGAGGGTAAAAAGAATAACGAATCACTAACAAAAGTGACATAAACTTTTTTTTCAAATATACAGTTGCATGATAGGCAGCCTGGCAGAATGGACAGAGAGCTGTCCTTGGAACCAAAAAGATTCCTATGCATGCTGGTTGTGTGAACCTGGACATGTCACTCAATCAAGACCATAAATTGCAGAGCACATGCTGCCCTGTGCTGGTAAAAGGAATTTTGTCATGGGCTATTCTACACAAATGAAATCACAAGACTGATCTCTCCCAAAGTGTTATCTACAAGTGCTTATTTTTTGTTTTGTTTTGTTTTGGTCAGAAGTGGGCTAGTGGTACAGGAAGAAGATACAGATTCAGCATTTCATAAATATGAGGAATTTGGGGTTGGGAAACTCCCTCCATCTGTGTAGATAGGCACCTCATCTATCATTTTCTATCTTGCTTGGGGAAGTGAGAGGTTAAGTCACACAATACGTGTCAGATGTAAGATTTGGACCCAGGTCTTCCTAGCTCCAAGCCAGCCCTCCACCCACTATATCTCTTAGCTACATCATCCTCACTAGATAATAATAGTTAACATTTATATGGTGCTTATGATGTGCAAGGCACTATGCTAAACTCTTGAACATTATCGTCTCCAGCCTCAGACACATAACACACACTAGCTGTGTGACTCTGGGCAAGTTACTTAACCCCAATTGCCTCACCAAAAAAAAAAAAAAAGAAAGAAAGAAAGAATGAAAAAAATTATCATCTCATTTGATTCTCTCAACAGCCCTGGGAAGTAGGTGTTATTATTATTTTCCCCATTTTATGGATGAAGTAATTGAGGCAAACAAAAATTAAATGACTTACCCAAGGTCACCCAGATGCTAAGTGTCTAAGGCCAGATCTAAACCTGAGTCTTCATGTCTCCAGATTCAGTTCTCTATCCACTGTACCACCTGCAAAATTGCCCTGCACATTGCTGTGAACTGTCAGAAAAGTTATCTGCTGAGAAAGATGGCATACCTGACTTTTTTAAGTAGTTCCAATTCCATTCCCTAGTCTTTTTAAATACTGACAAGACCCAAGCAGTTCCCATATGTGATAAAATCAGGAAAGGCCTGATTCTGTTCCTTACCCCTCCAGGAGGGAAAGATGAGATCAGTCATCCAGATCTGCATTAGATTTGCACGGTAGCTATTTGAACAAAGACTGGTCCCTTGTAGATAATCTTTTAAACTCAAAGGCAAAATCCCTTTAGCTCATCTGGTATATATGAGGCTAAATGTCTCCGAACTGCTTATAATCTTGGAAGAGCTCTGTCTTTCAGCCTGAAGCTAAGCAAGGCACTTCAACATTTTCTATCTATATCTGACCCTGCTGCTAGGATCAAGGAATTTGGGTATAAGGCAAAATATGTAACTTTAAGAAGACCATACTTCATTCCTAATCAATGTAATTCCTCAGTGTTCCTTAAGTGAGTAACAAACTGCACATCTCACATATTCTACATGATATACTTGGTAAATATTATTACCCTTAATTTATGATGGGAAAATGTAAGCTGAGAAGGCTAACTGGACTTCACCACTTAGAAGACATGGACACGGTCTATACAGAGCTTCTACTCAAAAAGTGAGCCAGCTACTGACTTTTTGAAGTTCATGGTAAAACTATATAAGTTCATAGTTGAAAAAGAAAAACTTAGCATGACTATGCTAGAGCCAGCTCTAACCAGCTAGCCATTGTTAAATTTTCATGTGAGCATTTACACATCAGAAATCAACAAAAGCTATATATCAGGCTTTGATTTATCTCTCTCTCTCTCAGACATCAAAGACACCAAAGTCATCCACCGCAACCTAGACCATTGCCATCATCTTGGCTTTGGTCTTGCCACTGGACTTCAATGACTCTAGAAAAGAGAGTAAAGTTGACAACTTGTGCAACTGTGCCTCACTTAAATCCAAATCATGTGCAAGTCAAGACATCCCCTGTGATACCACTGGTCTTTGAAAACGAAAGATAAACAACAGAAATGGAAATAAGAAGCAATGACAGCATGCTAAAAGCACCAAATTTGGAGACAGGACTTGTGTTCAAATCCTACCTCTGTCATTTGCATTCTGTGTGATCTTAGATAAGTCATTTGAATGTGCTTGGGCTTCTGTTCCTTCATCTGCAAAATGAGGACTTTGAGCAAGATGCCTCTAAGGCCCTAGATACATATAGATACACATATATGTACATATATATATTCTATATCTATATATATTGTATGGGGTGGGGAGAAATAGAGAGAGGGAAAGAAAGAGAGAGGGTAAGAGAAGAAGAGAGGGGGGAGAGAAGGAGAGAGAGGGATAGAGAGGGGGGAGAGGAAAAAGAAGAGAAAGAGGGAGAGGAAGAAAAGGAAAAGAGTGGGAGAAAGAGGGAGAGGGAAAGAGAGATGAAGAATGGTGGAGAGAGGGATAGACAGAGGAGGAGATCGGGGGAGAGAAATAGAGGGGAGAGAGAGAGAGAGAGAGAGAGAGAGAGAGAGAGAGGTGTTCAGGAACTATAAGCTTTCCTGCATCTCACAGTTACTTGGTTTCTCTACTGAAGTTTTATGTCAGGAGGAGAATGTTCTCAGATATTACAATATAAGTAATGTTACCGTGTGGGTGCGCTGCAGGTTTTACAACAAAGGCAAGGAGCCTCCTGAGGCTCAGGGATGACTTGAGTTTTTAATATGTGTCCTTTATACTTAAGTCTGATGTATTTCATGACAATTGGCATTTGTAGATGTGTTCTTATAAAACTCTTTTATTATTATGAGCATGTGATTGGCTCGTTTAGAAGGAAAGAAGGAAGGAAGGAAGGAAGGATGGAAGGAAGGAAGGAAGGAAGGAAGGAAGAAGGGAAGAAGGAAGGAAAAAAGGAAGGAAGGAAGGGAAGAAGGAAGGAAGCAAGGAAGGAAGGAAGGAAGCAAGGAAGGGAGGGAGGGAGGAGGAAGCTAGAGATAGGGAGAAAGAAAGTAAAATGACAGATTGTCAAATATGAAGCTAAACTGAGCCACCAAGACACATTTGCCCTCAAACTCATTTTTTTTTTCAAAACAAAAGTGCAGATTGATGAACTAAAGATCACAAGGACCAATGTCCTCTCTTTCCTCCAAACAAAACTGATTCTTCTTTACCTTTATCTTTTTTAAGGTAACTAACAATAGTTGCTTAGTTGGGATTATTCAGATGACTTTTAAAAATATTATTAATGAGCAGAGAAGCAAGATATATACATATATATGCACATATACATATGCATATACACATACGTATATGTATATATGTATGTGTGTGTATAAACATTTAAGTCATGGTGTTTTCCTTTCGAGTCAGGTCTTGCTTTATGCATAAATATTTTAAATGTACATTCATGATGGTGTACAAAATAAACAGCTATACTTTGGCAAGGTGGTTGCATTCATGGTATGGGTAACAGGCTATGCAAAGGCACAGTTCCTTCCTGGTTTCCCCAGTAATTTAGGAAAATCTCTTTGCCTTCCCTTCCTATTTATTTCTTCCTGTCCCACTCTCAAAGTGTATCACAATGTGACACATTAATATAAAGAGGCTAGTTAGGATATTATAGGATCTTCTACTTTCTGTTTTTAGGTTGACTGTGTCTACATGTGAATACTAAATCATTTGTCAGTAAAGTCACGTAGTTTTGACCATTTGATACTAATTTCTGCAAAATTAGAATAAAGACAATATACAGGGCAGCTATGTAAAGGGCAGCATGTAGGCACAGTGGATAGAGTACCAGGCCTGGAGTTAGGAGGACCTGAGTTCAAATTTCACCACTGACAGCAGCTGTGGGATCTTTGGCAAGTCATTTAAACTTGTTGTTCCTCAGATAATTCCCTACCACTTATCTCTTAAGTTATAGGCAGATTCCATACTCTACTGGAAATCATCTAGGCCTACGCAATCTCAGATCCTTCCCTGTTCTGGAGAATTAATGGGGTTATTTGTGGAACTGATCTTAGTCAGTGGCTAAGTTGGCCTCAAAAATGTGTCAATATTTTTCCATATAATAAAAACAAAACTCCAAATCAGCAGCACATATGTCGGGCTGAGATTTTTTCCCCCCAAATGTCAAAACAGCAATTAAATTTACTAAAGTTTACCATCAGTAGTTACCAAAGATATACCATCCTCATCCTCCTTTTTTCAGGGTCAAAAGAGAGCTAACTCAACCAAATCTCCCAAGTTGTAATAAAAATAAATGGTTTCCCCTTTGCCTGAAATTTACACAAACACCCAAACCTTTCACATTTGGCTTTTCAATCCAAGATATTTCCAAGAGGCTCCCCTTCCAAGGAAAAGGCTTTCCACTGAAATAGCATGGCCAGCATCCTACTGCCGTTTTCCTTTAATTCATCCCCTTATTTTTTGTACTTTCAATTGATCACCAATGGTTTTTTGCAAAATTAAGGGAAAGGTGGAGCATATAATTAATTTGGTACACGTATATGTGTTTATGTGTGTATGTATGTTTGTGTGTGTATGTATATAATAACATTGCATGCTATAATATGCCTTTTGGTTCATACTAATAAAATTGGTGTATTTCTAAACCTTTAGAAAGTGATTTTGAAAATTGCTTATGTTTAAGTGATCTTTCAGGGTTGTTGGCACTTTCTCTCCTGGAAATTTTTTTTTCTTTCCCTCCTCTTTCTGATTTTAGTGCCCATGAAAGGCCTTGGATTAAGAGCACTAGAGATATTTACTTACACAATAGGTATAAGAGGAAAGTGGCAGGGTAGCCTCCCCCATAGACTTGGCCAATGTGTCTCGCTACTATTTGTTAGTCTACCTCTTGTGATGAGAGAGGCATTTATTCAAAAGAAATTCAATATTTGGCCTCTTTGCTGAGACTGCCAACAAGGGGGCCAATTGTGAAGACAAATCCTGTTTATTTGACCTCTGCTCATTTCACATTCCAACACCTTATTTCTCATTCATTTCTAGCACAATCAGAGGAACTAGGCATAACTCTCACCTACCTTTAAAAACCAGCACTATAGAAACTATCTTAAAAGCCCCTATCTTCCCAGCTGCATTTTAACAAAGAAGCTTCAATCTTGGCTTTGAATGCACTTGCTGTAAGTTCTATAACCTTGTTTGGCCCCAGACCTCTATGTTTTCAAATCAGCATGTCAGATTTTAGTTGCATTATCCATTTGCATTTAAAAAGCAATAGTTCTGTCATTATCCAAACAAGGACCTACTTGGAGATGGCACAGCAGTAGCCTAGGTTCTTAGACAAAGAACTTTAAACAGATATCTATGGTCCCTTGTCATCATCTGGGAGTTTACATTCCAAAATGGAAGATGGAAGGAGGGAGGGAGTACAATCACACAAAGAGATACTGGATGCTGTTTTGGCAAGAATAGGAATTTTTAACATTCTGTATGTATAAGCTCTAGTGTCCAAGCTTTCATGTTAGTTATGGGAGTTCTTGCAAGAATTAAAATGAAGGAGCATGGCAATCATCCAGCTCAACTTCCAATCAGTCAGGGAAGGGAGCCAAATAGTGGAAACTCTGTTTTTCTATCCGAAAAAAAAAAATGAAATCTAATCCACTTGCTTTCATGGGCCTTACTGCAAATAGTGTGGATGGTAGTGAGTGAAGAATCATATATATATATATATATATATATATATATATATATACACACACACACATATACATATATATGCATATATAAATAATCAATTCTCCTTCATACAGTAAAAAAAAATAGAAGAGAGGAGATGAGGAGGAGGAAGAGAGAAAGAGAGAGGAAAAAGAAGGAGGAAGGAGAGCAAAAGAAAGAGAGAAAAGGAGAGGAAAAAGAGGGAAAAAAGAGAGAAAGGAGGGAGAGGGAAAGGGAGTAGAGAAAGAGGGAGAGTAGAGTATAGGGAAGAAGAGAGGAGAGGAGAGCACAGTTTAGACCTACCATGCTTCTACTCTCTGGCTATCTTCGTGTCATACCATTCTTTTTCCTCCTTTCATCTTTTCACCATCTTTTGATCTTGGAAAGAAGTCACCAATAGGAAAAGGGGTCCACAGAAACGGTCAGAGGGCAGCCGAAATATAATGGCATAGTCTGTAGAATGAGGGATGCCTGGTTTGAGTTCCTTTCCCGAAGCAGAGGTTCTGGGAAGAATTCACCCGTGAGATAAAAAGCTTGCAAGAGTGGAGCCAGGAAGCAACTGGGGCGTGGTAGCATTATAGCTTGTTCTTTTATTTTTTTTCTTAGTTTATTATATATTTTAAATGGCTTATTCTTAAGAAGATAAGAGATGAAGTCAGAGAATCTCTAGTAATCCAGGTCATATCAAATCAAGGCAGCAAGCATTTATTAATCAGCTTATTGTGTTTCAGTCATGGTGCTAAGAGTCAGGAATACAAATATAAAGACAAAGAAAGTCCCTGCCCTGGAGTAGCTTACCTTCTAAGGGAGGAAAGGGAAGACAGCATATAAAAGGGAACTGAAAAGAGGAGAGAGACGAAGGAAGGTGGCCTGTGAGCATTGTAAAGAAAGCCAAGAATGCATCCTGGAAGAGAATGAAGATATGGCTGAGGGCCACTTCCTTAAAATAGAGATTCCGGGAGGAACCAGCCAATCACAAGTAGAGGCTGCAGGGGTAGAGGGGTAAAGGATACTTCATGAATGCCTCCTCTTCATTGCATCTTCAATCACTTCTTTTCTGGCTCCTTCCCTTGTTTCTACATTCCAACATTCACCCACCCCATGTCGATAACTGATATTATTGTTGATTCTTCTATTTCCCTCACTTCTCATACTAATCAGTTATATCCTGTCCATTGTACCTCCAAAACATCTCACTCTCATTTTGCATTGCCACTACCTTAGTACAAGCCCTCAGGCTATCTTTTATTATTGGAGGAAGAATTGTCTTTCCTGTGCTTGGCTGGATGGCTCAGGTCCAATCGGTCCTTGGTTCAAAATTTAAAAGTGGATCGTTATTGCTGACTAAATAAAAGTAAAAATCTTCTGCCTGCCTTTCAAGATATTTTATAGTCTGATGCCCTCCTACCTCTCTAACATTATTTCACATAACTCCCCTCCACACATCCTCCCCAATAGCTCAGTCAAGTTGTACAACTTTGCCCTCGAATATTTGTCTACCTCCATGCTTTTGTGCACACTGTTCTCAATTTTTAGAATATCCACCCTCCCTTTATCTGTTTGTCAAATTCCCACTCATCATTTATAAAGGTCAGCTCAGATACCACTTCCTCCAGGAAAACTTTTATAATTCCCATCGTACCCCCAATAGTTACCTTCTCCACCTGAAATTACATAACATTTTGTTGTTGCTATTCCTTTTCCCTGGAAGTTGCGGTCCCTCATCCCCACCTGTTAAAGTCCTACCTGCCTTTCAAGATCCAAGCTCAGATGTGACATCTTCCATAAAGCCTGACCCAATCACTCTTAAAGTCAGAAGAATGTCTTTCTCCTCTGAACTTCCATAACCCTTGTATGTAACCTCAAAATATTTCTTTCTATGTTTTGTTAGGTATATTTGAAATATACTCCTTAATGGATTGTAAATTCCTTTATATTATCAATAATATTAATAACTAACAGTAATATCTAGAACTTACATAGTACTTTAAGGTTTGCAAAGAGCTTCACAAATATTTAATCCTCATTTCATCCATACAACTCTGAGAGGCAAGCATTATTATTATTCTCGTTTTACAGATGAGCAAACTTAGGCTGGCAAAGGTTAAACAACTTGACCAAGGTTGCATAGACCATAAATGTCTGAGGCCAAATTTGAACTCAGGTCTTCCTGACTCCAGGTCCCAAAATCTATTCCCCAGCTGGACCTAGCTGCCTATTTATCATTAACACACACACGCACACACACACACACACCTTAGCATGGTCTCTAATACAGAGTAGTTGTTCCATGACTATTCCTAATATAAATGATTAATTATTGAATTGTACATTTTGTAGGGGGAAAAAAGTTTCATGCTGCCAAAAATGAGCAAGACTGCCATCTGTTGAGAATGTGCTCAAATGACAGGCACAGGATTCCCTTTTTGTTCAGTGGTTCAATAACGTCCTACTCTTCATGACCCCATGGACCATTGCGTGCTAGGTCCTTCTATCCTTCACTGTCTCTCGAAGTCTGTCCAAGTTCATGTTTTCATGTATGTTGTTTCCATGACATGTTTCCATGTTGTTTCCAGCTCATTTTCTGCCACTCCCTTTTCCTTTTGCTTTCAATCTTTCCCAGCATCAGGGTCTTTTCCAGTGAGGCCTGTCTTTTCATTATGTGGCCAAAGTATTTAAACTCCAGCTTCAGTACTTTTCCTAGGACCTCTTTAGAACCAGAGATGTGTCCTTTCTAAATCCAGGACAGAGATTTGTTGCTTTTGGCCTAAGTCCACTGAAAGACTAACAAATTATGTAAACAAATTATAAACATCAAAACAAAACACAGTAGAGCACAATTTCTGATTATAAAAGTAGATAATATTTTAGATTCAGCATAGGGAAGTGAACAGAATTTTGGACAATGTTTAAAGACCTGGGTCTCAGTTTCAGCTTTGCCACTTACTAGCTATGTCACCTTGGGCGAGTGATTTTACCTCTCAAGGTCTCAGCTCAGTCGTTTATGAAATGAGGCAGTTGGGCTAGATGATTTTTTAAAAGTTTTTCCAGCTCTCACATTCCGTGACTCTGTTTTTCAAACAAGGAATTGGGTGAATATATTTCTGTGATATCCTAATTAAATTTTCTGCTATACCATTGCCTCTGTTTGTTTTTTTTAATGTGGACGGTGAGACAAGATCATAGTAAGTATAGAATCATAGATTTAGAGCTGGAAGAAAACTTAGAGGTCAGTAAGTCCAACCCCCTCATTTTAAAAATGAGGAAACTGAGTCCCAGTGAGAGATGAAATGATTTGTCCTTCATCACACAGTTAAGACATGTCTGAGGGAGAACTTGAAGTCAAGTCTTTCTGATTCCAGAGCTCTCTCTATTACCCTGGATTGTGAAAACCTTGAGAGCAAGACTCTTTTTTAATCTTTCTTTGCATCCCAAGCACTCAGCAATAGACACTCAATAAATGCTTGTTGACTTCACTTGATTTGACTCTTACATAAATGTCTGAGTTAAACCAAAAGCAACTTAACTTTCCTGGTATTCTTCTAGAGCAGGTATTCTCAACCTAGGGACTGGAAACTTGTTTCGTTGTTGCTATTTAACTTTTTTTTTTAATTTTTAAAACTTTTAAAAATTGGACAACTCTATTTCAATATAATTGATTTTCCTTTTAATCATATGCATTTTAATTGTGCTTAGCACAGTACCTAGTATAGAACATGGGTTTAAGAAATATTGCTTGATTGATTGGTTTTATACATTTAAAATCACTATTCTGAGCAGGGGCCATCAGCTTCATCAGACTGCCAGAGGGGTCCATGATACAAAAAAGTGTTAAGAACTCCTGATTTAGAGGATTAATATTAGTAAAATTACCCACAATCAATTTTTGGAATGGTTCAATTTAGATTGGTCAGATAAAAAGGCAATTAAGAAACTTTGAAGGTCCACAGACCCACATTTGATGGACTAGGTGGAGTTCAGTGGTGTCTGTTTTCCATCAAGACAGTAAGAACTAGATAATGGAACCTATAGCTTAAATCACACCCTGCAATGGTGGTCTTTCCAATCACTGATTTTCCTAGTAACTTGTTCCCAAGTCTTAACCTATCTTCTCAGTTTGACAAGCAGTCCTACAGTTCTCCACCCCTTTCTCATCAGTGACTGGTTCCCTGTTTTGTTTTTCATAGACCATTGAATTTAGAAGAATTTAAAAGCAATAAGATTTCCAACCTGGACCAGAAAATAATTCTCTAAACATATTTAAAAAAAAAACAAAATGAAGTTTATTGGCCTATGGTCTAGAACCTGCTTCCCAGATCACTTTTCTGGGCTATGACTGTTTTGAATTGCCATATTTTGTTTCCTATGGACCTCTTTATTCATGACTGTCTTGCCTGGCCTCTCACCTTCCTTCCTTTCTTTTCTTGACCTCTGGTATTTGTGTCCTCTCTGTTAATAATTTTATACCAGGTTTCTGATCTATTGCTTGAACTGGCCAGGAGTGCTACTGTATGCTCTGGCTCTGACTTATCTACTTACTTAGAGCTTTGCTCTAATATTTGGCACCTAGAGAAACGCCAACTTGGTATCATAATTGTGTCCCCTCAAAATCTGCTTTAACTTAGGATTTTCATTTACTTGTCTAGACCAGATATTCTTTACCTGGGGTCTGTGAACTTTTTGTTTTAACATGTTGATAATTATTTGAATATGATTTGTTTCCCTTATAATCCGTGGATTTTATTTTACACAATCAAAAAACATTATTCTGAAAATGGGTCAATGGGCTTCTCTAGACTGCCAAAAGGGTCTATGACAAAATAAAGGTTAAGAACCTATAGCCTAGACTAATTCCATCCCTATCTATATCTTATTTCTGTGTTCCTGTTCTTATCTCAATTCTTCTGGTCAGCTAGTTAGTTATCTTACATCTATGACCTTCTACAACTTGTCTCTATTATCAAACCTACCTTTCCAAAAATAAAAGTATTCTTTGGTCATTATTATTGTTCTTTGGCCTAAACATTAGGTTCTTTCTCACCAACACAATAAACTAATAATAAAGAAGGCTTCTTTCACTAATAACATTATTGATTTTCCAGAAGTCAAGATGTTAGAGCTATCACATAATTCCTACCTCTGTTCCAGGAGACCGGCTCAGCACATGGTGTGATGATGTTGTTTGATCTGAAATATTTCCAACTCAGGCATACTTCCGACATATTTCACAAACCCAGCTGTCCATCTCCGGAGCAAATTACGTTTACTTTCTGAGAAGATGCAAATACAGACAAACAGCTAAGTAATAGAAAATTTATCATGCGCATAGGTCATTCCAAAACAAAGTTATTCAACTTTTTGAGACCCTTCTCATCTTCCTTGCCCTACTCCCTGTCATTTCATATTCCCATCTTTTAATGATCAACCTTGTCACAAGGCAGAATGACATTCTAAGTAACTTTATTAACAAAGTTATTCTAAAGTTTTAGTATGGTTAAACTTAGTAAGTAGTATACTGCTAAAGGTTTAACAACTGGCTCTCCAAAAACATAAATGTATACATAATACACTTTTAAACTTAATCTGCATTATTTCCATTTTCTCCATCACTTTCTTAAGTCTAGACAGTCAACAGAACAATAAATCTGTATTTAATTTGTAGAATTTCTTGATTTCTGAGGGGTAAATGCTCACACAACTGGCTCTTATAGGCCAGTTTAAGCTGGCTCCAGCACATCATTAGTTAAACTAGAAGAACACAAACAACTTTTCACAGCAAAAAAAAAAAGTATATTGTTAGTACATATCTATATTTTTAACAGCCAACCTATTCACTATTTTTTCCATAGGGGCTAAGATTCTGTGTCCTTTTTTCAAGTTGTCTAGACCTTTCTTGATAGACATGAAAAGAATGGACGCTGTCACCCCCAAATCACAAAAGCAAGCTGGTACAGTGGGTAGGATGCTAGAATTGGAATACTAAGACCCGAGTTAGAATTCTGACTCCATCATTTGCTATCTGTGTGACCTTGATCATAGTTTCCTCAGTTTCCTCTGGGCCTCAGTTACCTCATCTGTAAAATAAGGGAATCAGAAGAGATGATCTCTAGGATACCTTCCAGCTCAGATTTGCATGACTTGAAGAGATTACACATTGCCAATCCCAGCAAAGCAAGCCTTACAGAAAGCTAGTTGAATCAACTTGCCATGGGAAGAAATTGTCAGTAACAAGTAAGCACGAATAAAGGCTTCTTTAATTCCTTGTTACACATGACCCGCTGCTGTCCTAAAAAGAGCAAAAACAATGCATGCCTTGTGTAAGCAAACTGACAAGACAACTCAAAGCATTCCATTCCCTAGAACCTTGACTGATGTCCCAGCTTTCTGCCCAATCTGATCCTCTTATCTTGTAGTGTGTTCTCTGTCTTTAGCTCCTAGCCCATTCTCTTCCATATATGCTTGTTAATCACCTTGAACTAAAACCCTTGTACCTGTGACTGTGAATATTTGTAGTTAGTCTTCCTTTTCCTCAGTACCTTTGATGATACTGACTTTACAAGCCCTCTGATTATATTTCCCTGTGCTATCCTTCAGTTTCCCAAAGTGCTTCTTTCCCTGGGCTAGTACCTGAGCATTCTTAAGGACACAGCTGACTAGAGTCCAAAAAAAAGTTGGATTATACTCCTCTTTGGCTCTCTATTTCTGCCCAATGATTATTTGCTGCATCACCCCAATGTTGCTATAGGCTGACATCTAATGCATTAGAGACAGACCTATATCCCCCTGATACTTGGGTATCCTTTGCTATAAGGTAAGAGATCTTGCCACTGTGGAGTATTACGAGCACCTGGACTACACGTAAATAAGCAAAATGGCAAGAAGGGAGTCAGTGTAGCATAATTTAAAAAGTACTAGGGGCAGCTGGGTGGCACAGTGGATAGAGCACCGGACCTGAATTCAAGAGAACCTGAGTTCAAATCCAGCCACAGACCAAATATTTGACCCTTCCTAACTATGTGACCCTGGGTAAGTCACTTACCCTCAATTGCCTTAAAAAAAAAAAGATTACTAAAGCAGTGGTAAGAACACTTTAGTTCAAATCCCATAGCTGCCATTTATACTATGTATGTGATATCAGGCAAATCACATAGCTTTTCTGGCCCTCAATTTCCTCATCTAGAAAACGAGAGTGTTAGAACATTCATTGGATTTGGAGTCTGAAGACCAAAGTTCAAATCCCAACCTTGTTACTTACTATCTACGTGACCTTGGACAAGTTTAAAACTGTCTAGGCCTCAGTTTCCTCATCTATAAAATGAAGGAGTTGAACTAAATGACCTCTAAGATCCCTCTCACATCAAAGCCTTCATAAATGTCAGTTGTTATTATTACTTCAAGTTCGTATCAGAAGTTAGAATTACTCCTCTTATGGCATCTGTTGATGTATAACTGAGATCTACCCATTCCCCTCAAGACAGTTAGAGAAAGAGTTACCTAGAGGAAAAAGATTAATAAATTATTGGCAAGCCCAAGAATGTAAAACTTTGTCAATAAAAATTCAAAGAACTATTGTAAAGCCTACCATGCTGATAAATCGGTTTTTGAAAAATTATTCTTTAAGCAGAAAGTCATATATAGTACATTTCTGTACATCATGGACAGAATGATTGGAGGAGAGTAGAATTTTTTTTAAAGCCTTTGAAAAGATTTTCTCTATATTTGGAGTTTATTCATACCTAAAGTAATGATTCATTCTATCTAACAAAAACACGTATTATCTTATCGATATATTATATATGCTACTCAAGTGTTGTTAAGAAGAAACCATCATATGAAATTTCTCACATTTCCTGGATTTATCTAGGTCAGAAATGTTGAAAAATTGGTTGTTTCAAACATAAATATGTGTGTAACTCTATGTATATATATTATATGTATACACTTCAATAAATGTGCATCTATTTTCCTAATTAAAAAAAGAAGCAAAAAAAAAACTAGAAATAGATGTTTAGGAATTTTTGTTGCTATTATTATTTTAAACAGTTGGGGGAGGAGGAAAGGGAGGGCATTTTGTTTTCACATTCATATTTTTCTCCAAAGCTCCTTGTGTTTCAATTGGTGGTAATTTTGTCAGTTGTTGGTTCTGGATCACACTTTCTCCAGTCCTATAATAGACATTGTCATTGAATTTTCAAGGTCCCAGACAAAAGGAAAATATTTGCTCCAGAGTTAACCACTGTTGTTGAGGGTATTGAATCAGTTTTTCCACAGCACAATTTTTGAACAATGTGTAGCATGCCTAGGTTGTCATGCCTGAAGAATCCATCATCTATTGGCCAACCTACAAGTGATTAGCCTTAGGTGAGGCTTGATCTTGAATAGCAGATATAATTAGTTTACAGGACTATACTTTAAGCCTTCTAATTTGTTAGGACCAGACAAAGTTGTTTTGTTTTGTTTTGTTTTTTCCTGGGCTGCCACAGCTTTTAAGAACTCAGAGTTACCTCAGAGATATGATGAATGAATGAAAAAAAAAATTAAATATTTATTACGTACCAGGCACTCTGTTAAATATTCATGATACAAGTATAAAAATGACCATCACTGCCTTTAGGAGCCAACATTCCTATAAGGGAAGAAAACACATGTGGGAGAGTAAGGGCCTAAGAGGAATGTTTCGGTCTGAGGAATCATAAGGATAATGAAGGGAGCCACAGGAAAATTAAATAACTTGTTCTTTCCAGAAATGATAGTGTTAATTTGATTATTGTTCCCAAAGTTAGAGGTGGACAGCTAAGGATGGAGAGAAAAACACCATGGTGGATCTGAGTTGGGAGAGATATGGAGAATTCTCACCATCAGGAGGCTTGGGCTCCAGGGCAGGAAATGAAAGACCAGGCAAAGTGAGGGATGTAGTGAATAACAACATGTAGAGTATGACATGGAGAAGACCAAAGAACATGATACAACACTGAGTTTTCAGATGATGATATGTGGATTGTTGTATCATGACCCAGAATACTATAGGAACTCTTCAAAGGAATCCATAACCAAAGGACATTCACCTAACACTCTGCAGCAAAAAATCAAATGGACGAAGGCTACCTGTGATTCATATTATGAGGTGAAAACTGATGGACAATCCATTAAGTTGAATGAATAAATGAATGAAAAAAAATTGGTAAGTACTTACTATGGTTCAAACACTAAGCACTAGAGGCAACCAGCTTATACAATGGATACAGAGCTGGGTCTGGAGTCAGCAAGACCTGAGTTCAAATTCAACCTCAGACACTTACTAAATGTGGGACATTGGCCACCCTCTTTGCCTCAGTTTCTACAACTGTAAAATGGGGATAATGATAACACCTACATCCCAGGGCTGTTGTGAGGATCAAATGAGATAATATTTGAAAAGCACTTTGCAAATCTTAAAGTGCTAGCTATCACCAAAGAAATGTGACCTATTAGTACATGAGTATTCAGAGACTGTTAAAAAGAACTGAGGGAAGGCTTCTAGTGTATTGGGTAGATCTTATATGGCAGGTGTACATGAATTCATTGAGATGGATGTGTTGTGATCTTTACCACTGGAGGGAGTACCCATATGGATGAGATCACAGATCTATTGACACACTGAAGTATGCAGAGATTGGTGACCTTCACACAGTCAATACTCTGTGTTACTGAAGACTAACATACCTGCTGTGCATTCTATCAATACTTTTGTCCATGTATCTATCCTCTACCTGTTATACAACTAACATTTTTGTTCTTAAACTCCCAAAGAAATGGTGACACTTCAAGCTTAAATAAATGGAATAACTTTCAATGGTATATTTACACAGTTTATTTATTTAATTTGACAGACCAGAATTGCCAATACTTAGAACTATTCTAACTCTCCCAGTTAGCTTCCTTATCTATAAAACTAGCTAGGAAGATATTGTACAAATTGAACAGGAGTATTAGGACATGGGGAGATGTATACATTTTAAAAGCAGTAAGAAGGACAGAGGAAGGAAAATAGAGGAGAGGAAAGGCAATTAGAAGAGGGGAGAAACAAAATGACAAGGTGAGAAGAAAGGAGAAGTGGGTGAAGAGAAGACAAGGAGAGGGAAGAGATGTCTCTCAACCCCCATATGCCCACCAGTTTACTTGTTTGTTTGTTTGTTTGTCTTTTTAAATGTCAGAGTGGCAAAGAACAAAGGGGTCCCTAACACACAGAAAGAGGTCATGAGATTAAAGAGAAATCCTATGTGAATCTTTCCTAGTGTCCTTCCTATTTCTGGCCTAGTCTGTTCCCTTTTGCCAAGACCAAGAATGAGATCTCCAAACCCATTAGCACTGGTAACCATTTCAGGATTTGAACTTGGACCTCCAGAGGCAAAACCTTCCAACAGCAGCTCATGTCTTCAACATTCATTTTCCACCTACCCTTCTACCTCCTTCTTCATGAAACAGAAACAGCCTCCAAAATGAAACTAGCAACAGACAACTGGAGGACTCATGTTTCCTTGTAACAAAAGGATGTAGGTTATGATTTTGCCTAAATCAAGAAGACAGAAAATATTCTCCAAATGTCCTAGTCATGCCTATGAGATTCTGGAAACTTAGGTTGGCTTGACTCCCTTCTTCACTACCACACTGGTACTTATCACTATGCTGTTTCCTTATCTCCAGTAGTAGCTTTCCATCCATGCAACAGGCTTCAAAATATACTCCTTACCAGAAAGTAGGAGACATATTTTGTAAATATGTGGTTCAAAATATCATGAATAGATCCATAGTAAAGACTTAGAATAACAAGGTCTCTCTTGAGAGGGCAAAGATAAAGACTGAAAATATATACCCCTGCTCCTCTCCCCATGAAGCCTTAGAGGATTACTCTTAGTTTCCAGGATGTTATCCAGAACTAATATAAGGATTCTGCCTTCTTTTCTTTCCTTACCTGCATTTAAATGGACCAACTATATCAGATGTGGAAGGCATGATCATGCATCCCAGAATGAACCAGATTAATGGAATTGGGAAATGTTTAACACATGAATAAAATGAAATGGTCAAACTGGGTACTTATCTAGGTTCTTTCTAGTTTTAGAAGTCTATGTGATACTTTGATATCTGGAGAAGCAAACTAGTGGGTACTGGAGTGAAAGGATTGGCTGGTAGGAGAGGTATGGTATTGAAAGGTAAAGGGGAAGTCCTAGTGACAATTATCCGGGGGAATTGGATAGAATGGATAGAGTGCTGGAGCTGAAGTTAGGAAGACCTGAGTTCAAATTCTGCCTCAGACAGTTTCTGGCTGTTCGGCCCTGGGCAAGTCACTTAACCTGTCTGCTTCAGTTTCTCCATCTGTAAAATAAGGATAATAGAACCTATCTCTTAAGGTTGTTGTCAGTATAAAATGAGATTTTTTTGTGAAACACTTTGCAAACACTAAAATGTTAGCTATTCTTATTATTTTCATACATAAATAATTAGTTCTTCAGACTGACATGCTATAAACAAAATGGAAAATCTCTTGGTCACAAAAAAAATCTATTTTCATTACATCAAAGCACTTCTTAACTATGCTAAAAACAAGTAAAAAGTGTGAAAATGAGATCATTTCAGGCCTGAGGTTTTGGTTCCTTCAATCTTATTCCACATAATAATCAAAACTACAGATAACTTAGTTTAGCCTCCTTATTGCCCAGAAGAAAAAACTGAGGCCAAGAGAGGCAAAATGACTTATCCCCAGACACACAAATAGATCATCACAGAGATGGCCATAGAATCTGTGGATGCTGACTCCTTGCCCAGCATTCTTTCTGCCATGTCACAAATCAAAAGAATAGGGGAGAACTGATCAAAGTGGAAAGAGAGAACAAGAGTTGTTCCATCTGGGACCTAGACATTTACAACAGAGGGAAACATATCCTTCTTGGTCTGTTTGTTTATCCGTGCCTCTCTGTACTTTATGTCTTGCCTCCCACTGGGAAGGCAGGCTTTAGGGGGTCATTAGTGACTATGTGCATTTCATGGGCTTCACATGGCCTGAGATAAGGATCCAGGCTTCCCGTGCGTGTTTCCTTCTTTCTGGGACAATCAATGCCTACTAAGTTTTGTGTGCATGTGTTGTTGTTGTTGCTGTTGAGTTTTTTTGGGAGATCTGGGACGTCACATAAGGCAATGAGGTAGTTTTTTCATTCGCAAAAATAAAGGAACCTTTGAACTAAACCAATTGCAAGGGATATTATCACAAAGACAAATCCACATGATTGACATTCAGCAGTCACTTTTGCCCTGACCACGCATGAATGGAATGTGATGAGTACTACATTCAAATGTCCTTGCTAAGGCTTCCAGCAAAAGGGGGAAGTAGTCAGCATTGGGAGTCAAGATGCTTTCCTGAGTCAAGATGCTTTCCTTTTAATACTGGAATTCTAGTTCTTCCACTTACCATCTAATTATGTTAACTCAGGTTAAGTTGTTTAACTGCTCTGGGTCTCAGCATCCTCATCTATAAAACGAAAGAGTCTGATTGCACCATCTCCAAAGTCCTCTTTAGTCCTATACCTCTCTCCTGGTGGATCTCAGAGGATGTATCATGGGTTTCAGTTAAGTGTACCTTGAGTATTCCAGCCCAGGCCCCAATCTGAGGTTTGCTGCCTACTCTTCTAAGTGCTGGAAAAGGTTCTTTGTCTATAGAGATGTAAAACCCAGAATCCTAAGGCCCAGAAAATGGGTCTGGAGGCTTTACTGTCTAGGAACACTTCCTAAAAAGTTATTGTGTTGAGATACCTCATGGCAAAAAAATACTGGGCTATGAATACATAGAGAAAGATACAGACAAAGAAAAAGACAGGGACAGAGAAAGAAACAGACAGAGAGAAAAGCAGAGAGAGAGAGACAGAAAGAAAAAGAGAGAAGGAGATAGAGACAGAGAAATAGAGACAGAGAAACAGAGACAAAGAGAGACACAGAGACAGAGAAAGAATTTGAGAGTTACTTCTCAATGTTGAAATCTCCATGAATGTATGGACTGTGCTTTATCTAAACCTTCTCTCTTCGCCAGTGTCCTGCACATACAGTAGGCTCTTAAATATTTGCCAAGTTGAATTGTTCTATGATGGTTTCTTTCCTATTGACAAATACAAGATAAAAGTGAATGCTGAATGGCCAGTACAATTGTCCCAGATGTCTTTGTTGTCTTAGAATAATAGTGAAGAAGGGATAAGAAACTGAACCAGTTATTTTTTCAGCATAGGACACTCTCATTTGAGATAATGGCTTCTGCCAGTACAGTCTGGTATCTTCTCTACAACTTAAAGTCCTAGACCACTCACAGGTTATATGACTTGTATAGTCACAAAACCAATATATGTCAGAAGCAGGCCTTAAAGGCAAGCCTTCCTGACTATAAGGCTAGTTCTCTATCCACTATCTCATGCTGTCTCTGAATAGGGAGAATGCAAATTATGAGAGAGCAAATGCATATAATGTCCATTTTGCAAGAGTTCTTAACCTGGGTACCAACAACTTTAATTTTTTTTAAATTTTGGTAGCTATATTTCAATATACTTGTGTTCCTTTAAAATCCTATGTATTTTATTTTATGCATTTTTAAATATTCTGAGGAGTCTGTAGGTTTTACCAGGCTACCAAAGGTGTCCACAATAAAATAAAAAGTTAAGAACCCCTGAACTAGAGTCCTCTGACAATGTTACTTCTAAAGCACACAAGAATCTACTATCCTCTTATAAAAATTGTCAGACTGGATTCTATAGCATCAGTCCCTAAGGTGCCATTGTCCATTTGTTTTTAATAAAGAAAGTTCATGTCACGTATTAAAACAGTAGCAAAACATGAAGAGCACAAAGGAGAAGAAAGTAAAGCATCTTGGAGCAATGGTTAAAAACAATTCTCTGTAATCATAGTGTTTCTGTCCATGGGACATCCTTTTTTCAGTACGTTGGCTCAGCTTGATTAAAATGTGTTTTTCCAATTTTCCTGGATCCTCTCAACTTCTACAGCCATTCCTGGGAAATTGTTCTTTGGCTAACTGGTCTGTAGTTTTCTGGTATGACTTGAGGGTCTTCTCTTTAATAATTGGATTATGCTGGTCATTTTCCAGTCTTCAGGGCTCTCTCTCTAAACTAAGTGAACATGGAATAGTATATGATAAAGCTTTTCCTTTTTTTTCCTCAGTCTCCTATCCTCTAATATCTTTAAAAAAAAAGATTTGTCCCAGATCTATAAGAAATTAACCTTTTCCCATCCTTTTGCAGAAAAAAAATCATAAAAAAAGAAAAGAAAAAAAAACATAGTAGCATCTCAAATAATTTAGTCAACAAGCATTTATAATTGTTTACAATCTCTTCCTGTTTGACTTAACATATTCTTAATCTGATATTCTTCCAAGAATTAGGAATATTTTAATAGTTCCTTTGTTGCCTTAAATTTTGGATATCCCAGAGTCAGTTTTCCTCCACCCAACCTTTTATTTCTCCTGTCTGTGGGTGCCATGCATATGACTTGATGCCTCCTCAGGTCTCTTTCTAAGTAAAAGGGAGTGTGTTTATATGAGTATGTGTGCTTGCATCTGCATCTTTGTATTTTAACTCTTTTCCTCTCTCTAAAAAGACAAGAAAGGTAGTATGAAATAACGGAAGTTGAACTAGATGGAGATAGGGATGTTGGTTTCTAAACTCAGCTCTACCACTTTCTAGCCCCTTGACCTTGGGCATTATTTCATTTCTCTAGTCTTCAGTTCTCTCATCTGTAAAATGAAGGAGTGGAAGTAGATGATTTCTAGTTCTAAACTTCCCGCTCTAACATCTATCTATCTATCAATATATTTTTAAAGAGAGTATTTTATTACCCTAAAATACTCTTGATTCATATAGAGAATATGATTAAAGAATACATTATATATATATATGCATGTATGTATATATATATATGTATGTGTGTGTGTGTGTGTGTGTGTGTGTGTGTGTGTATAAAGAATAATATAAAGGGAGCCAAGATGGAAGGGTACAGGCCAGCATCCAGCTGAACTCTCCAAACATTCCCCTCCAAACAACTTTAAAATAATGCCTCAAATGATTTTGGAGTGACAAAGCCAACAAAAAGTCAGAGTGAGACATTTTTCCCAGACAATAAAAACCTAGGGGGTTTGAAGGAGACATCTATGACACTAGAGAGAAATGGCAGCACTAGTTGTGGGCCTTGGAGGTGGCTATGCCAGCAGCAATAGCTGTGGCAGCAGTTTTGGAAATTTTCAGCCCAGAGATGGTAAGAGAGTTGGACAATTGGTCAGAAAGAGATTACAGGGGACTTTTTGCCAGCAGTGGGTGCAGCTGGAACTGATTGACCATTCTATTGTCCATAAACAGTTCTGGGTTTCAGTTCCAGGACAGAGAACACTTGTGGTCAGTCACATGGGAGCAGGGAACCTGGTCACATTTCCAGGGCCAAGAGGAGTGATAGCTGTTGAGATCGAAGGAGAGCAGGACCAAGAGGAACACTAGCATTTGTGGCTGAAGACAACAGGGGCCTTCCTGGATAAAGACCACACAGCAGATCAGGAAAGCAGTGACCACACTTCTCTTCAGATCACACCAACCTGAAAGCACTGAAAACTTACAGACTCCCAAGAATTAGCACTGAAAGCAGCAGCACAAAAAAGCCTTAAGCTTAAGACAGCCCTAAATGAGCAAAGTCCAACTTTAACAGAAAGTTCAAAATGAATAAACAACCTGGAAAGACAGACAAACAACACAAAAGAACTTAACCATAAAAATCTATTATGGTGGCAAAAAAGACCAAGATATAAACTTAGAAGAAAACAATGTGAAAACAGCTACAAGCAAAGTTTCAAAGAAAAATGCCAATTGGACACAATGCCAGCAAAAATTCGTGGAATAGTTAAATAAAGAGATAAGAGTGGTAGAAGAAAAATTGGGGGAAAATGAGAATGATGAAAGAAAATTATGAAAAGAAAATTAACAGCCTGGTTTAAAAAAAAGCAAAAAAATAGTGAAGAAAATAACATCTTAAAAAAAAAAACAGAATTGACCTAATGTTAAAAGAGGTACAAAAATTCACTGAAGAAAAGAACTCCTTTAAAAGTGAATAGGTCAAAAAAAAGTGAAGAGGCCAAATGGAAAAGGAGGTACAAAAATCCACTAAAGAAAAGAACTATTAAAAAGCAGAATAGAACAAATGGAAAAAGAGATACAAAAGCTCACTAAAGAAAATCATTCCTTAGAATTAAGCAACTTGAAGATAACGATGCCAGGAGATTTACAGAAACAATAAAACTAAGTCAGAAGGATGAAAAATAAAAGAAAATGTGAAATATCTCATTGGGAAAACAATTGACCTAGAAAATGGAATGTGAAAAATTGAACTACCTGAATTATTGGACTACCTGAAAGCCAGGATCAAAATGAAAACCTAGACATCATATTTCAAGAAATTATAAACAAAATTACCCTAATATCTTAGATTGAGAAGGTATAATAGAAATTGAAAGAATATACCAAGGCCAGAAAAAAATTCCTGGCTTAGTTAAAGAAAGATTTAATAGTAGGAGAGGAAAGTGGAGAAGTATGATCACTGCTATCTGTAAGAAATTCCAAAATGAAAACTCCCAGAAATATTATAGCCAAATTCCAGATTTGCCAGGTCAAAGAGAAAATATTTCAAGCAGTCAGAAAGAAACAATTCAATTATCATGGAGCCAGAGTTAAGATCACACATGATTTAGTGGCTTCAACATTGAAGAAGTCAAGGGCTTGGAATATGATATTCCATAAGGCAAAGGAGCTAGGATTACAACCAAGAATCACCTAACCCAGCAAAACTGAGTATTATCCTTCAAGGGGGAAAAGAATATTTAATGAAATAGAGGACTTTCAAGCATTCTTGATGAAAAGACCAGAGATAAATGGAAACTTTGACATTCAATCACAAGACTCAAGAGAAGCATAAAAAGGTAACCATGAAAGAGTAACCATAAGGGACTCAAAAAATTTAAAGTGTTTATATTCCCATCTGCAAGATGATACATGTAACTCCCAAGAACTTTATCATTGTTAAGCCAGTTAGAAGGAGTCTATATAAAGGGCATGTGTATGAGTCGATTATGTTGGGATTATCTCCAAAAAAAGGAAAGAAAGAATGAATGAAAGAAAGAAAAAAAAGAAAGAAAGAAAGAAAGGAAGGAAGGAAGGAAGGAAGAAAGAAAGAAAGAAAGAAAGAAAGAAAGAAAGAAAGAAAGAAAGAAAGAAAGAAAGAAAGAAAGAAAGAAGGAAGGAAGGAAAGAAAGAAAGAAGGAAAGAAAGAAAGAAAGAAAGAAAGAAAGAAGGAAGGAAGGAAAGAAAGAAAGAAGGAAAGAAAGAAAGAAAGAAA
>NW_020954610.1:70490444-70540144 GCF_900497805.2 Vombatus ursinus
AAATTTTTCTCATATAACAGAGGCATACAAGGAAGAGCTTTGACAGTAGAGGAGAAAATAGGGCAAGGGTGGGCAGTGTTTGGAATATATATACACACTCCATTGGGTATAGAAATCTATCTTATTCAATAAGGAGATATAAGGGGAAAGTATGTGGGGGGGTGTAATACAAGGGAGGGCAGATTGAGGGAGGCAGTGGTCAAAGTAAAATAGACTTTTGAAGAAGGACAGGAAAAATAGAAAAAGAAAGATAAATAGAAAAAATGGAAAAATAGGACAGAGGGAAATAAACAGTTAGTAAACATAACTGTGAATATGAATGGGATAAGCTAATCCATGAAACAATAGCAGATAACAGAATGGTTTAGAATCAGAATCCAACAATATGTTGTTTATGAAAGACACAGTTGAAATAGAAAGACATAGAGTTAAAATAAAGGGCTGGAACAGTCTATTATGTTTCAGCTGAAGGAAAAAAGGCAGGGGTAGCAATCATGACAAAGCAAAAGCAAAACCAGACCTAATTAAAAGACATAATCAGGAAAACTATAGTAAACTAAAAGGTACTATAGACAATGAAGTAATAGATGGAATAATCTTGTTGATTCCTTCAGCAGCATTTGGCCAACTGGGAGTGAATATCCAAGCCTGAGGGTTTGTAGTTTTGAAACAAAAGGTCAAGAGATTGGAATGAGGAAGAGAGGACATTGTTGAAGTGGATGACAATATATTAGCTATAGTCATCTGAAAAAAAAAGTTCTAAATCAATACTGATTGGAAAAATGCAAATTAAAACAACTCTAAGGTTAACACTTCACACATATCAGAAATGACAAATGCTAGAGAAGATGAGGGAAAAGAGGTACACAAATAAACAGTTGGTGAATTGATTTAACCATTCTGGAGAACAATTTGGAAATAGGCATCAATTCTTATTCAAATTCATGTTGGACTCGATGCAGCTCTGATATTCTATAATTCTGTGTAATACCTGATGAATAAGTAAGGCACTGCTTTCCAATCCTGTATTTTTTTCTATTCTTATCTTCCCAATTGATCCATACACTTTATGATGTCAAGAATGCAAGATGCTAGGTGCACAGTAGGTTTTTAATAAATATTTGCACACATGAGTCAGTGTAACTCAATTAAAACATACTTAAGAAACTCCAGAGAGAATGGATTCCTGTACTAAGGTTGTTAAATTTTATATGTGGTTGTAACATAAAAGGTTTAAGAAAAGATCTGTGTTGAATACAAACAAATTAAATCCATGACCCAGCACTCTAAGATCTGGGCTTACACAGGTCAGGTTCATTGTTAGACAACTTTTGAAAAAAATATATCTCTTTGACCTATTTTGCCCATACTGAGTTTTCTCCAGTAATCACAGAACATAGCTAGTGTCTAGGTCTCCAATGAAGCAAGAAAAGAGTCCACAGTTTCCAGATGAGCCCTCAGGATATCAATATATACATATAGCAGTCTTGGGTTTTTATCTTAAAGACAGAATGCAGACACAAAGAACTTATTTCATAATCAGTTAATACAACTCTCCTCCTCTTTCTGTAGTGTCCCATCTTCATCTCAGAGACCTGTCCCCTAGACTCATGGTGCCATTCTGTGGTTTGGATTCTCTAGGGAAAAGATGTGAATGTGTGGATGCTAGAGAGACAATACCCCAATATTTAAGTGAATGCTATTTTTCACTTACAATAACGAGTAGCTTTGTGGTCATGAGCTTTATGGGACTATCTTAAGGGTTGATATACACTCCAGAGGGACATAACTTTGGGTTGCTAAAGAAGCAATTCCTAATATTCCAATGTGTCCCACTTTTACTCCTAGGAGCCTACAAAGGCCCCAGCCTTATGGAATTATCCTGAGCAGTAGTAGTTCTCAAAATATTTGTTCTTGGGGCCCCTTTGCACTCTTAAAAATTCTTTAAAAATCGAAGCAACTTGTAGGAGCACTGGGACTTGGAGGCTTGGCTAGTAAATCAGAGGAGTTTCCCTCAGCTGAATCAAGTTGAGGTGTCCCCAGCGTCCATCCTTGTAGAATGTCCTTTTTTTTTTTACCATGGCAAAGAAATTTTCCTTCTGTTTGCTGTTGAAAAAAAACCATACTGAGGACCCCAGAGAGCTTGTGTTTATGTGGGTTTTTTTCTACCAATATTTATTGTATTAAAAATTAATACATTTTAGTATTATTATGAAAAGAGTTTTGACTTCTCACATCCCCTGAAAGGGTCTTGAGGATCCCTGGGTGTTCTAGGAGAACCTCTGACCTAAAGGATTGGGATCTCTCTACAAGGACAATTGATTGGTTGTTGTCCTTCATTCTCAAAGAGGACCAAAATGACATCACCATACCAGAGTCAAATTTCAGTGTGTCCAACTGTGACTGATCAGACCAAGAAGAGCTTGGAATGCTCTATCACAGGTTGGGCACAATAGTCTGTTTGAACTTTTGGGGTGGACTCCCTAAATTTGTGCACCCTGTGTTTCCTTTGAGCTGTTTCAATTCTGCTTTGCTCACAGAGCACAGGACATTCTCTGATGTGGGCATGCCATGCTGAGTGGTTCTGTGCCAATGTCTCCCATGTCACACAATTAATTCCAAAGTTCTTAAGACAGACCTTGAGTGTCCTTGCATCACTTCTTCTGACCACCATGTGAATGCTTGCCCCATGTGAGTTCTCTATAAAATAATCTTTTTGGCAAGTATACATTTGTATTTGAATAATGTAATCAGCCTACTGGGGGTTGCACTCTCTGAAGGAGAGTTTGAATGCTTGGCAGTTTAGTTCAAGAAAGGATCTCAGTGTCTGGCATCTTATCCTGTCAGATGATCTTCAGAATCTTCCTAAGACAATTCAAATGGAAGTAATTCAGTTTCCTTGCATGGCACTGGCATACTGTCCAGGTTTCATAGGCATGCAACTATGAGGTCAGTACAACATCTCTATAGACCTTCAGTTTGGTAGTCAATCTAATACCTCTTCTCTCTCGTACTTTCCTTCAAAGCCTCCCAAACACTGAGCTAGTTCTGGCAATGCATGCATCAACCTCATTATCAATGTGTACATCCCTGGAAAATACACTACCAAAGTAAGTGACTTCTCCATTTGCTGTAACTGATGGTTCCATGTATGGATGGTGTGGTGGCAACTGATGGAGCACCTGTGCTTTCTTGGTGTTAATTATTAGGCCAAAATTAGCACAAGCAACAGAGAATTGATCCATACATCTCAGCTTCAGAGGCTTCATTGAGTGCCCAATCATCTGCAAACAGAAAATCATGCACCAACACTCCCTCCACTTTGGTCCTGTCTTGGAGCCTTTTCAAGGTAAAGAATTTACCATCAGTGCAGTAGGTAACCTTGATACTGTGTTCATTCTCTTTGAAAGCATTTGACAACATGGCTGTAAACACATGCTAAAAAACATGAGATCAAGCACACAGCCTTGTTTCACTTTACTTGTGACTGGGAAAGCATGAGAGCATTGTCCATTATCCAGAACCCACTTAAGCATGCCATCGTGAAATTGACATGAAGTGCTAATGAACTTTTCTGGGTAACTAAATTTTGACATGATTTTCCATAAGCCCTCATGACTAACAGTATCAAAGGCCTTGGTCAGATCTACAAATGTTGTGTACAGACCTCTGTTCTGCTCTTGGCCTTTCTCTTGGAGTTGTTGGGCAGCAAACATCATATCAACCATTCCTCAGCCCTTTCTGAAGCCACACTGGCTCTCAGGTAGATGACCGTCTTCCAGGTGAAGGATACTTACTAAGGAGGACTCTGGCAAGAAACTTGCCAGCAATGACTAAGAGAGAGATTGTCACAGGACAATCTATTTTCTTTACCTTTATAGAGATGGACAATGGAAACATCTTTGAACTCCTGGGGGATAACCTCCTTTTGCCATATAATTTAGAAAATTTCAGTCAGCATTTGTATGAGCAATGGACCCCCTACCTTGTAAATCTCAGTTGGAATAGAATCAGTACCAGGTACTTTGCCACACAAAAGGAGCCTAATGGCATTCAAAACCTCTTCTTTACTTGGAACTTCAGCTAGGGAGGGATTGACTTCAATCTGAGATCAATGGTCAATGGCCTCAGCATTGATTGATGATGATCTGTTGAGAACACTATGGAAGCATTCAACCTATCTCTCCAGGATCATGTCCTTATCACTAATCAATGTGGCTCCATCAGCACTGAGTAGTTGAGATGCACCATAGGTCTTTGGCCCACAAATAGCCTTCAGGGCATCATAAAAAGTGCTTTGGATTGTTATTATCAGTATAAAACTGAATTTCATCTGCCTTTTTACTGAGCCAAGAATCCTGCATCTCTCTAAGCTTTGTTTATACTTTATTCTTGAAAGAATTAAATGCTGCCTTTTTGGAGATGGATAAACTATCCTGCTGGTAAACCCTGTGGAGTTCTCATTTTTCATTTAGTAGCTTCTGAATTTGCTTATCATTTTCATCAAACCAGTCTTGGTGTTTGCAAGTGTTCTCACCCAGATGAGCAAATGCAGTGCTATACACCAAATCTCTGAAAGCTGCCTACTCCTTCTCTACTCCACTGTTGCCTACTGCATGTTGGCTAACTTTCCCTCCAAGTTAACAACAAATTGCTCTCACTCAGAGAAGAGCTCTAATCTGTTGACATTAATTCTTCTGGTAGTCATTTTGCCTTGGGGACATCACTTTTGTTGAATGTGAATATTTAACTTGGAGAGGATAAATCTATGATCAGTCCAGCACTTTGCACCACACATTGCCTGCATCACTCTCATATCCTGTCTGTCTCTTCTCCTTACAATCATGATGGTCTATTAAATGTCAATGCTTGCTGCAAGGATGCATCCATAAAGTTTTGTTGTGTTTAGGTAAATGGAAGACAGTGTTGGTGATGAGAAGGTCATGAGATGCACAAGTCTTCAGTAAATGACGATTGCTGTAGTTGTTTCCTACTCTATTCCTCCCTAGGACTCCCTGTCAAGTCTGGTAGTCTGACACTACTCTAGCATTAAAGTCACCCAGAGTTATAAGTGTATTCTCTTTTGACACATTGATGATAAGATTTCATCAGGGTTCATCATGGTGGGAGCATATGGCACTGATGATAGTGACATGATGTTTTCCTGCAAGTGGCAATCACAATGTCATAGGCCAGTCACTCATTCCTTTCGGTAGGCATGCAAGCTTGTTGACTAGATTAATTTTGCTTGCAAAACTTACACCAGCTTTATGGTGCTCCCCTTCACTGAGGCCACTCCAGAAAAAAAATGCATATCCAGCTCCAACTTCAGTAAGCTGGCCTTCATTTGCCAGCCTTGTTGCACTCAGGGCTGCTATTTGGATGTGATACCTGCTGAGTTCTCTTGCAACAAGAGTTGTTTGTCTTTCAGGTCTACTGGATTTTGTGTTGTCTGTAAGTGTGCACACATTCCACATGCTGATGGTGAGTGGAATTGTTTTTGCAGATGTTTTTGTACATTTTTTTGTGCATTTTGGCCTCGGAGTGGGATTCCTGCCTGCTGTGGTAATCGGGCCATGGTTGGGTAAGGAGACAAATTTTAGGGCACCTTTTGTAGCCCCTTCCTCACAGTAGGAGGTGAGCAGGGTGATCCTTAAAGGCTGCTCAGACCCCCAGGGGGCTGCCTATTCCCACTGCTACTTCCAGTGAGAGAATGACCCTATGGCCTGGCATGCCTGTGTGCAGGATTTTAACTACAGCTCCCAGTGTATCCTCACTGGCTGCTTTGTCACTTGCCTCTCACCGCAGGACTTTGAGATAGGTAAAATGGTACGGGTGATGTATTTTGATTCATGTGTAAATTGGATTTAAATAAGGCAGAGTTGCATGAAGTCATCAGCCTAACCCCTCCAGAGTCATCGCAGTCCAGTGGCAGGACAGAATCAAGATGACTGGTGATGGCTCAAAACGCAGTGGATGACCTTGGCATCTTTGATGTCTAACCAAGCTCTAAGCACTCCACAGCACCTACTTCAGCTGCCTTCATAGTCTCAGTTACCTTCAACCTGGTTTAGCCTGTCTGCTGACATGGTTTACCAGGGTGTGGTCGGTGCTCATGCTACAGCCTCTTGGAGACAGGTGATAGGTGGAACAGGTGGACATCAAAGGTGGAAAGCAGCCCTGAAAAGGGCTCAACAGCCATCACACCAGAGGTACTAGTCTTCCTTGAACACACCCTATGCCCCACAAGGACAATTAGGGTTGCTAAAGAGGCAATCACTTTCCTATTAGACTAGCTTCTATCAGAAAGCTTATTGTAGTAGCAAACTAGAAACCAACCCCAGGTCTTTGCTTCACAGGGGTGATCTTCTTTCTCCAAGGGGCCAACATTATCCAGGAACTTATACTTCTCTCCCTAGAAATATGGGCCCCAGAACTCTTGAAATTGAGGTCTCAAAACTTTTAAGGAACTTGCATTGTTCAGAAAATCTTTTCCTTCTCTGGGAGTCTGGGCACATACCTCCATCTTCTTTTGGGCCATGGGGTTGAGAGTCTTAACCACTTCCTCTTGCTCCCTTTGGCAACTGGGGAGAATAAGAAGAAAACTGTGAGGATACATAAGTTCCTTCCACTCTCTAGAAGCCACTTCCAACATTAGCTTTTTGGTTTTGGGGGATAAGGTCCTCTTTCTAAGGAAAACTACCAAAATCAAATTAAAAAACACCAACACATACACACCAAAACAACAACAATAACAAAAATAACTTTGCAGTAAAGACTCTCTTTTGTAACAAAATCGAAGCTTGGACTTACAAGTTTTATAAAAGCCATCCATTTCATTCCCAATCACTAAGACACATTACTCATCTTCAAAAGGAATGAATAGGTCACAATGCCCAGCACAGGAGACTTGCTTAATCTTCTCAAGGAGGTGCAAATGCTCCAGGTATACCAATACCCTACATATGCTTTAAGGTTTTCTCAAGATAACCCTGTGAGACAGGCAATATAAGAATTATTATCCTAATTTTAAAGATGAAGAAACTAAGGCCTACAAAAGGTTATGCTTTGCCCAGGGTCACACAGATAGTAAGTTTCTGTTGTGGAATTCAAATCCAGATCCCCTACATCCAAATCCACTGTTCTTTCCATTTTTCCACACTCTTTCTTCAGTAATTGTGAAACTAATGGGAACCCATTGAATTGTCCCACAAATCAGCAAGAGTTTCAGGGGGTTGAGGATGTTTATTTTTATCATCATCATCATCATCATCATCATCATTATTATTAGTCTAGATTTTTGATGTCAGTATAGGGTATGTAATTCTGGTATGGAAATTCCCTCCAAATCCTGGTATGGAAACTTCTTCCACCACTGTAGGTAGGCAGCTGGTCTATAATTTAGAATCCTATAGTTACGTGGAGGGTACCAAGAATGATTTGCCTACGGTCACACAGCTAAAATAAATCAGAGACAAGTCTGGAATCCAAGTCTTTCTACTTGTACTTTCTACTTTCTACTTCTATGGCCAACTTTCTATCATATATCCCAGTCTGCCTTTCAGTAAAATTACACGGAATAAGGAATTCTTAAACTCTGTTTCCTGTACTTGTACTTAACCAAAACCATAAAGAAAAAGGACATGCACAAAGATATCTATGTCTTTGTTTTCAAGGAAAAAAAGAAAACTATTTTCAGGTTACCAAGATAAAATTCCCTTTCCATTTTTTTTCTTTTTTCAAAACTCACCTCTTTATTGCTAGGTGGCACAGTGGATGGAGCACTAAGCCTGGAATCTAAAAGATCTGAGTTCAAAGTCATCCCCAGACACATAGGAAATGTGTAACCCTGGGCAAGTCACTTAACCACTATTTGTCTCAGTTTACTCAACTATAAAATGGAGATAATAATAGCACCTACCTCCCAGAGTTGTGAGGACCAAATGAGTTAATAATTGTAAAGTACTTATCATAGTGACTGGCATATAACAGTTATTTAATTTGTTTCCATTTTCCCTATGCATGAATACATGTACCTACTCCTAACCTAGAGAGAAAACTGCATGATCTCTAGTTAATTAAATGGGAATTCCCGAGTTTGCAGAGTGATGAGTTACTAGAAATGCAATTTATTTACCCATAGAAGAAAATGAACTAGACTGATATATAGAATGAACATTTGGCCAGAAGTCTTCTGGCTTACCCAATTACTGTGTAATGTCTTACATATAGCAGGCGTTTAATATGTATGCCTTGAATGGATGACTGTTAAAATCAAAATGATGTTGAGATCCTGGACTCTGGCAAGGGCTATAAACTTCTGGCTAGGACCTGATGTGGTCCTCTCTCAACTGGATACAAATGGATAATTCTTCCCACCTAGATTATTTTTCTTTATCCCATTCAGAAAGAAGCTTAGGTATAAAAAAAGTAGTTGAGCATTGGTTAAGCAGCTAACTAGCATTTTACAGTCAGTGTTAATGCTTTAAAATTCACAGTCCCAGAGCACAGCTGAGTGGGACAGAAAGTATTTACCAGTCTAATAACACAAAATTTGATTGAGACTCATATTTCCTTCTTCTACCTCTCTCTTTGTCTGTCAGTCTCTGACTCTGTCAGTCTGTCTCTCTCCCTCTTCCTCTCCCTCCTTGATCTCTTTTCTCTTCCCCTCACCTTATCCATTCCCCATTCCTTCACCTTTGCTTCTTGCCTCTACTTCTCTTCCTCCCCCATCCTCATCCCACTCCATAGTTTTTTCCCCAACCCCTCTTTTCTCCTTCTTCTTTCTTCCCTTCTTTTCCCTCTTTCCCTTTCCTAGTATCACCTTTTTTCTCCATCTCTGATTCCCTCTCACCTTGATATGAAATTAAAGTGTATCTTAGAGTATTTCTGGTATTTATTGAAAAAAATTACGTTCCCTGTTCTCATGTTAACTTTAAAAACAGGTGAATCAAATCTTGTGTATTGTTTTATTTCTCTCCATTAAATAAAGAAAAAGAAAAGAAGAGAAAAGAAAAAAAGCAAACCTCATCAAACAATCAATTTAACTGAATCAAATTGCCTCTGATTTGCTGTGCCCTGAACTGGTCTTTTTTTTGTGGATCCATCTCCCTTTGTATTAAATACACACACACACACACACACACACACACACACACACATATTGCTTGATACAAGGCTATGGTATGCTCTTCTAAATATAGCAATGGCCTCCATAGAAAGGAGAAAAGCAAAATTATTCTACTTCACTGTGAAATATTTAATACAATGGCATCCATTTAATTTGCTGCAGCATTACCTTTACACAGATTAAATAGTCCTACATCATCTCATTCCTGGAATATTATCATCTCTCAAGAGAAAGTCCAAGAAAAGAGGGAAGAAATATTTCCCAATCAAGAAGGTGATTGGTGAGAAGCCAGGTCGGGCAAGAGACAGCCCCAATAAGTCAGAGAGGAAGTTCAAGACAATGAATGCCCTATAATGCTGCTCTCAAAGGTCAGGTAGACTTCTCTTTGCTTTCTCAGCCACATCTTCCTGATTCAGGGATAATCCAGTCCCTTGCACTCCGCACTCGTCAAACCTGGGCAGCAGGGAGAATAAGCAGCACAAATTGGCAGATAATGCACCTTATTTCCATGTAGAAGCAGGTGCATTTTCCTCAGGATAAGTGGCGAGATGACACTGATCCGCTCTGACAGGCAAGCTGATCTAAAATTACTCAGCACACTGCCAGCGGTTGGGGAAGAGCCTCCCAAGAGCTTATTTGGAAACTCTTCAGTCCCCTGGGTGCTAATTAAAATTTACTGGATAATATTTGCAAAGCTCAATGGTCCTAGTTACAGCAATTATCAGTTACTAAATGTTAGTGCCAGAGATGTCACCTGATGATTGGCTTTTTCATACAAGAGGGTTTTCTTTCTTTCTTTCTATCCCCTTCTCCCCCTCCTCCTTTCTTGCCTTCACTTTTTCAAGTAGCTGAGAGTGGTTGAATGTCTCAATTGGACTAAACACACACCACACACTTTTCCTATGGCCATAATTATCAGTTCCTCATTGGGCTGATGTTTGTAGATTTATAAGAGGCAGATTCCATTCAGAAGTTTCTGTGTAGAAATCAGCGCCACATAGGTACTAAATCTAGGATTAAATGAAATAATGGATGCAAAACACCTTGCAAACCTTAAAGCACTATAGTTGAATTACTATTATTAGAGTAAATCATTCTCATCTCATTTGATGGAGTTCAGATGGATATGGTCTGGAAAAATTCTCTCCATTATTCTTTTATATTTAATGTTCTATGGGCTATTGCAAAGGTGGATAAAATAACTGCTTTTTTGTAATTGAATAAAAATATTGGTATGTAAGATCCTCTTCTGTAGTTTCACTGAAATAATCTTCAAGACAACTCCAGTAGCAGAAAGGATGGTGGGGATGATAGGTACCTCATGCTGTTCCCGTATGGATTTGTTATTTTTCCCTCATTCTTCTCCTTATATTTGATGGAGTTCAAATAGAAACAATTCTGGGCCAGGTTGTAATCCTGTTATTGTTTTTCCTTATGTTTAATGTTGAGCAGATTACTGCCTAGGTATATAATCTTCTGCCACCTTACTGAAAGCATCGTCAGGGTAATTCCAGTAGTAGACAGAATGACCAGATATTATATACTTCTTCCTGTCCCCACATGGTTTTGATTTCTTCTACCAGGTCACTATATTTTCAAAAGCTATTCACTGTACATAGTTTGGATGTTATGAGTGTCTTGTATGGAACATCTGTTTAAAAAAATAACATTTTTCTTACATTTTTATGAGTTAATGGCAGGAAAATGTTTTATAACCAACTCAGGGAAAAATATAGTACAGAGGACACATTCTTGAGTTTCATCTGCATTATTAAAATATTTTCCATCCCTTTCTTAAGTCTAACCAATCAAGAAAATAATAAATCCAGCCCTGATTTGTAGTGCTTTCTGATTCCAGAGGTGTAAATGCTCACTCTGAAAATCTGACAATAGGCTCAGGAGAACTGGCTCAAGCATACCCCTAGAATGGTATGTTCATGAGACTGTGAGCAGTAGTTTTATCAGTGATAAGGCTCTGATTCCAGAATAGTGTATTAGATGAATCTTGGAAGAAGATGCTTTGGAATTTGGTGATCCAATGGAAAGAGTGCTAGGCCTGGAGTCAGGAAGACCTGAGTTTAAATCTGGCTTCAGATGCTTACTAGCTGTGTGACCCAAGGAAAGTCATTTAACTCTGTTTGCTTCAGTTTCCTCATCTGTAAAATGAACTGGAGAAGGAAATGGCAAACCACTCCAGTATCTTTGCCTAGAAAACCCCAAAGGGTCTCATGAATAATCAAATGTGACTGAACAACTTGTAATACAGAATTTGTCATCCATTAATTTTTCTTTGTTTGTTTTGTTTTTTGTTTTGTTTTTAGCAATTGGGGTTAAGTGCCTTACCCAGGATCACATAGCTAGTAAGTGTCAAGAATCTGAGGCCAGATTTGAACTTAGGTCCTTCTGACTCCAGAGCCAGTGCTCTATCCACTATGCCACCTAGCTGCCCCTATCCATTAGTCTATGAAGGATAGTGAGCTTCTAGTGTATAACTCAGGCTAGTTAGTACTATTTTTTTTTCAACCTGAAGTGATAGGTTGAACAGTCTCTATTGTTTCCTAGCAAAATCTGTATTGATCAATAAGTTCAGCCTCCTGAAGAACGGTCTTGTATCACTCTTGTTCTTGTATGATCTTAGAATATCCCAGCCATACTCCCATTGGAAAAGACCAAAGTGGATACCTTCTCTGAGTCACTGGCAAGTGGAAGTCTTACGGCAAGTAGTTGCTCATCTCTTCAGGATCAGTGCAAGTAACCACTCTCTGGGATTGTCCTACTTCTGTAATGAAGATCAGCCAAATTCTTGTGATAATCCAGGAAGCAGCATTTGTAATCAGTCTGTCTCCCTGCCAAATCTGTTGGCCATGACCTCATATACTATACATTTTGACCCTACTTTTCCTAGATTAAAAGATGCCCCCCCCCCCAAAAATGGCACTGGGGGCAGGGAGGAAATAGATATCATGAAGCATTTAAATTTGAGCTGTGTACTGCTCATATAAGACATTTGTGTCCATATAGGCTATCTAAATGTATTTGCAGATAGCTCAATAGAAAGTATAGATACATACTTCTGGAATTTTGCCCACCCCCCTCTAAAGAAGACTGTGATTCCTGACTTGAGGGTGTTAGGAGGAACTATGCATCTGGATGATTTGCTCTCTCTGAAAGAATGGGGTACTAGAGTAGAATTTTATCTCTCTGCTCACCTAAGTGTTATTGGTTTAGGCACACATTTTTTTTTTCAAAAGCTAATAGATACCTCTGGTCACTATCCTTTAAAGGGAGAGGGTACTCTAAATTTATCCTCACTGGCTTCACCTTTTCCTGCCAAATGCTAGTTATATAAAAGACCATCTCAGATACTGAATAGTGAGTAAACCCATTTATCTCAGCAAATAGCAAGCAGAAACTAGAGAAGTTACAGAGACTAGAACATACCAGAAAAGATACTGAAGTGAATGAGCTCTGTAAATTGCAATCTCAGCTCCACCAAGAGAGAGGCCTCGATCTTACCTAAGAGGAAATTTCCTAAAGTCTCCATGAGTTAAGCTGGAAATAAGGCACATGTGGAAAAGTCATGTCTCCCTTCAAAGTCCATCTCTCTCCATATATCTGGAGTATGTCTTCATGAATGTCTGGAACTACGTGTCCTCTCTCAAAGCAGTGATTAAGGCTGTCTCTCCTCTCCAAAGCTCTATTCACATAGTCCTACAGGGGTCCTCTACATTCTCTTCTCCATTCCAGAATCATGTTCTACTAGCTATCCAGGGATATCCCTCTCTCACTCAACTTCATTTGGAACCCAATTAAACAAGTAAACGAAGATACATCTGGGGCTTCGTCATGTAGATAAGAAGTGGTCAGGGAGACCTTTGTTAAAGGCCAGCCTCTAATACATATTAGCCATGTCATGCCAGCTGTGTAACCATGGGCATGTTGCTAAATTTCTCAGTGCTCCAGGAGTCTCTCTCAGACTGCAAGCTATGGGGGCAGCTAGGTGGCACAGTGGATAGAGCACAGGCCCTGAAGTCAGGAAGACCTGAACCTGAGTTCAAATCTGGCCTCAGACCAAACTCTTGATACTTACTAGCTGTGTGACCCTGGGCAAGTCACTTAAACTCAATTGCCTAAAAAAAAAAATAGATTGTAAGCTATAGATCATCTGTACTTCTGCATTGCTAGAGGGAATTTTCACACTAGGGTTTCCCTACATTGATGAAATCACGGATCATCTGCTCTCTCTCCTCCCTCCCAATGCAGATGTGTGGATATAGGCTTATGCTAAAAATAGTATTACTAAAAAAATGTCCTTAAAGAGCTCAAAAATCAAGGTCACTTTTTTTTAAAATTCGTATTCCACAAAGGCATCTTATCAGAGGGCAATGAGATTGAACTCCATTTACCAGAGCCCAAAAACAACCCTTGTTACTTGCTCATATATTCATTTGTAAGCGGCTGTGAACATTTAAAATTCTTGCCTGGAAAATGCTGCTTCAAGATATTTTAGCACAATGGAAACAAAGTTTTCATTGACTTTGCACAAGTAGATTCTTGGCCATTTTCAAGATCCCTTGAAAACAACCACTGCCCAAGAGTTTGATAGACAGGAACTGGTAAATCCAAGAAGTCTTTTGCCCCAGAGAAATGCTCAGTAGTCTAAGAGAAACTGAAAGCCATTAGCATGCCTTATTGAAGAGGACAATGTGGTACATCTTAAAAAAAGATGGAGCATGTGGAATCTAAGTTCATTAGTTTTGCTATTTGACCCTCACACTGAGGCCTCCTATACAAAGGGACGGGCTTGGTTACCTCAAACTTTCTCTAGCTCACGATTCCATTTGTTTAGTATCTACTGAATTGAATGAGTTTAAATTAACTTGGCTTTGTGAAAGTTACATTTCTGCTAGCTTAAAGTCATGTTTTCAGCACCATTTTATTGGTTAAAAGTTATATTTTGATACTTTTGACTAGCAGTCAAGCAGGGCTCATCAGGATCGATTCCTCCTCTGTGGAGGGGAGGGGAGGAAACTATTTGCAGAAGCAGAAAAATATGAAGAGTTGATTCCTATTGTGCACCAAGTTGCCAAAGATGTTTTAACCTGAATGTACCTTTTATCTGACTTACATATAATTGGTATGTTTGTACATGTTGTTTCCTCCCACTAGAAAGTAAATTCCTTAAAGGCAAGGGACTGTTTTTGTTTTGTTATTTTTAATAGCAACAAATAACAGTACTAGGAATATATACCTCATAGATGCCAGTAGAACTGAATTGATAGCATTTCTTTGTCTACCTCTTCAGGATTAAAAAAAGTGCCAGCCCTAACTGCTTTGTGCCTCTCTGGTCCAAACTGCTATTTTTAGCACAGTTGGTCTTTGCTGGAAAGCATGATGATTTACATGATCCCATGATCTCTCAGAACCCAAACAAATGCTGGGAGTGTGGGGGAGGGGGCAGGAGAGTGTAGAAGGGAATAATGAAATATTCTGGGCATATGTCTCTTTAATATCCTTTGTTCATTCTCCTTAGTAACTTTTTCTCACCTTTCTGGTTTGTTTAGTATCAATAAATCTCAGAGTTAGATCAACTCATTGAGAGGCTCTATTCTTTGAAATCCCAGACTAGACTAATGGAAATAGAGAATCATATACTGCACATATAGTAATTTTGGTGCAATCCTAGGACTATATTTATTTAATTTTCCCACAGATTAAATTGCATACCATATGTGATCATTACCACTAAACCAGACAGTGGCATAGAAATACCCAATCAAGCCTTCCCCATATCTTTGACAATATGCAAGAAGCAATTGGCATCACCATCACCAACTTTCATGCAATATTAAGTCTGTTTAGGAGTATAGCAGAGGATATAAAGGAGTAACACATAGTCTATTGTTATTTCAACATGTAGATCTGAACTGTAGGTAATGAAAATAAGATTAAAAAGTATTTATTAAGTGCTTATTGTGTACTAGGCAATATGCTAAGTACTGGAAATAGAAATACAAAAACAAAGACAGTCATTTTCCTCATAGTACATTCTTGTTGTTGTTGTTGTTTAGTCTTATCAGTTGTGGTTGACTCTTTGTGACCTCAATGGGGTTGGAGTTTTCCTGGTAAATATACTTAGTGGTTAGTCATTTCTTTCTCCGGATCATTTTACAGGTGAGGAAACTGAGACAAATAGAGTTCAGTGGCTTGCCCAGGGTCACATAGCTAGTAAATGTTTGAGGCTGTATTTGAACTCAGATTTTCCTGATTCCATGCTTGGTGCTGACTCCACTTGCCACTTAGCTGCCCACCATGGTATCTTAGGGGAGTATATAAAACAAGACATTTATAAGGAAAAAATTCAAACTTCTCTAAACCAAGTTCTTTTCAATCATCTAAATCAGTGCTTCTCAAACTTTTTGGTCCCAGAATCCCTTTACACTGTTAAAATTATTGAGGACCTCAAAGACCTTTTGTTTATATACATGATATCTCTTAATACTTATTATTCATTGATATCAATATTAAATTCAATTAAAATAGATCATTTAAAATATTTTTCATTAATTCATTTAAAAAATAGCAAACCTATTACATGGTAACAAAAATAAAATATTTTCATAAAAAAAACTGCTTCCAAGAAAATTCGTGAGAACAATAGCATAGTTTTATGTATTTTTTGTAAATCTCTTTAAAGTGTGGCTTACTCAATGACAGCTGGATTCTCTTATCTGCTTCTGTATTCAAGCTGTTGTCTTGGCTGAAGTATATGAAGAAAATGTAGCCTCACACAGACACATAACTAAAAAATGAGAGAATAGTTTTAATTGGCAAATAACATATTAGTATTATTATGAAAATAGTTTTGACCTTGGGGACCTCCCGAAAGTGTTTTGGGAAGCCCTGAAGACCATACTTCGAGAATCATTGATCTAAATATTCAGAAAAAAGTTTTCAGCTTCTATCATCTGGATCCTCCATAACATCCCACTCTAAGTGCTTCATCATGATATATAGATAGCATACAGATTTTCAATCAGATTTTTATGCCAGGGAAGAGTAAGCTCTGAAAAGCCCTGCCAAGAAGGAAAGTCTTCTAGTATATACCCTCACTGAACTTAGGCAGATTATCTCATCTAATCCTCAAAACAACTTTGGAAGGTGGGTGCTAATATTATCTCTATTTCACAGATGAGGAAACTAAGGTAAAGTGACTTGCCCAGGGTAACATAGCTAGTAAGTGTCTGAGGATAGATTTGAACTGAGATGTTCCTGAGTCCAGGCCCAGAGCTCTGTGCAATATGGCGCCACCTAGCTTTCTACTTTTCATCATTTCCTTGACTTCTACTTCCCTAGTATCTGTCACTACTAGCCTCCTTGTTTCCTTCCACAAGTCCAAAGGCAGAAGTGATGAGCTAAGGAGTTAAGCTCAATTCAGGTGCTTACCAATAAGCCTCAAAATACTGCCCCCTGGTGGCATGGCCCAAATAAATATTGATCGGACAAAATTATAGGTTTTAGAACTAATGAAGCATAATTCAAACATCTGCTTCCCCTTCCCTTCCTGACCCTTGGCATGGAGAAATTGAGTCTTCATTTAAATATCTCTTCTATATGAATTTCTGGTGAAAGAAACACTGAAATGACCCTGAGTTGGTTGCAATTAAATTTTTTAAAAAGTAATTGAAGGTGATAAAGGCAAAATTGCCAGGAGGCAACTGGATGATCAGGTGGTAAACACAAGTAGCTGTAATTAAAATCCACCAGTGATTAGCAAGTGAGCTTGGTTTAATAGGAAACAAATAAACTGGTATCAATGTGAAGAGATGTTGCTGTTTGTTATAGTTTTTTTTTTTGAGGGGGATTAGTATTATGTTTTTAAATAACTTGCTAGGTACTAATGTTTCTTGTTTCTGTTAACCTGTAATGGGTGTAAGAAAGCTGTTTATTATTACCTTTCTTTAAAAGAAGACATGAGTCAACCTTAAAAACTTTTCTAGGTTTATGTACATGAAAAGCCCATGGAAATAATTAATCTCAGCTCTTCCAGTTATGTAAAATAGAAATCCCGCTCCTTCCCCTCATCCTCATCCAAGGTTTTATCAGGAGGCAGCTGGTTATAATATAAAAAGAACTGAATGTCAGAAGGCTTGGGTTTGAATTTCAACTCTCCTATTTCTTAACTGCCTGACTGTGAGCAAATCACTCTCACTGACCCTCACTTTCTTTATCTACAAAACAAAGGGGTCGGATTAAAGTATCTCTAGCTCTGAGATTCTGACTTTTCATTTGTTGGCTTTGAGACCTGGTTTGAGTCTACCTTTAATGTAATGAGAGGGAAATTTTCAACAAAACACTGCTTAAGCATGTGATGGTTTAGTAGAGCCTGTAGCCATGTTTCATTCTAATTTTTATCCTACTGTGACCTGAGAAGACTGATTCATAGCCCTGACTTATTCCCCAATCCTCATGACAAGACAAGAGAAACAAGTCTCAATGGTGGTATGAGGTGCCACAAACCTCATGCACTGCAACAACCCATGATTCATTCTAGTACTGAAGGGTCTCATATCCCTGGTTCCCTCATCAGATTTCTAGTTGTCATTATTTCAACTACTTCCTAAAGTTCCAGGGAAGGGAAATAGAGGTTTCTTTGCCCTCAATCATCCCTGTTTTATGAAACAGCACTTTAACCTTTTAAGTCTTTGAAAAATACCTAAAATGGGGTACATGGGGTGATAAGGGAAGACTAGTAGCTCTGGGGTGAGGACTGCTCATCTACCTTTTGTGTCCACCTGCCACCCAGTTCTCATCTGTGATTCCAAGAAGCTATAGCATGTGCAGCAGCCACCCCAGTAAATAGTCTTGGCAAATGGGCTAAACCAGTGAGTTGGGGACTGGAGAGAAGGATGAATACTTCAAGGGTGTAAAGACTTCCCAGACAGAATAGGAGATTGTGAACAATTTATTCCAACTGGCCATGAAGGCAATAGAAGCAGGCACTTTGGAGTGCATAGAGTGTGGTTAGACATCGAAGACACCAATCTACTGCATCCCAAGCCATTGCTAGTTGTCTTGACTTTTGTCTTTCCCCTGGACTACAATGACTCTGGAAGAGAGAGTGAGGCCAATGACTTTGCTCAACTCTACCTCACAAATCCAATTTATGTGTGAGTTACAAGACACCAACCATAACATTTTACCATTTTTTACCTAAGTCCCATGGTGACACTCAACTGATGAAACATGAGGTGTGAATACACTGGGAGCTGTAGTCACATACCTGAACATAAGTGGCCCAGAGTGTAGGGTCTTCTTCTCACTAGACTGAAGCAACAGCAGAATTCAGCAGCTTCATGAGTATCCAAGCAGCCTTTTTTAAGGACCACACTCCTAACCTTCTGGTGTGAAGGGGCTAGAAAAGATGCCCTAAAAATTTGTATAACCTATCTCTAGCTCACTTACGGTGGCAGGTGGAGATCTTACCCTGTGTTCAAAACAAAAAAAAATGTACAAAAACTTTTGTGAAGATGATTCCACTCACCAATGGTGAATGTGTGCATCCTTGTGGACAACAAGAAATCCAGTAGACCTGAAAGACAAACAACTCTCGTTGAGAGAGAACACAGCAGCTATCCCATCCAAATAATAGCCCTGAGTAAAACAAGGCTGGCAAATGAAGGCCAGCTTACCAAAGTTGGAGCTAGATACATGTTTTTCTGGAGTGGCCACAGTGGTGGGGAGTGCTATGAAGCTGGCATAGGCTTTGCAATCAAATCTAATCCAGTCAACAAGCTTGTATCCCTCCCAAAAGAAGGCTCATGAGAATGCAGTTGCTTCTTGCAGGAAAAGTGCCCTGCCACCATCATTAATGTATATGCTTCCACATGATGAACTCTGATGAGATCAAAGAAAAATTTTACAAAAATCTGAAGACCTTTATCATCAATGTGCCAAAAGAGGACAAACTTGTAATTCTGGGTAACTTTAATGCTACAGTAGGCTCAGACTACCAGACTTGGCAGGGAGTCCCAGGAAGGAATGGAGTTGGAAACAGCAACAGCAGCGGTCACTTACTGCTGAAGACTTGTGCATCTCATGACCTTCTCATCACCAACATTGTCTTCCATTTACCTAAATACAATAAAACTTTGCGGTTGCACCCTTGCAGCAAACATTGGCGTTTAATAGACCATGTGATTGTAAGAAGAGACAGGATGTGAGGGTGATGAAGGCAATGCGTGGTGCAGAATGCTGGACTAATCATATACTTATCCTCTCCAAGCTCAACATTCACATTCAACAAAAGCAGTGACCCCATGGCAAGATGACCCAGTTAATATCAATAGATTAGAGCACTTCTCTGTGTGTAAAGTTTGTTGTTAATGTGGAGGAAAAACTGAGCTAACACACCGTTGGCAGCAGTGGAGAAGAAAAGGAGTAGGCAGCTTTCAGAGATTTGGTGGACAGTGCCACATTTACCCATCTGGGCCGAAACACTTGCAAACATCAAAATTGCTTTGGCAAAAATGATGGGAAAAATCAGAAACTGCTAAATGAAAAATGAGAACTCCACAGGGTTTACCACCAGGATAGTTCATTCATTTCTAAGAAAACAATGTTTAACTCCTTCAAAAGTAAAATGCAAATGAAATTTGGAGAAATGCAGGATTCTTGACTCAGTAAGAAGGCAAGTAAAATTCAATTTTAGCCTCTTAATAGTAATCCAAAGCCTTTTATGATGCTCCAAGGCCATTTATGGGCCAAAGACCTATAATCTAGGAAAATCTATTCTGTCCTTGCTGACCTTCAGGCAAAGGACTTTTCAGTATTAGAACCCCAAAGCCTGCCTTGCTCAGATTTCAGGATTGGACATCTCTTACATGGAGGTCTCCAATCTCTGTCCCCAAAAGAAGTTTCACTTTCCTTTCATCTCCTCTTTGCATTAACTGGTCTACCTAAAAGGGATCCACCCAGCTTGATTTTGTAATAGTTTCTTCCCATGTTGATCTAGGAGTCTCTTACCCCTGTGCCATGAGGGTGTGACCTCATTACAGTCCTCTGAGCCCAAGGATTATCAATACCTACTTATTTCCACCAAAGTGCTGTCTAGCTCTACACTTGAACATCTAGGTGGAACTACCCCTCAGTTCCCATTTTTGGTCAAGATAAGCTGTCAGACACATCTTGGAAGCCAAAAAACTGAGACACATTTACTCTTCCCCATGCTAGGAGTATAAGTCACTGGTCTTATTTAGTTTCTCCTTACTCAAGGAGAACTTAAAGACCATATGTTGTTTTAATAACATTGAATGGCCACACACAATTATTAACACCATGTTCTTCCATCCTCTCTCCACCTTACCCCACAGGATCTCTATTCCTTCAAAATAGTGATAACGCTCGACCTCTCCCCACCTCTATATGTCAGAGAAGGATATCCCAGAAGATAACATGAGCTTATATACAGGGATGGAAAACTAAGTATACCACAATTGTAGGAGCTTTCCTATATCAATGTCTCTGTTCTAAGCTGTTCTATAGTATTTCATATTCTATTCTACATATTATCTATATACTATATTCTATTGCTCTGATTTTTTCCAGAATTAAGATGGCTAGTCTCATGATCACCAGAATCAGAACACACTCTTAATCTCTCTTATATAGTCATATTTTCAATTACTGTGGCTATTTACATGTTTAAAAATTACATGGTTACTGACATGCTTTCCCCTATTAATTTATTTAGGTGCTGCCATACATGTACCCTGATATCCTATTTGTCTTTCTATGTTATTGAATATAAGAAGAACATGTCAAAATTCATTCCCTGTAATTTACACATGTCAAGGACATTTTTCTCATTTCTGTATTCAACATAGAAACAGGAAAACATGGCTACTTCCATGCCCAAGTTCACTTTACCAGAGTCATTAATCCTTTCAGAGCAATAGCAAACACAGGCTCTGATGGCTCCTGGTGTGCCTCACTTTGTTTGTACTGGGATGTATTTTCCCTTAATATGATAGTAATACTGCCTTCAGTGCCAACACCTGCACTTGTAATTATTCTTCTTGCTGTGCCATATATAGGATCAAGTGAACAGTACCTACTGTAGCCAATCTACAAGGATCATTGTGTCAGACTATTTCTCAACAGCTATGGGGCACATCGCTTTTTACAACTGCTAATGTAATACCTATGAGTATTCCCATCACACCTAGGTCCTTCAGAAAAGCTATTCCAAATTCAATATACTCAATAGGTCTAAACTGTACAAAACCATACTTTATGAGCCCCCCACCTATATTTTTTTTTGCTTTTGCTCATGAAATTTTGTTTTAATTTTAAAAGGTTTTTTACTTTTACTCCAGAAGATTCAATGACTTCAAAGCAAAGACATTTAATGAAATAGAATGGTTTAAAAATAACAATATTGTAATTGTAATACTGTATTATTTTTCATAAAACTAAGGCATGCTGTCCCACAAATACATATGCCCTCAGTAAAAAGAATCAATAAATACAGGGATCACTCATGGAGCACACACACAGAGAATACATGTGTCCAAGTCACATACGTGGAGAGGCACCAATTATAGGGAATAGATGTGGTCAGGGTGCACATATGAAGAGATATACACAAAAGAAAGGTTTCTTGCCATGGTACATTCTCAGAGGCACACACATATAGGAAATGCATATATACAGGGCACACACATACACAGAGAAAACTCACACCTCCAATGCTGCCAATATCTGCTGTTAATCTCATCACTTTGCTTTCATTGGGCCTGCCTCCCTTCTGTAGCCCAGGGCATTACTCTATACTGTGACTGCCTTGGGTGCCACATTACTGATGATCTCTGTTGGCCATCTCCCCATGCTTCAGTTCCCTGCTCTATATTTTCTTCACTCTTTTTACCGTTGCTTCCTCTTGGACTTTGCCTGGAGCTCTCAGCTACTTTTTCCTTATCAGAAGAGGAATGGACTTATACATTTTTGTTTTGGTTTAGAGCCAAAAGGATAAGCTTCCACTTTTTTAGGAAAGTAGGATTTTCATGCTGGAGAGGTAGGTGAGCTCCATAAGTCTTGATTTACTAGGGCCGAGCTGTTTTAAAACATAGAACAGTCAGCAATCTGACTAGAGCCTGTAAACAATTTGTCTTTGGATCAATGCTTCTTTCTTAGTATTAGAAAATATTCATTACTCCTATTTAACCCCTTATGGTAACTTTATGTCCACAAAATTGATTTCAGAGGGTTCAAAGAAACTTCCTGCATACTACAGTCTTCTTTGCATAGTGATACCAGCATTGAGGAGCAGTGATGAGGCTGCCCTGAGGAGATCCTGAATATCTGAATGTAAAATTTTAAAGTTTTATACTTGCTGCACATACAAAGATAATGCCTGCAGGGTACAAGTAGACAGAGATTTTGGATTGGGAAGCAGATTAGAAAAGATGAACTGAATGAGAGTCCAAATACAGCAATCACCAGATGAAGAATTAGGCAGAGAGTTTCTAAAGATGAAAATATGGTGAAGATACAAAGAAGTTATCTAGATAGAATTGAGGCCCAAACTATACTTTGACCTGAAATATCCAAATAATTCAGACAAAAAGTGGAACTGGACTAGATAATTTTTACTCTTTCTTAGATTAAAAAAAAATCTATTAATTTTATACAAGATATTCAGGTCCTGATTGATCTAGGACATTGCTTCCATTCTCAACATCATTTGACATCTGAATAGAGGCATTCAGCACTTTAACCTTTTTCAGAGAACCAAAAACCCTTAGGGGGTTGTTTCATTCTGGTTTATACAAGCATATACTACTATACACTCCACAATGCCTCTGTGTGGGTTTTTTTTGGTAATTTGTTTTTTATAGCATAAAATGAATCATTTGAATTGTTTTCATTTTTCTTACTTATTATAAATGTGTTTTAATTTGCTTCTGAAGCACTCTGAGTACCTTGGCAGGGGGTGGAGTCCATAGGGGTAGTTCAATAAATAAAATGATCATTATTATTTACTTCTACTTTAAAAAAAAAGTATATTCTTGGGAGAGTCCTCATATTCAAAGATAAATGCAGTCTCTTTTAGTAAAGCCTACAATGGAATGTCAATCACTCATGATAAACAGCATCCCAAATCAACTAAAATCCTGTATTTCAAGATCTTATTGTCTTCAAGCCTCATTTCCTGCCAATAAACACTCATCTGTGTCCTGTATTTTTGGAAGGGATTTCTTTTAAGCCTGCCTTGAGTTATTCTGAAGCTTTTCACTGATTGGTTTCCTGGTTCTCTATAATGCTCTTGAACCTTTTTTTTTTAATCTGAACTAAGCAAGGACTGAATTTTTTAAGCTCTACTTGACCACTAAACCCATCCTGAAAAATTTGCAAGTAATCGGATTTCAGGCTATCTTCCCATGCTACCCACCACCACAACCACCCTCCACCTAGAAGAGAGGAGTTGGCTTGAACTACCATTGTGTGTGTGTGTACAAATTGGATCTGGAGCCATTTAATGACCCAATTTGTACATGCTGAATCTTTCTTGTCATTGAAGAAGGTTCTTCAGTCACTTTAGAATTAGTAACATAGATTCCTTTGGTCTTTTTATGATCAACAAGAGGATCTTATTTCTTTTAATTACAAATATCTTAAGTAAGCATCATTTAGTAATGGAAAATAATCAGTTTCCTTTCATTTTTATATCTTGCATTACTTACAAGTTTCATATATCTTCCTTATAATACATCGAACATCTTAGGATCATAAATCTGGAGACTGTCTAATCCAATACATTATTTGGCGCTCCACCTACCACATATAAAGATGAGGAAAACATAGAAGGGTAGCATGGTGCTACAGAAGATCTACATGGTGTAGTCAGTAGCATACTGAACTTGAAGTCAGGGCTGCCTCTAGAAAGTACAAGTCCCAGGCATTTTTTTTTTTGCAAGACCCCTATCTATATAAACAATATGGTTAAAGATGTATTGCAAAATTTATCAGTGAAGACTTAGGATACTTAGGATAATAATAAGCAAAGTTTTGACTTAAAACACTGAACTCTACAGAGTCAGAATAACTGTCTAAATTTATATTACTCTATAGTCCATGTGACTGCTCTTGCTATAATTCGGTGCCTAGTTCATACCTTCATCTCCACTTGCCAGGATTATTTCAATAGCCTCCTAATTGGTCTCACCATATCCAACTCTTTCCTTTTCCAATCCATTCCAATCCATCAATCAACATTTATTCAGCACCTACTATGTGTCAGGAATTGTGCTAAGTGCTGGGGATATTCCTAAAATGCCAACCTTATCATGTTAATCTTTTCCTCAAGAAACTTCAATGGTTCTCCACAGTCTTTAGGATTAAATACAAAGTCCTTTTATTGGCATTTAAAACTTTTCTCAGTTCTATTCAAGCCTATCTTCCCAGGCTGATTTCTCATTACTTTTATACATGCACTAAATATTCCTGCCACGTTTGCTGTTCCCTATTCCCGACATTCCAATTTCTTCCTCTGTGCCTTTTCACAGGTTCTCCATCCTACCCCCCTCCCATCCCCTGCCATGCCTGGAATTCACATTCTCTTTTCCTCCACCTCTCAGTGCTTTAGGTAACTCTCTAAATCTATAAATTTCAGAGAATACACAGGTCATCACTGTTGGTAGAGGGAATTTCCTCACCATAGGTAGAGTTTCCTATACCAATGAACTTACAGGCTTAGTCACTATCCCAAAAGTGATTACTCTGATTAATATAAAATATTCACTGATTCATGACCTATCATTGATTGTTGTCTTCTGTATCTTTCAATAAAGTAGCTTTAAAAATTCACATGCTTGGCTAACTAAATAAATCAAATTAACTAAATAATTAATTGCTGGACAAATTATTGCCTGTCCTATTTGCCAAGACCTACACAATTTTTTTTAAAATAATGATATATATTTAAGCACACTGTACAAAAAATATTTAATAAAATTAATTCATTTTATTTTTACATTTGAATTTATTATTTATTTTAACATTATTTACTTTTTACATTTTGAGTTCCAAATTCTTTCCCTTTCTCCCATCACTTCCACCACACACTAAGAAGGCAACCAATATGATATCAATTATACATTTGAAACATGAAAAACATATTTCCATATTAGCCACATTTCAAAACAAAAGCAAGGCAAAATGCAAAAATTATATTTCAACTTATACTCAGAGTTTATCAGTTCTCTCTCTCTGAAGGAAGATAGCTTTTTTTTTCATCATGAGTCCTTTGGAATTGTTTTACATCATTGTATTGATCAGAGTAGTCAAATCTTTTTTAGTTGATCATTATTACAACATTGCTGTTACTGTACACAATGATCTTCTGGTTCTTTTCACTTCACTTTGCACTTTTTTTCACTTTTCACTTTTTTCATATAGGTCTTCCCATGTTTTTTTTTCTGAAACCACTCCCTCATCATTTCTTACAGTGTGATAATACTCTAACACAATCATATGCCACAACTTGTTCAGCAATTCCCCAATTGATGAATATATTCTCAATTGCCAATTCTTTGCCATCACAAAAAGAGCTACCATAAATATTTTTATACACATAGGTCTTTTCCTTCTTTTTTGATCTCTTTGGGCTATAGATCTAATAGTGGTATGGCTAGGTCAAAGAATTTAGATAGTTTTGTAGCCCTTTGGGCATAGTTTCAAATTGTTTTCCAGAATGGTTGGACCAGTTTGCAACCACCAATAGTGCATTAGTGTACCTATTTTTTTCTTCATCCTCTCTAGCATTTCTGATGGTGTGAGGTGGTACCTCAGAGTTGTTTTAATTTGTATTTCTCTAATCAATAGTGATTTGGAGACTTTTTTATATGATTATAGATAGCTTTTCTTCTTCAAAAAACTGCCTATTTATATCCTTTGACTATATATCAATTGGGGAATGGCTCTTATTGTTAGAAATTTGAATTAGCGCTATACTTAGTATATCTTTAAGAAAATAGGTTTTTATAAGAGAAATTTGCTATAAAAGCTTTTGATATTACTTCATTGTCTATGGTACCTTTTAGAATACTATAGTTTCCTTGGTAATTCATTTAATTAGATTAGTTTTTATTTTTGCTTTCTCAGAGATCATGATTACTACTTCTGCCTTTTTTTACTTCAAATGAAGCATATTAGATTTTGCTCCAGTACTTTATTTTAACTCTGTGTATGTCTTTCTGTTTCAAGAATGTCTCTTGTAAACAACATATTTTTTGGATTCTGATTTCTAAACCATTCTACTATCTGATTTTGTTTTACGGGTGAGCTCATACCATTCACAGTGATGATTACTAACTGTGTATTTCCCTCCATCCTATTTTCTTCTGTTTATCCTTCTTTCTCTCTCTTCTTAACCTGTATCTCCTCAAAAGTTTATTTTGGGAGACTTCTGGGAGCCAAAATGCCAGAGTAATCAGTAAATGGCCACAACTCTCCTATATTAAAATCTAAACATCCATAAAATAGCACCCCAAAACAAATCCTACAACAGCAGAACCAGCAAAAAAATGGGATGAAACATTCTTTTAGCTTAAGAAAGTTGGAAGATTGATAGGAAAGGTCTATCTCACTCAGGTAAAAGGGGAGCACAGTCCAGGAAAGGAAGCATCCCAGCAAGCCAGCAGAAAACCCCACCCCAGCAAACCAGTGGGAGATCCTGAGGTCCAATTCAGTGGAACAGGTAAATGCCAAGACCAGGAAGCCCCATGTGCATCAGCATAGCCAGGGGAATGGCTTTTTAGTCTTTTTCCTTTCCTGGTAGCAGAGCTCAAATTTAAAAGAAAGGAAAAAGGCTAAAAAAGATGAACAACAACAACAACAACAACAACAACAAACAAACAAACAAACAAAAGAGAATCTGACCATAGAAGGCTATTATGGTGATAGGGAAGACCAAGACACAAACTTGGAAGAAGACAACAATGTCAAAACACCTATGGGCAAAACTCCAAAGAAAAATGGGAAATGGTCTCAAGCCCAGAAAGAACTCATGGAAGAGGTCCAAAATCAGCTTAAAAATCATAAAAGAGGTAGAAGAAAAATTGGAAAATAAATGAGAGTGATTGGAGAGAATTAACAAAAAAAAAGTCAACAGCTTGAAAAAAAAAACAACTACTTAAAAAGTACAATTGGCCAAATGGAAAAGGAAGTACAAAAGCTACCCAAGGAAAACAACTTCTCAAAAATTAGAATTGGGCAAGTACAAACTAATGACTCTATGAGACATCAAGAATAATCAAAGAAATTCAAAAGAATGAAAAAGTAGAAGAAAATATAAAATACTTCATTGGAAAATAGAGCCAGGAGAGACAATGTTAGAATCATTGGACTACCTGAAAGTCAAAATCAAAAGGAGGACCTGGACAGCATCTTTTAAGAAACTGTCAAGGAAAATTGCCCTGGTATCCTGGAACCAAAGGGCAAAATAGGCATTGAAAAAATCCACTGCAAGGAACATTATAGCCAAATTTCAGAACTATCAGTTCAAGGAAAAAAATACTGCAAGTGGCCAAAAAGAAACAATTCAAATATCAGGGAGCCACAATCAGTATTACATAGGACTTAGCAGTTGCAAATTAAAGGATCAGAGGTCATGGAACATGATATTTTGGAAGGCAAAAGAGCTAGGACTGCAACTAAGAATCATCTGCCCAGTGAAATTAATCATAACACTTCAAGGGAAAAAATGGTCATTCAATGAAAGAGAAGGATTTCAAGCTTTCATAAGAAGAAGACTAGAATTTAACAAAAAGTTTGATCTCCAATACCAAGACCCAAGAGAAGCCTATAAACTGAAAAGAAAAAATAAGGGATTCAATGGAACTAAGCTGTTACATCCCTACATGGGAATATTATACTGTAATTCTTAAAAAAAGTGTACCACTAATAGTACCGCTGGAAGGAATATACATAGAGGTTATGGGTATAAGGTTAATTTGAGGGAATGACATAAAAAATTAAGGGATGAGAAAGAGGATTACATTCAGTGAAGAATGAAGGGAGACATAGAATGGGGTAAATTATTTCACATAAAGAGGAGCATAGGAATAAAGGGAGAATTCCTTAAAATACTAAGCAGTATCTATCTAAAATCATCAACAAGCAATATCTGTAATGGGGATAAGCTAGAAGCCTTCCCAATAAGATCAGGGGTGAAGCAAAGATGCCCATTATCACCACTATTATTAAGTATACTGCTAGAAATGTTAGCTATAGTGATAAAAGAAGAAAAAGAAATTGAAGGAATTAGAATAGGCAGATGATATGATAGTATATTTAGAGAACCCTAGAGAATCAACTAAAAATCTACTTGTAATAATTAACAACTTTAGCAAAGTTGCAGGATATAAAATAAACCCACATAAATCATCAGCATTGCTTTATATGACCAACAAAGCCCAGAAACAAGAGATACAAAGAGAAATTCCACTTAAAATAACTTGTAGACAACATAAAATATTTGGGAGTCTACAAGACAAGACAAACCCAGGAACTATATGAACATAATTACAAAACACTTTTCACACAAATAAAGTTAGATCTAAGCAAATGGAAAATATGTCAACTGCTCATGCATAGACCAAACCAACATAATAAAAATGATAATTCTGCCTACACAAGTCAACTTATTCAGTGCCATATCAATCAAATTACAAAAAATTTATTTGATAGAGCTAGAAAAAATAATAACAAAATTTACCTGGAAGAACAAAAAGTCAAGAATATCAAGGAATAAATAAAAAAAAAATACAAAGGAAGATGGCCTAGCATACCAGATCTCAAACTATATTTTAAAGCAGTAATATCAAAACTATCTGGTACTGGCTAAGAAAAAGAGTGGTGGATCAGTGGAATAGATTAAGTACACAAAACACAGCAGTAAATTACCATAGTAATCTAATGTTTGATAAACCCAAAGACCTCAGCCTTTGGGATAAGAACTCACTATTTGACAAAACTTGCTGTAAAAATTGGAATACAATAGGATACAAAGTAGATATAGACTAACATCTCAGACCATACACCAAGATAAGGTCAAAATGAGTATATGATTTAAGCAGAAAGGGTGACATCATAAGCAAATTAAAAGAACAAGGAATAGTCAGTTCTATGGGGAAGGGAAGAATTCATGACCAAAAAAGAGATAGAGAACATTGCAAAATGTAAAACAGATAATTTTGATTATATTAAATGAAAAAGTTTTTGCACAAACAAAACCAATGCAACCAAGATTAGAAATAAAGTAGAAAGCTAGGAAACAATCTTTACAGCAAATGTCTCTGATAAAAGCCTCATTTCTTAAATATGTAGAAAACAACATAAAATTTATAAGAATACAAGCCGTACTCCAATTGATAAATGGTCAAAGGATATGAAAAGGCAATTTGCAGATGAAGAAATCAAAGCTATCTAGAGGCATATGAAGAAGTGTTCTAAATCACTTTTCATTAGAGAAATGCAAATTAAAACAACTCTGAGGTACTACCTCACACCTATCAGATTGGCTAATATGACAAAAAAGTAAAATAATAAATGTTGGAGAGGATGTGGGAAAATTGGGACACTGATGCACTGTTGGTGGTGTTGTGAACTGATCCAACTATTCTGGAGAGCAATCTGGAACTATGCTCAAAGGGCAACCAAACTGTGTATACCCTGTGATCTAGCAATACCACTACTAGGTCTGTATCACAAAGAGATCACAAAAGAGGGAAAAGGACTTACATGTGCAAAAATATTTATAGCAGCTCTTTTTGTGGTGGCAAAATATTGGAAATTGAGGGGATGTCCATCAATTGGGGCATGGCTGAACAAGCTGTGGTATATGAATGTCATGGAATACTACTGTGTAATAAGAAATGATGAATAGGCAGATTTCAGAAAAGCTGGAAGAATTTACATGAACTGATGCAAAATCAAATGAGCAGAACCAGGAAAACATTACACACAATATCAGCAACTGTGTGATGATCAACTATGAATGACTCAGCTCTTCTCAGCAACATAATGATTGATCCAAGACAAGTACAAAGGACTCACAAAGGAAAATGCTGTCCACATCCAGATAAAGAACTGATGGACTCTGAATACAGATTGAAGCATACGTTTTTCACTTACTTTAATTTTTTTTTGTGGTTTTTTTTCCTTTTGATTTGTTTCTTCTTTCACAACCGTGACTGATATGGAAATATATTTTACCTGATAGCACATGTATAACCTATATCAAATTGCCTACCATTTCAGGAAGAGGGGGCAGGGAGGTAGAGAGAAAAAATTGGAACTCAAAATCTTGCAAAAATAAATGCTTAAAAAATGGGAAAAATACTATTAATTTTTTTAAAGTTGATTTTGCTTCTAACCACCTTTTTCCTTAATCTGCTCTCCCTTTTATCATCCTCCCCCCCAATTTTTCTTATCCTCTTCCCCTTCCTTATTGGGTAAATCACATTTCTATACTGTGTGTGTATACATATATATATATATATATATATATATATATATATATATTCTTCCCTCTTTGAACCAATTCCAATGAGAGTGAGGTCCAAGAATTGCCTGCCATCCCCCACCTCTATTTTTCCCTCCATTGTAAAAGCTCTTTTTTGTGTACCTTTTTTTTTTGAGAGAAAATTTTCTCCATTCTGCCTCTCCCTTTTTTTTTTCTCTTCCCCCTCCTCCAAGTGCATTCCTCTTTCTCACCCCTTCATTTGTTTTTGGAGATCATTCCAACATGCTCAATTCACACCCAGGTCTTCTGTCTATATAAACTCCTTTTAACTGACCTAATAATGATAAAGTTCTTAGGAATTACATCTTCCCATATAGGAATGTAAACAATATAACTTTATTGAGTCTTATTACTTCTCTTTCCTGTTTACCATTTTATGCTTCTTTTAAGTCTCTTATTTGAAAGTCAATTTTTCTATTCAGCTCTGGTCTTTTCATCAGAAATGGTTGAAAGTCCTCTATTTCATTAAATATCATTTTTTTTCTCTTAAAGGATTATACTCAGTTTTGCTGAGTAGGTTATTCTTGTTTGTAATCTTAGCTCTTTTGCCTTACAGAATATCATATTCCAAGCCCTCCACTCCTTTAATGTGGAACCCACTAAATCTCTTATGATCCTGACTGTGGCTCCACAATATTTGAATTGTTTCTTTCTGGATGCTTGAAGCATTTTATCCTTGACTTGGGAGATCTGGAATTTGGCTATAATATTTTTGAAAGTTTTCATTTGGGGATCTCTTTCAGGAAGCGATTGGTGGATTCTTTCAGTTTCTATCCTACCTTTTGGTTTTAGGATGTCAGGGCATTTTTTCTTGATAATTTCTTAAAATATGAGGCCTAGTATTTTTTTTGATCATGGCTTTCAGGTAGTCCAATACTTTTCTAATGACCTCTCCTGGATCTATTTTCTAGGCAGTTGTTTTACCAATGAGATTTTCTTTTCAAGTTGTCTTTTTTTTTTCTTTTGATTTTTTTTTTATGTCTCACAGAGTTATTAGCTTCCACGTTCCCAATTCTAATTCTTAAGGAATTATTTTCTTCAATGAGATTTTGTACCTCTTTTTTCATTTTGTCAATTCTGTTTTTAAGGTGTTGTTTTCTTCAGTATTTTTGTGCCTCTTTTATCAAGCTGTTAATTCTCTTTTCATAATTTTCTGGTATCTTTCTCATTGCTTTTACCATTTTTTTCTTTTCCACTTTTATCTCTTTTTTTAACTCTGCCAGGAATTCTTGCTAGATTTTGGTGCAATTAGAATTTTTCTTTCAGAGTTTTTTTTTGTTTTTGTTTTTGTTTTTGTAACTATTTTTACATTGTTGTTTTCTGAGTTTTCTTGGTGTTCTTTGCCACCATAATAGTTTTTCATGGTCTAATTTATTTTTTGTTGTTTATCATTTTTCCAGTCTATTTCTTGACTTTGGACCTTAAATTAAAATTGGGTTTTACTCATGTGAAGTTGGGAATGCATTGTGCCAAGCTTCAAGCTTTTTCTGATGTTTTTAGAGCTAATTTTGGGGGTCTGCAATTTTTGGTGCTTTCAAGGTGGTGTTATCATGGGAGAGGTATGGTCACTCTTCTCCTGGCATTTGCTCAGATCTTTACCCAAGAAGGGCCCCGGGGGCAGCTAGGTGGGGCAATGGATAGAGCACCAGCACTGGAGTCAGGAGGACCTGAGTTCAAATCTGGTCTCAGACCAGACACTTGACACTTACTAGCTGTGTGACTCTGGGCAAGTCACTTAACCCCAATTGTCTCACAAAACAAACAAACAAACAAACAAAAATAAAAAACAAGAAGGGCCCCTGCTGCCCTGCAGCCACAAGTGCTAGAATTCCTCTTTGCTTTGGAACTGAGACCAGTGCTCCTAATCCTTTGTGATCTACCACCAGCACTCCTCTCCACCCTGTAACTGTGACCCAGAACTGCGTATGTGCAATAGAGTTTCCAATCAACATCAGCTGTACCCAGTGCCAAGAAAGTAATCTCTTTGTAATCTCTTTCTTTGTAATCTCTTTCTGAACAACTGTTCAACCCTCTTACCATCTCTGGGCTGAGAGTTCCAGAAGGTGCTGCTGCTGCTGCTATGGGTTCTGGACAGACCTCTACCCCAGTGTCACAGACTTCTCCTGCCAGTATCTTAAATTTTCTTAGGCCAGAAAAGTGTCTTACCCCCAACCTTTTATTGACTCTATCAATCCAAAATTTGATTTGAGGTGTTATTGTAAAGTTGTTTGGAAGGAAATGTTAGGAGAGTTCACCTGAGTCCCTTCCCCTAATCCATCATCTTTTTTCCACCTCCCCTCAAATCTTTTCTATAAAATAAGAAATTTTAAAAGGTTTGCTATTTATTTTAAATTGTTTATTAACTCCATTTTCCATTAATGACTCCACTTCATTTCCACTCCATGAAAAATCATACTTTCATGCTGGGTACCACCCGACCCCTTTCAGCTTCCTTTTGTATACTATCTTCCCCTATTAAATTGTAAGTTCTTTGAAGGCAAGGACTGTCTTTCTTTTACATATTTGTATCTCCTATGCTTTTCACAGTGCCTGACTCACTACTTCTGTACCCCATTCCCCAAGCAACAGAAAATGAAAAAATGTGTTTCAAAATATGAAAGTAGTATTTTTGAGGTTTCAAAGATAATGACTGAGATATCTAATCTAGGTGGTACAGTAAGCACTATAGTTAGAGTAAAGAAGATCTGAGTTTGAATCCTGCCTCAAACATGTACTGGTTGTATGACCTTGGGCAAAACCCTTCACCTTTCTCCTCCTCAGCTTCCTCCTTTGAACATAGACATAATAATAGCACATAACTCCCAGAGTTTTTATGAGAATTGAATGAGATAACATATGTAAAGTGCTTTGCAAACCTTAAAGCACTATATAAATGTTAGCTGTTGTTGATGATGATGTCTCTACTGCAAAATTGGTCCCATCACATAGCTTTTGAGGGAGGGAGGAAAAGAGGCACTCAGAATAGGATCATGAGTTTGACTGGCCTTTCTTGTACTTACCTGTCTCATCCTGCTGTTGAAGGAACATCCATGATGCCTTTAGCCAAGATGCTCTTCATGATGAGGTCTTCATCCAGTCCCTAGTGCCTTTCTCTTATAGAATTGTTCACTAACTTGGACTCCCCCCACAAAAAAAAAGAAAAAAAAAACAAATACAAAAAACAACTTGCATTCCAACAATGCCTTGGAAGAAAACACGTGAAACACTCAACTACTCATCCTTACTGAATAGCAAAAGGAGACCTGCTTTTGAGCTGATATTGAAGCTTGATGTTGTATAGATGCAGCAACCAGAAGCCTTAGTTTCAAGTCTGGAGCTTTTCCTACTTCTACCATCTCTGAACTATACAATCAGGACAATTAGCTGGCTTAATTTAGATTTATTTAGACATTCCCATATGCCATGTAAATAATGGTACATTTGCCTGGTTGTGCAGGTCCTTCTTGATTATTTTGCTTTATTCTGCATCTATCATTTTTATCTTATTTTTTGTGCCTATGAGCAGGGTCTTCCAAAGGGCTGGGTCTCCTGAAGTCAGGCCATAGGGCAAGGGCCACTTGCCTAGGCTAAGAACTGTATTTTATATAGTCATCAGACATGAATTCAAATCCCCTCCTCTACTACCTGTGTTACTAAGGGCAAATCACTTGCCTTTCTGAACCTCAGTTTCTCGATCTCTAGTGCTTATAATTATTTGTTGATTAAATGAAATAATGTATATAAGATGTTGTGTGATCCTTAAAGTGCTATATAAATATTAGATTTTGTCAATGTCAATGATACTGGATTTATAGTCCAAGGACCTGGGTTTTAGGTTCTAGATTTCTAGTTTACTACATATATGACCTTGAGTAAATGATTTTTCTTTTTCCTACATTTTCCTCATCAGCAAAATGAGAAGGTTGGACTAAAGGAGTCATTTGAATCTCTAAATCTATGCTCTTATGAGGCCCAGAGTAACTAAGTGGTTTCCCTAAGGTCACAGCTTGAAAAAAACAGAATTAGACCCCAAATCTCCATCTCTCAGTCTGCTCAATCACTGTCTTCTGAAAGGAAAAAAAGGAAATTACATGTTGCTTGACATTCCATCTCATACAAGAGTTCTTTACACTAATGCTCCCTTAGTAACTTGAGTAATTTTTTTTACTTAATAAATGTGAATAAATATGACCATGCCTATTCAAACATGATCGTTATCCAAACACGTAAGTGTAGCCAATTCTTCTTGCCTAGTTTGCTCCCCCATCCCCAACCCCATGTGCATTTTCCTGTAGGAAATCTGTGTCTGAAGTTACTTCTCTGAATTGGCATTAAGTATTTGTTTTTACTTCCCCTACAAATAGTCTTAAATGTTTATAGTTTTCTGGAGTCACAGAAAAGCAACATTTATAACCTGAAATTCAAGTATTCCAAAGTTCAATCCCATCATGCTCTTATACACTATAAGGGGCTAATTGCAATTTGTTTCTTTCATAAACATATCACACCTGCTCAGCTCTATATGGGCTGTAATGTTTTCTTCTTGATATCAACTAGTCTTGCCACATGAATAGTATAATAAGCAATTATTACTCCATTCTTTTGGGCCAGACTACCAGGAAGAGCAACTTTTCTACACAATGTATATGGTCGGGTACTTTGATTTTCACTCTCCATGTCTCACTTGATCTTACCTTTGAGCTAAACGATAGTTCAACTTTAAGACTGGAAAGTTTGGTGATTTCCTACAGGAAGGTACTTCCTTTATTGAGAAGATCACAATCCTCCTTCAACTTAGTATGTGGTATTTAATAGTGACCATGGCTGAAAATTTCATAACCCTCCATCGAATTTGGTCATGAGCTTCTCAAAACTTAGCTAGGCTGATCCTCATATGACAGGTATGATGTAACTGATCACCAGGGCCTCAAAACTGTTTCTGCATGGGAGGACCTGCCAGCAACTTTGATCAACTGGCATTGCTTTGGAGAATTCAGAGCAGGGTTTGCTGGAGCCAGCAGGAAATAAATGGCTTGAGAGAGCCAATTGTTAAAATTTCAGCATGAGTACTTAATAGCACAGAAATCAGTAAACACTACAAATCAGGGCTTGATTTATTGTTTTGTTCATTGTCACTTTAGACTTAAGTAATGGAGAAAATGTATTAAAAGTATGTTGCTCATACTCTTTTTTTTTTCAAAGAGCCAGTTGTTAAAAATTTATAGCATACCCCTGATCTAGGGTAACCTCAACACTATGATCTATACCTTTGATAGAGATGATGTAAACAAATCATAAAATAATAGTGGAAGTGGCATTATAAGAATTCAGATTTTATATTACTTAATACAATGCATCTCACTTGATCCTCATAACAACCCTGAGGTAGATGTTATTATGATCTTCATTTCCAACTAACTCCACTCCTTTTGGACTTCATCATGCCATTCTATGCCAGGAATGTCATCACTGGGAAACCTCATCATCCTGAAATTGAATTAGCTTCGGTATTTGCATCTGATAACTAGCCTTCTGATTGGAAGGAAGAACCAAGAGCTCCAAACCCTTCATTTTAGGAAGTGGCACAGGACTGACAGCTCATTTCCTCCCAGCTGCACTGGACTTTTCCATCATTCTCCTTGTGCCAAAGACTTTCTCTCTACACCTCCAAAAATTTCAGCTTCCTTTTGTGGGTTGTCTTTCCCCATTAGATTGTAAACTCATTGAGGACAGGGACTGCTTTTCATTTTATTTGTATTTGTATCTCTAGGACTTAGCATGGGACCTGGCACAAAGTAGGCAATTAATAAATGTTTATTGACTGACTGAGCCTCATTTTATAGATGAAGATGATGTTCAGAAAGGTTGTGACTTGCCCAAGTCCACACAGATAGAAAATATAAGAGAAAGTATTATCCTGCCTTCCCTCAACAAAAAGCTCAACACAGAAACTTTTCTTGACTGTTTTCAAAAGGGACAAAATTAAAAGGACTTTAAGATGCTAAGGAAATTAGAAAGATTAGTTATTCTTTAAACTGAGTAATTAATGTATGCCAGTAATTACTGAGAATAACAGTTAAAGAAAAATGGCTGGCTTAGATTCTTATAATCTAGCCACTGCTTACTCATGTTTGAACTCCTTAAGAGTCTGCCCAATATGATGGAAGTTCTAATAAACCTTGTCTTTGACTGAAAAAAAAAAGAAAAAGAAAAATGACCTATTAATTATAAATCTAACAATAAACATTCAAAGAGTAGTTCAGTGAAAATATAATATCATTGCAAATATAGTGTCCCAAAAATCTTAGCGTACTTTCAAGCTACTAAATCATAAAACTATACTGACTATAAGAAAGAGAAACATTTTGACTATTTTTAAAAATTTCTATAATATTTCATTGAACATTCTTTTTTTTTATATTTTGAGTTTCAAATCTTTCCCTGCCTCCAGTCCTTCCCCCACCCATTGAAGAGGAAAGCAATATATCAATTATACATGTGAAGTCATGTAAAATAAATTTTCTTCCTAACCATTATTTTGATTATTTCTTAATGTTTAAAGAAATACTGGGAAATTTTAGTGGCAAAGGTTGACCTCCCCCCAGATAAAAGATGAGAAAATGTACCCATTCTCCTCTCTTTGCAAAAGAGGATGACTATGAGTGTAAAATATTGTCTACCCTCAGATATGGCTGATATACTGGTTGGTTTTGCTAAACTGTTTTTTGTTTGTTTTTCTTTGTAAAAATATTTGTTGCCAAGGATGGCTCACTGGATAAGAATATGGGAGGGGATGTGTTCACAAATAATGATAACATAAAAATTGTAGCTATCAGTAAAAATAAGATTAAAACATTTTCTCAAGATTTTATAAACATTAATCATCAAACACAATAACAAAAACTTAGTCACTGGGAATATATCAAGCAACAATAGCCCAGCAGAGGATTCTTTGATGAGAGAGAGATAGAGACAGAGAGAGAGACAGAGAGACAGAGAAAAAGACAGAGATGATTGGGGAGGGATATTTTGGAATGGAGATTTCAAGGAGTACATTTCCTGGCTAGCGAAGAGTACTTTGGTGCAATGTGCTCACAAATAATCTTGATTGGGGACATGAGTCCCAGAGTGACCATTTTAAGCAATATAATGCTAAATTAGAGGAAATTCTGAAGTAAAAGAGGGTGGCCTTGGAATCACAGTTTATGTAATGGTCATGGGCCAAAAACTATGTATCTAGAACAAAAGATTGCTGGGCTTTGAAAAAATTTGGAGAGGGGAACATTGACAGAGAGGGGAAAAAGAAGATATTCCAAGTATTACACAGGTGATCCCCAAAAAGTGTCCAGAAGCGTCTTTCAAATCAGTGTTTGCCCCAGCCATGAGAAGGGTTCTCTGATCCAAGAGCAATTGAGGGAAAGAGTGAGTGAGCCTCTCACTGAGCCTCCTGGTATTCAGGTCAATTAACAGAGATTCTAAAGAAGACATTATAGGTCAGGAATTTAGCAAGTACTGTCTTGGAATAAAATTTCCCAAGGCTGTATAGGTATCTAGGAACAGATTTTTTTTCCTTTTTTTGGTGAGGCAATCGGGGTTAAGCGACTTGCCCAGGGTCACACAGCTAGTTAAGTGTTAAGTGTTTCAGGCCAGATTTGAATTCAGGTGCTCCTGACTCCAAGGCTGGAGCTCTATGCACTGAGCCACCTAGCTGCTCCAGAACAGATGTTTTGAATAAGGATTGGTTAGATTCAGATTTGACAAGAGGGAAAGAAGAAAGGCAGTATTATGAAGTAGAAAAGACATTAATGGTGTTACCTAGGGCAAGTCACTTTACCACTCTACTCAACTTTCTCATTCATAAAAATGAAGGGATTGAGCTTAATAGTCTCTGAGGTCTTCTCAGAGACTTCTAACTATGATATTGTAGGATTCCATTTATACCCCAGACCTAAGAATTTGATTGAGTAAGAGCAATTACTAAGTGAGGAAAGTAAGTTCATGTGTCTATTACAGCATTGAGTAGAATTATTAAAGTAAAAAGATTGTGTGGAGGGACTCAATTTAATCCTGGATTAAACACTTAAATCCTAAAAATAAGGTAGTTTTTTTTTCAATTCTGTAAAGCCTGCTAGTGCTTCATAAGAGGATGAATCATGACCCACAATGCTTTGCCTGTACTACTTCTAGAGGAAAGAAACTTTTAGTTTCTGTGAATCATGAACCAGGATAGGAACTGAATCAGTGGCATTGTCCCAAAGTTTGTGACAATACCATGGCATAGAGAAGTGCCAAACACACAGTCCTCCTCAATACTCCTGAGAGGGACCTGAGAAAGATTAAAATGTAACTGGAGAATATTTAACAAAGAAATAAAATAAACAAAACATAGATAATGTGAAATTTCCAATCAATATGTAGCCCACAGGGTGGTGCTTATATATGGTTTAGTGGCCCCCATTTCTATTGTGATTTGATAGCACTGGTATAGAGAATGGTCCTAAAGGAGAAAAAGCAAGATTGTGGGAATATTTCTCAAAGTAGTGTAACATTTTCTTAAAAAAAGGGGGGGGGAGGGATTGGGCAATGGAGTGGAATGTGTGAAAGAGAAAGATACCCATAAAGTAACTTACATTTATTTATTACTTTTATAGTTTCGTGTAGGTTGGCACAGTGTGAATAGAGAGCTGACCCCAAAGCTTAGAAGACATGAGTTCAACTATTGCTTATGTGATGCTGTACAAGCCAGTTTCTCATTTCCCTAGGTAACTCAGCAACATAAGTTGAAGAGAAGACACTGGCTTATATCGGCACAGAGAGTTTCCTTATAGGCAGCTCCCTATACCAATGAATTTATAGGCCAAGTACAAATTAAAAGTGAGATTTTATGTCTTATTCCAATACCTTATTGTGGCAAGAAGATGATTGTAGAGTGAGAGATTTTGACACCACAGCACAGAACTTCAAGAAAGCTCTTGGAGAAAAATTGTATGTGTTTTATGAACCTCAACCCAATTAGTTTCAGAGAAGATTATCATCAATAGTCACTGTTGTTTTGAATTATTTGACCTCAGCAACCTATGAAGGAAAGAAAAATGCAAAATGGTACACAGTCTTGTGAAGTTTCCTTCTATTCCTGTGGTAACAGAAGCAGTGTAGAAGAAAAAGGGTAGATGGTGCTTGAAAGTCACAGTTTGTAGATCACCTAAAACATTAACTTAATTTTTCAGACTTTAAATGTAAGATTTTTGTCCAGAAAACAGTAAGTTGACATACTACTGAAGGAACTAAATTATATCAGTAGTGACATTCTTACTATAAATCAAACCAGACAATATAAGAGAGTTTTACTTAAATAAAAGGAGAGCCTACAAGTTCTCCTTAGAGAGACAAATAAAAAAGTCAGGGGAATTGGTTTTATTATATATCCAAAAGCAACAAGAAACATGATTTCATGGGATACTCTGACATTTCATCTTTCATTGCTTATGAGCATAAGCAAAAATGCCTCTATTTAAGGTAATTGGAGTTTTAATGCAATTAAAGTAGAAGTTGGAAATTATATGAATCAATAAGCCCTTCCAAATTTAATATTTGATTAACTCAATGAGAAGAAATCTACACTTAAAGAGATAAGAGGAGACACTACTAATCAAAAGTAGCATTTCTTAGTCAAGCATCACAATTCAAGTCCCAAAATATCCCAAACAGATAGAGGGTTTAGAGTAGTCTAGGGGGAGCAGTAAAAGGTTATTTGGGGGCTATGGCTGTATTTTAGCTCAAACAAAGTTCAGTGAACTCCAATGTGAAGAAAACTGCCCAGTCTTGGAGGTAAGAATAGAAACTTTTAGCTTGAGTAGGAAAGGGTTTCCTTCCAAGATTCTGATTAAAGAATTCCAAAGGCATTACTAGGGTGAGCATTGAGTTAGGGGGTTTCTTCTTGCTAGATAGATAAAAATAGATATGGATTTAATATTATGACAATTTTCCAACAAGTTTGGGATTTTTTAGTTTAGAACAAGAGCATTGGGAAACAGAACAATATATGTTACAAAATACAGTTTTGGGCTGAGAAAAAACTAGTCCAAAAGCTTACAGTCTACAGAAAAGTTTTATAGGAGACAGAGCCAAGATGGTGGAGTAAAGGCAGGGACTCAACTGAGCTCTCCTCCAATCCCCTCCAAATACCTTTAAAAATGACTCTTAACAAATTCTAGAGCTACAGAACACACAAAAAGGTGGAAAGAAACAAATTCCCAGCCCAAGACAACTTGGAAGTTCAGCAAGAAAGGTCTGTTGTACCATGGTGATGGAGGAGTGCAGTCCAGTGCAGGCCAACACAGACTGGGCCCCAGCAAATCAGGAGCAGGCCTCAGAGCAACTGAATCACTGGCAGCAGTGGTGGTTTCCAGATCTCTCAGCCCACAGACACCAAAGACAACTTAGCAGTTTGGCAGGAAAGTCTGTAGTACCTGGGTGAGAGTGGAGCACAGACCAGTGCAGGCCTGGCCCCAGCAAACCAGGAGCAGGCATTAGGAGTGACTGAATCAGCAGCAGCAGCAGCAGTGGCAGTGGTAGCAGTTGCTTCCAGACCTGTCAGCACACAGATAGTAAGGGAGTTGAACAACTGGTCAGAAGGAGATTTCAGGGGTGTTTTTGGTAGCACTGAGGCAGGACTCCGTTGCTTTGCCCATACTCAGATCTAGGTGGGTGGTAGCCCAAAAGCAAAGAGGAGCACTAGCATAGCAGAACTTGTGGACACAGTGGACAGGGCAGAAAAGAGTACTTGTGGTTTCTCACAGCCCAGAGCACAGGCCAATGGAGTAGTAAACATCCCTCCTTAGATCATACCACCTTGGGAGAACTAAAAACTTAGAGAGCCCTAGAAGCATCTCTGAAAATAGCTGCACAAAACCCCTGAAGCTTGGGACAATGCACCCTCCACCCTGGAAGCAGAGCCCTAGCTTAACAAAGAGGTAAAAGTCAACTAATTGGCTGGTAATATGAACAAACAACAGAAAAAAAAAACTCTGCTCATAGAAAGTTACTATGCAGACAAGGAAAATCAAAACACACGCTCAGAAGAAAACAAAATCAAAGCTCTTACTTCCAAATCCTCCAAAAAACACTATGAATTAGTCTCAAGTCATGGAAGAACTCAAAAAGGATTTTGAAAATCAAGTGAGAGAGGCAGAGGAAAAATTGGGAAGAGAGATGAGAGTGATGCAAGAAAATCATTAAAAAATGAGTCAATAGCTTGGTAAAGGAGACACACAAAAAAAAATACTGAAGAAAATAATACCTTAAAAAATAGACTAAGCCTAATGGTAAAGGAGGTCCAAAAAGCCAATGAGGAGAAGGATGCCTTAAAAAGCAAATTGGACAAATGGAAAAGGAGGTTCAAAAGCTCACTAAAGAAAATTACTTAAAAATTAGAATGGAGGGGCAGTTAGGTGGCACAATGGATAAAGCTCTGGCCTTGGAGTCAGGAGGACCTGAGTTCAAATCTGGCCTCAGACACTTGACACTAACTAGCTGTGTGACCTTGGGCAAGTTACTTAACCCCAAATGACTCAACAAAAAAAAATTAGAATGGAGCAAAGGGAAACTAATGACTTTATGAGAAATCAAGAATCAATGAAACAAAACCAAAAGAATGAAAAAAATATAAGACAGTGTGAAATATCTTATTGGAAAAACAGCTGACCTGGAAAGTAGATCCAGGAGAAATAATTCAAAAATCATTGGACTACCTGAAAGCCATGATCAAAAAAAGAGCCTAGACATCATCTTTCAAGCAATTATTAAGGAAAACTGCTCTGATATTCTAGAACCAGAAAGTAAAATACAAATTGAAAGAATCCACTGATTACCTCCTGAAAGAGATCCCAAAATGAAAACTCCCAGGTATATCAAAGCCAAAGTTCACAACTCCCAGGTCAAGGAGAGAATATAGCAAGCAGTTAGAAAAAAGCAATTCAAGTATTGTGGAGCAACTGCCAGGATAACACAAGACTCAGCAGCTTCTACATTAAAGGATTGGAGGGCTTGGAATAAGATATTCTGGAGGGCAAAAGAGGTAGGATTATAATCAAGAATCACCTACCCAGCAGAACTGAATATAATCCTTCAGGGGAAAAATGGATATTCAATGAGATAGAGGACTTTCAAGTTTTCTTGATGAAAAGACCAGAGCTGAATAGAAAATTTGATTTTCAAATACAAGACTCAAGAGAAACATAAAAAGGTAAACAAAGGTAAAAACAAGATAAACAAGAAAGGGAAATCATAAGGGACTTAATAAGGTTAAACTGTTTACATGGGAAGATATTTGTAACTCATAAGATCTTGCTCATTAGGGTAGTTAGAAGGAGTATATATAGACAGAGGGTACAGGTGTGAGTTGAATATAAAGGGATGATATCTAAAAAATAAATTTAAGGGGTAAGAGATGAATGTGCTGGGAGAAAGTGAAGGTAAAATGGGGTAAATAATCTCACATAAAAGAGGCAAGAAACATCACAATGAAATTGACTATAAGGTTCACAGAAAGCAAATGCCTAGCTACTGATATGGCAATTGTTTCTGAATCAGTGTCTATATGTAGTTAAGCCAGTGACTTTTCAAATCAAAGCTTTATACTGACATTAAATTAGAATAAAGGATAAAGATCAGAAGATAATATGACACGTAATTAAAATTATTTTAACTTAACCTATTTAAGCAAGCTATAAATGCTGAAGGTAAATCCATAATGGAATGGACTTTCAAAACATTTTCTCATCTTGAATGGAAATTTACTGATAGAAAGAAAGCACCACAAGAGGCAAAAAGAACCTTGAAACAATCACTTCATCTAGCAAATACTTGATATTGTTTTCAGGCAGAACAGCATGGAAGCCAAGAAATTAGGATATAATGCATTAATGTTGGTGGAGTTGTGAACTGATGTAACCATCTGAAGAGCAGTTTAGAACTATGCTAAAAAGGTCTATGAAATTTTCATTCCAGCAATACCACTGTTAGGTCTATATCCTAAAGACATCAAAAAAGGGAAAGGACCTATATGTACAAAAATATTTATAGCAGCTCTTTTTGTTGTGGGAATGAATTAGAAATTGAAAAGATGCTGATTAACTGGAGAATTGCTAAACAAACCGTGGTATATTACTGCAAAAGAGTATTATTGTGCTATAAGAAATGACAAACAGATGATTTCAGAAAAACCTGGAAAGACTTACATTAACTGATGCAAAGTGAAGTAAACAGAACCAGAACATTTTAACAGCAAAATTGATTGACAAAGAACTGTGAATTACTTAGCTATTCTCAGCAATACAATGATCCAAGATAATCCCAAAGGACTAAAGAAGAAGCAGACTATTTGCCTACAGAAAAATAACTGACATTGTTTGAATGCAGACTAAAGCACAGTATTTTTCACTTTGTTTTCTTTTATTTGTATTTTCTTGTACAAAATGACTAATATGGAAATGTTTTACATGACTGTACATATATAACTTATATCTGATTGCTTGCTATCTCTGGGGAAAGGAGAGGAGAGGCAAGGAGAGAAGGATAAAATTTGTAACTCAAAACTTTAAAAGAAACAAAAGTTAAAAATTTGTTTTAACATTAATTGGGGGAAATTTCATACATATGTGTGTATAAATATAAGAATATGAATATAAACTCATTTATAAAAACTTTTTAGGGAATAGTAAAAGATTATGACCAATATTAATTAATATAAATGACTCATATAAAATGCTGATAAATGTGGAAGGAAAATCAAGTTTGCAGAAAGTTTGGCAGGATCAATTAATCAATATCAACCCAAGAGCATTTGAAAATAAAACAGGAATGAGGAAAATAGGCAAAAATGAAAAATATATGTCAGGATTTCAATTTTTAAAACTTTTTTCCCATCAATTTCAGTGAAATTACTACATTTGGACTCTATCATCACAGTCCTAATAGAGGCAATAAAGAAAATGAAAACAGGAAAAGTAGCTTCAAAAGATCAGAGGAGGTTCATGATGGAAATGACAAAATTTTGAAGGCATTGAGGGATTAATTCTCAAGAAATCTGAAAGAGGGAAAAAATCTGAAGCAACAAAAAAAAATACATAATTCTAAACAGAAAAAGGAAGATTGGGAGGATATTGGTAACTATCAAGTATCAACCAAAAGATTTTAATGAAAATTCTTATTGAAAATATGAGAAAGGAACTGAAAGCTTTCTCCCACTAATATTGTAGCAAGAATTAGATCATGTTGTCATAATCAAGGAATGGCCTGAAAGATAAAGCAGTTATGACATCCCATTGTGCTTATTCTTTTTATATTATGAAACTTAATAGAGATCTATTTACTAGATTACCTTTTGTAAATTCTGAATATATATTCTATATATATGTAATTGCTTTCATATGGTCTCCCCCATTAAAATATGAGCTTCTTGAGAGAAAGGACTGTGTTTTTACTTTTTTTTTTCTTTTTGGTATCCCCAGAACTTATTATGCTTGATATTTCAGTAAGCACTTAATAAATACTTGTTGACAGACTGACCGAAAATGCAACTATAAAGGTTTCCCTCCAAAAAGACTTCTCCTTTGGATATGTTCAAACCAAAGAAGATTCCTTAATAAATGTAACATCTAAGATAACTGATTATTTTCTAATTACTAATATGAATCAAGGCATACAAACTATGTTATTGAAAAGTATTCACCACTGTCACATAGGATGAACAGAGTCCAAATAGAGGGATTCCTTAGAGATGGTGAATACTCCAAATACTTCTGTTTGTAGATAATATGTTAATTGTATAAAACTTGAGAACATTGCAGGATCTTAAATGAGATCCAAAATCATTGCTTAAAGTTTGACCTCACTATCCACACGAGGGGAAAAAACAAACAAATAAGTAGATAAAGAATTAATATGATACTAATTTGAATTGACAGCATGGAGAGCTGGAATATTGGCACACCTGGGAAAGACAAAGTATATGAGCAATGAACTGGTCTCAGAACTGAATAGGAGGAAACCAGTAAGCAGAATAAGTTGCATTTAGAACATTATGCAGCATTTTCAGTCAACCTAAAATTTTTCCTTGAAAGGCTCAACTTTTTAATATTAATATTCTTCTGGTTATATTATATACTTGTGAATTATGGATTACTTAAGTCTCCAAAAACATTAAAGTTATAGGTCACTCCCAAACCAATGGAGAGATACATAGTGGGTTTGAAAAGGCTGTAGGATACATAGAATGAGAATGAAACCCTCATTCAACAAATATGGAAACTGAGGCCAGAACAGTTAAGTGGCTTTCCCATAGTCACACAGATAACAAGCATCAGAAGAAAAATTTGAACTTAGATCTCACCTAACTCCATGGAAAGCCCTCTTTCCATTATACTACACCCCCTCTATAACTTTTGATCTGCTTTTCTTCCATTTATTCCTCTCTCCCCCTTTTCAACTCACTTATTCCCATTATAATTCCTCCAGATTTTAGAATTTGACTTCTCATACACAGTTTGTTGTTCAGTTGTTTTCAATCATGTTTGACTCTTCATGACCCCATTTAAAGTTTTCTTGGCAAAGACACTGGAGTGGTTTGCCATTCCTTCTCCAGCTCATTTTACAGATGAGGAAACTGGGGCAAAGAGGGTTAAGCGATTTACTCAGGACCACACAGATAGTTAAGTGTCTGAGGCCAGATTTGAACTCAGGAGGATGAGTCTTCCTAACTCCAGGTCCAGCACTCAATCCACTGTACCACTTAGCTGCCCTTTGCATATACTTAGATTTTAGAATTATATGGTCTCCCTTCCTTCCCACCTTTGAGCCTTCTTGAAAGTTGAATGAGTCATGAACCATAGAATTTTTCCTTTTTACTTCTAGAAGTTGTGTGAGGATACAGAATCCATAGTTTAAGTAAATGTACAAGTGAACATGGAATTTACCAAAGAAAAAACTTATTCTACAGTGACGGTTGAAAAGAGGTTTCAATTATCATCCCACATTTTTCACTTGGTAATAGGTTTCTCAAAATGAATGCCCCTGAACTGAAATTGTCCATGTTCATTCAAGCCCTAGAAGTTCACCATCTGTATTCTTTCCCTTCTTTCTCAAGGTCAAATGAGACTAGCTGAGTTATATGATCATTTTCCTTTGACCAATAATTATTGTGACTTTTCTCCTCTACGTGGAATTTAAAACTAAAAAGTTGAATATTTCTCATTTTTCCCAGGATAGACATCTTTATGAGGGAAAGAAAAAAAAAAACAACTAAAGTATTTTAAATGGTTGAATAGACTTAAAATGTCTTTTAGGATTAAATCAACAAAATTTGATAGCATCATTGTTCTAGGAGATAACTCATAGTGCATTAGAGATAACTCTGTAGGTACTGTGAGACAAGAGACTTAGGTCTGTCTGAATTTATTAACTGCACGATGTCAGGCAGGTCATTTCACCTTTCTAAGTCTCAGCTACCTTATCTTTAACATATGAATAGTAATATTTTACTTGACTGAAGGTAGGAGGCCAGTCAGGCAGCTAGGTAATGCAATACACAGAGGGCCAGTCTTGGAATCAGGAAAACCTAAGTTCAAATCCTGTCCCAGACACTTACTAGCTAGGCAAGTCACTTAGCTCTGTTTGCCTCAGTTCCTCAGCTGTAAAATGAGCTAAAGAAAGAAATGGAAAACCATTCCAGTATTTTTGCCAAGAAAACTCCAAATGAGCTCATAAGTCGGACACAACTGAAATGACTGGAAAAAAAAAAAGGCCACACCAGATGGTCTCAAGGTCCTTTATAGCTCTAAGCTCTATGTTCCTGTGATCTATTCTATTTAAAAATGTATTCTTGAAGGCGGACTATGCATAAACTATTCTACAAATGAAAATTTAAAATTTTTAAAGACCTTGAACAGAAGACCATCTTGTAAATGCTTTATAGCAATTCTTCTACTAAGCACAAATTAGATAGGAACTTCAAGATATTTGGAGTTGTAAAATTTTAACATAATATACTCATTACTTAATTAATATGAATTAAGGTCATAATTTAAAATCTTTTAAAACATTCTTCAATTTAAAATTTTGCCTCATTTAATTTATCTCTTGGCCTTCCAAGTCACAGGACCAATAAGATGACAGAATAGATTACTTTCCTCAAGACAAGTACAAAACATGAATTATGCAATTATAGGTGAATCCAAAGAAAGTAAAAGTAAGAACTCCCATCAGGGTAAAAGCCTTCTGAATTATCCCTGGAATGTGCTAATATTAATCATATATGGCTGGTTGTGGTCCTGGAATGGAAGGGGAAGGGAGGGTGTGTGTGTGTGGAAGCATGCTGCCTTCTGTCTCGAGAAACCCATAAGCAAGGACCAAGAATTCTGCCTGGAGTACTCTCCCCTTACATTTCAAAAATGGCAAATACTGAATTTGCCCATCCAAAGAGAGAAAAGACTTGATCCAGGAAAGATACTCAGCCAGAGAACCAGGATGAGTGTCTGGATAGGCCTGAAGGAAGGGGACTGAAACCTATCTGGGACCAGCCCTGTTTTCCCAGCAGCAACTTAGGCCAAGGATCAAAGCCAATGAAATACAAATCCTCCAAAGAGGAAGAGACTGAGACAGCTTTGTAGTCCAGCTTCATGGTTTAATGACAATGAAAGAAAGAAGAGTCAGAAATTGAATTATGTTGTAATATAAGGGGTAGAGGCTGAAACTATAATGATTTAAAGAGGAAGAAAAGTTAATTAAAAACTTAAAGCACAACAGATAAGTCAACAGAGAAGGTCCTAAAACTAGAAGGAAAAGTGAATATTAAATCTTCAATAAGAGTATAAAACTCTTGTGTATAAACGTATGCATACCTTTTAACCCAGAAATGCCACTACTAGGACTACATCCCAAAGAGATCAAAGAAAAAGGAAAAGGACCCATTTGTACAAAAATATTTATAGCAGCTCTTTTTGTGGTGGCACAGAATTGGAAATTGAAGGGATGCCTATCAAATCAGGAATGGTTGAACAAGTTGTTGTATATAATTGTGAAGTAATACTATTGTGCTATAAGAAATGAAGAGCAAGATGGTTTCAGAAAAACCTGGGAAGACTTAAATGAACTGATGCTAAGTGAAGTGAGCAGGAAATGGAGAACACTGTACACAATAACAGCAATATTGTATGATGATCAGCTGTGAATGACTAAGCTACTCCAATCAAAACAGTGATCTAAGACAATTCCAAAGGACCCATGATGAAAAACACCATCCACTTCCAGAGATAGAACTAGTAAACTCTGAGTGCAGATTGAAGTATGCTTTTTTCTGCTTTCTTTATTTTTATTGGGTTATTATCGACTGTTTTCTTTTGCAACATGTCTAATATGGAAATGTTTGTGTGATTTCACATGTATAATTGATATCTTATTTCTTGCCTTCCCTAGGAGTAGCAGAGGAGTGAGAAGAAGGGAGAGAATTTGGAACTTAATTTTTTTTAAAAAAAATAATGTTAAAAAATGTTTAAATGTAATTGGGAAACAGTTAAGGAAATAAATACAAGTGTATTTTTTAAAAGAAGCTATAGCTAAGGAGATTTCATATCTAACCTATTACTGAAATAAAGAGTGAAGTAAACAGCTTTTATCCAGAAAAAAAGAATAGAAAACTCTCAGCAAATATTATAAGGAGGAAGAGGATGAACTAATATTTGATGCGTAACTGAACTTAACAGAATCCCAAGGAAAGCATGCAATAAGGAATTCCACAATGGCTCAAAAGAGAAATTAAATCTAAACATGAAGAAATTAGAATGGAACAAAAGTCAAAATTTATATCCTATATATCAAAAGCAATTAGAATATTATTAAAAAGGAGAGAGAGAGAGAGAGACAGAGAGAGAGACAGAGAGACAGAGAGAGAGAGAGAGAGAGAGAGAGAGAGAGAGAGAGAGAGAGAGA
>NW_020954610.1:70540154-70573326 GCF_900497805.2 Vombatus ursinus
AGAGAGAGAGAGAGAGAGAGAGAGAGAGAGAGAGAGAGAGAGAGAGAGAAAGAGAATAACAGATTAGGAATATAGAAATACTGAATTGGAGGAAAAGTTGGAAGAAGAGAAGCAAAATACAACAATGTTAAAAAAGAACACATAAATTTCAGACTTTACTTCAAGACAGGATACATAGAAACAATCTAAGAATTATACCTCTCCCAGAAAATGTAACAAATCCCCTCCATAAGAAGAACAACAGGAAGGAGGAAAAAGGAAGAAGAGGAGGAAGAAAAGAAGGAGAAGGAAAAGGAGGAGGAGGAGGAGAAGAAAGAAGAGAAGGAGGAGGAGAAGGAGGAGGAGACCTTTGAAAACCAGAACACATTAATGGAGAAAATAATATAAGAAAACTTCCTAGAAGTCCTGAATAAAGAAAACAAAGCACCAATTGAAAGAACCAGAGTTCACCTCAAAAAAAAAAACCCTACAATTCAACACATAGTATCTAAATTTATAGTTTAATGACAAACAATAAATTCTGAAGGTAACTAGAATAAAAATATTCAAATAAAATGAAAAATAACTTAAATTCAGTTTTTTTTTAAAAAATAATAATATTATACACTCCCTAGAAAGGACAGAATGGAATAAAATAATATATTCCAAATGGAAAAGAGCTCAATATGCAAGCCCAAATGACATATTCTACAAAATTGTGTCAAATCAACAATGCAAAATATGGACATTCAGCAAAATGCCTTTTGAGGCATCCCTTGTGTGGGTAATGGGGGGCAGGAGAAGAGAAGAATATTAAACTTACAAAATGCCCCAAGCAACAGAAACACAAGATAGACAAAAAAGACAAGAATCGAGGACACAATAAATAATGAAACAAATTACCCCATATCTAGAAATTATTCGACAGAATTGAAAAAAATAGGATAAATGAAAATGGAAATATAGAATTTAAGCATGATAAACTAAATCTCAGAACCTCATAGAGGTGAATCAATGTAGGATAAAAATATATTCTAGAATGGTGCATAAATGAGGAGAAGAAAGGTTGAGGATGGTTTGTGTGTGTGTGTGTGAGAGAGAGAGAGACAGACAGACAGAGAGAATAATTCATAGTTTTTTCAGCAACAAAAGGAGTTTCAAAAGAATAGGAGAAGTGGCAGAAGGAGGGGATTGAAATTGAGAGGAAGAAATAGGAAGGTCTCAACCCAACAGGGAGAGGGCATCCCTTCAGAAATCACTCCCATGAGAGAAGAGGTATGTTTATAGTAGCTATAGGACCTGGGAACTTTATGAGAAGATTAATCAGAGTTGAGCTGGCCACCTGAGAGACAATCTTCTCTGAGAGTATATTTTTATTCCATAGACAATACAACTGTCTCAGAAGAATGTGAGCTTCTAAGTACACTTCACACTCAAATGGATGAGGATGGTATGAGGATATAGACCAAGAGATAAGATGACATGGCACATGTGAAAAAGATTGATTTTGGTGTAGGGGTGGTAAAGGAGGTGGAAATACTTCATGATTTGGTATACAGAGTAATTTCTACTATCAGACAGTGGTTCCATCCAAATTTCTCCTCTCATGAATTGATATTTCATTGACAAAGTGACAACCAAAAAAGGGATACTGAGCAAAATCTTTACAGGCAACAACATAGAAATTGGTTAGAGCAGGGAGCTAAAAGATCATACATCAAAAGCTATAATCCCATTAAAAACTCAGTGATGAAAAAAGAAACAAATAAGGACATATAACATGAATCAAATAATAAAAGTTCCAAATAAACAGGAAGAAAAGAGACAATTATGGGTGCAAAGCAAAAAAAAATGTTTATTTAAAAAAAGATTAAGAAAAAAACAATGAGGTTGTTAGGGAAAGGACAAAGAAGGGTTTTGATCTTATCAATTAAGATAGAAGGGAAAATAAAGGGAAAAGAGGAAGAAGTGGATAAGAAGATAAATAAAGAAAAGGGAAATCAATAATATAAGTAAAATGCCCAAACCATGGAAAAGGTGGACCAATAGAGAGGGTGAAGAAAAAAAAGGGGGGGAAAGGGAGAAAACTTGTGAGAATTGTATTATATCAAATGAGTGAAGCAAAATTAATCATAAGGACAAACTACTACCTTGGAAAAGGGAAAATATATTTTTAGAGCAATAAAAAGATACAAATGGAGGAAAGCATAAATCTAACTCATAATTCATGTTCATTACTAATGTTCATGCACTAAGCAATCCAATAAAATGAGTGTCAGAATGTATATAAAAACAAAACCTCATGATCTGTGTTTACAAATATATATGTATATGTATATATGTGTGTGCATATATGTATATATGTATACACATGTGCACATGTGCACACACATTTAAGTCACTTAACTCTCTTTGCCTTAGTTCCTCATTTGTAAAATGAGCTGGAGAAAGAAATGGGACTCCAGTATCTTTCCTGAGAAAACTCCAAATTGGCTCACAAAGAATCGGTCACAATTGAAATGACTAAACAACAACAAAAAATATGACAACATAATAATATCATGATACTTTAAAATTCCTCTCTCAGAATTCAACAAATCTAACTAAAAGGTAAACAGAATGAACTCAAGTCTTCATGACTACAGGGCCAGAGGTTTAGTCAATGTACCACTTAGTTGCCCATAAGGTGAAATAATAACAAACCCAGAAGAAGTAAAAGTAATTATCAGAACTGATTATTCATTGTTACAAACTAGCAAAACTGAGAACTCGAAAGAATAGAAGATCATCCCCCCACCAAAAAAAACAGAATATCTAAATAGCAGCACGTTATTAAGAGATGATAAATAATCCAACAACAGAAATGAAAACTGAACTACCTATAAAGAACAACTAAAGATAATATCTCCAGTTCAAACATATTGATAGGAGCATTCTATCAAAATTTTAAAAAGTAGTTAATACCTATTTTGAATAAATTATTTCTTAAATAAAAATACACTCTACCAAACTCTTTTAAGGAGAAAAACATGATACTAATAGCTAAACCAGGGAAGGATAAAGCAAAGACAAATATCAATAGTGAATATGAATTTTATTTTAAAGATAATCCAGGCAAAAAAAGTACAGAAATTTATTTTTAAAAATTAATTATGAACAAGGATATATACCAGAGATGATAATTTATATTTTGAAAACAATTAATATAATCATATTCCAATAATACAAAACTACATGATTATATGTAGAGACACAGGAAAAAAAACTTTAACAAAAGACAACACTCATTTATGCAAAAATCTCTACAAAGTATAGGCATAGATGGATTGCTTATTTTTATGTTAAAAAGTATTTAAAGACAAAAGCTAGACATATATGGAATGGAGAAAAACTAGAAGCTTTTCCAATAAATACAGGAGAAACACAAGCTTATTCTGTTTCCCCACTATTAACTTACATAATTTTAAAAATGTTAGTAATAGTAATAAAATAAGAAAAAGAAATTAAAGGCATAAGGATAGGCAAAGTAGAGACAGAACTATGCATATTTCCTGATGCCATCATGGTTTACCTTTTTAAATCCCATAGATATAGCAAAAATTAAATAAATAAATAAATAAATAAATAAATAAATAAATAAATAAGACAACGAAAGCTCTAGTAAATCTGCAAGGTACAAAATTAATCAACAAAAATAAACATTTTGGGGCAGCTAGGTAGCACAGTGGATAGAGCTCCAGTCTTGGAGTCAGGAGGACCTGAGTTCAAATCCAGTCTCAGACACATGACACTTACTAGCTATGTGACCTTGGGCAATAAATAAATAAATAAATAAACATTTTAATAAAATAATAACAAAATCCAGGAAGCAAACAATAGGAAGGAAAATTTTTTTAAAATAACTCTGAAATACATAAAGTATGTGGAAGTCAACTTTTCAGAACACACTCCATACCTATATAGATTAAATTTTAAAATGTTCCTTTAAAAAAGAACAATTTAAATAGCCAGGGGAATATTTAGTGTTCATGACTGGGCTTTGCCAATATAATAAAAATGAGAACACTACCAAAATTAATTTCAAGACTTGATGCTATGTCGATCAAACTACCAAAGTGCTACTCTTAAAGCTAGATGAAATAATAACAATAATTTGATAAGTTACCTAGAATATATAAAGTGAAATAGTTCAAAAAGTTAGAAATGGAAGCAGAATAGCGCTTCTAGACCTCAAACAGTGAGATTAAAGCAGAAATATTCAAAGCCATTTGTATTTGGTAAAAATTAGAAAATAATGAAATAATAAATAGAATAAAAAATAGAAAAGATTCAGATACATCAACTTAATAATATCATGTTTTATAAGCCCCAAAGCATAAATTACATAGGAAAGAATTACCTATTTGATAAGAACTGCTGAGAAAATTAGAAAGCAAGTTGGGAAAAAATAAATTTAGACTCACATCTTACATTATATTCCAGAATAAATCCAAAATGAATATGATATGACCTGTATACTTGTATGAACAAAATTTATGTAACTAGGGTAAAGAGGGAAGCATTCACTTGGGGAAATATGTACATCAAATGTGTCTGATGAGGTTCTTATATCAAAGATAACTTGACATCTAACAAAAATACATGAGACCAAATGCAATTCCAAAATATAATCAAAGAATAGAAATAAAGTTATCAAAAGAAAAATTGAAAATATTTTACAAGGGGCAGAGCCAAGATGGCAGAGTAAAAGCAGCGACTTACTTGAGCTCTTCCCCAAACCCCTCCAAATACCTGTAAAAAATGACTCTAAACAAAGTCTAGAGCAGCAGAACCCACCAAAAGACAGAGTGAAACAAATTTCCAGCCCAAGACAACCTGGATGGTTGATGGGAAAAGTTTGCGGTGCCAGGCTGGGAGAGGAACGCAGTTCAGTGTGAGTTGCATAGACAAAGAGAGGGCCCCAGCAAACCCAGAACAGGCCTCAGAGGACCAAATCGTGGGCAGCTGTGGCAGTTACCACACTTCTCAACCCACAAACACCAAATACAACTTAAAGGTCAGTAGGAAAGGTCTGTCAGACCTGGGTGAGAGAGGAGCATAGCCTGACTCCAGCCTTGGCTTTTATTAAAATGTTGTTTATTTTTGTTGATTAATTTTGTACCATGCAGAGTTACTAGAGTCCATTTAGGGTTTTCTTGGCAGAGATAATAGAGTGATTTGCCATTTCCTTCTCCAGCCCATTTTACAGATAAGGAAACTGAGGCAAGCAAGGTTAAGTGATTTGCCCAAGGTCACATAGCTAGTAAGTGTCTGAGGCCAGAAAATTAGTCTTCTTAACTCCAGGTCTGGCACTATCCACTGCACCACCTAGCTGCCTCAGGTGTTATTATTATCCCCATATTATAGATGAGGAAATTGAAAAAGACAAGTTATCTGACTTACGCAAGGTCAAACAAATAGCAATTGTTTGAGACTGGATTTGAACCCAGGTCTTTCTTACTCCAGGTCCAGTGCTCTATCTACATGCCACCTTATAGCCTTAAAATATCCCTATCCTTGACCTAGATATCACATTACAGAGGTCAATGATAAAAAAAAAAGGCCACCAAACAAACCAAAATATTTATAGTACCTTTTATTTGGGGGGGGGGGGCGGCAAAGAACTGCAGACCAAGTAGATTCCCAGTGACTGGGGAATAGCTAAACTATCTGTGTCAGATGAATATAATGAAATATTCTATGTTGTAAGAAACAATTAGCTTCAATACAGAGAAGAGGGGAGAAAACTTATATGTTGATACTAAGAGAAGTAAGCTGAAGCAAGAAAACTATATACACAATGAATCCAATAAAGAAAATGGAAAGAGCAAGAATAAAGTAATGATTAAAAAGGAATACTATGAAGTTATGATGCCAAAGCTTGACCCCAAAGAAGAAATATTAGGTGATTCCTCACATTGTTCCTTTTTAGAAGTTGGAGACCATCAGTGTTAGATACCACATACAATACTGGACTTTTTATATATATTGTTTACTTTTCTAGATCTTTTTTTTCTCCCTTTCCTGTTTTATCTACTTTTTGATGAAAATTTTAATAGTATTTTATTTTTTCCAATTACATGTAAAGAGAGCTTTCAACATTCATTTTTTATCAGATTTTTGACTTCCAACTTTTTTTCCCTCTCTCCCGCACCTCCCTCTTCAAGAAGATAGCAAGCAATCTGATATAGGTTATATATGTGCAATCATGTTAAAGCATATTTCCACATTGGTCATGTTGTGAAAGAAGAATCAGAACAAAAGGGAAAAAACGCTAGAAAGAAAAAAAACAAAAAAAAGTGAAAATAGGAGGCTTCAATCTGCATTCAGACTCCATAGTTCTTTCTCTACAGGTGGATAGCATTTTCCATCATGAATCTTTTGAAATTGTCTTGGATCATTGCATTGCTGAGAAGAGCAAAATCTATCATAGCTGATCATCACACAATGTTGCTGTTACTGTATACAATATTCTCACTTCACTCAGCATCTGTTCATGTAAGTTTTTCCAGGTTTTTCTGAAATCTGCCTGCTCATCATTTCTTATAGCACAGTAGGGTTCCATTACTTATTGCTTTATTTGAAAGGATTATGCAGGAAGCAAAGATTTTATAAAAACCAAATAGTAAATATTTTTAAACATTTTTTAAAAGAAATTTTGTTAATTAAAAGCAAATAATAGCATTTAGATTGTATCAAGTTGGAAAATCAGTCCTTTCTAAGATAAGAAATTTCTCTCTCTCTCTCTCTCTCTCTCTCTCTCTCTCTTTCTGTCCTCTTTCCCTCCCTCTACTGTCTCTTTCTGTCTCCTCCTCTCTGTTTCTCTTGTATCACTTTTATGAATGATTTTACAAAATAAAGAAGCTTGTAAATGCTTTGAAATCAGTGATTTATTCTTGCTGACTGTGGATCTCTCCTTCATACCTACAGCCCAGTGACTTAAAAATAATAGGTGTCCAATAAATATCTATTGAATGAGGAAATGAAGTTATCTCTGGGCACATACATAGCTTTACAGTGAAAAACACTTGGATCTCATCTCATAACAAGTGAATTTGGGGAATGGAAGCAGAAATAGATCAGTGGCATCAGTTGGATTCTCTCTATGATTATTTAAGTCCATTTAAACTAACACCCGAATGTCATTATTATACTTATTATTACTATGTGCAAATTATTGTGTTAGACTGTGGAGGCATGAAGACCCAAACTAAATAATTCCTGTCCTCAAGGAACTCACATACTATTGGTTAAGTATACAGAGCATGGAATCCTAAACTCCTTGGCTCAGAATTGTAAGGGAATATTGGTTTTAAGGAGATCACACATATAAGACAGTGTTTATCAGGACTGATGGAAAGGACTGAATATATTAAGACTGAAGGAACAAGGCAAATGGCAAGACCCAGGGTTCTTCATGTTGTACCAACAGATCAGATGTTTGAAGAATGTAACAGCAAGGCAGATGGTAAGGCCTAGAAGACCTTAGGATTCATTGGTAGGACCAATCATAACACCTGGTGGTCCTCTACTTCACCTGAAGAATTATGTTTATCTAAATGGCACAGATTGCCATTTTACTCATCCCTGTCCCTTTCGCTCAAAATTTATGAGCACAGCTATGGCCCCAGACTGATTTTTTGGTTAAGCTGGTTATGTTGGATTTATTTGTTCACCACAAGATAGCTTCCCTATGACCGGAAAGAGCAAACCATAATTACTTTTCCCTAATAAATTCACTATGACCAAAGGCACAAGAAATTTTTAAAATAGACATATGTAGGATCTACTGCTTCCCAAAAGGGGCTTTACATATTAACTATGGCTAATTCAGTCTTTTTACCTTATGACAAACTTGTATCTATTGGTTACATTTTTACCCTACATATAGCTTTGTTATAACTATATATAAGGATCTGGAATGACCTTTTGACGGAATCATGAACAGTTCAGTGACTGAACAGCTAGCAAGGGCATGAAGAGCTTCTGAGTAATTGTTAATTATATTTCTAGCCCTTCCTCCAACATTAAAATATTCCCTTGACTTTTGAAATGGCTTCCTGTCAGAGAGGATGAGAGAAATATTTTGATGAATTGGTCCCTAATGGGAGAGACCAGAGAAGAAGTAAAGAAAAGTAGCAGAGAAGAGATGAGGGGTCAAGGAAAGATGAAAAATGGTAAGGGAAAGATAAAGGAGCAACTTCAACCAAATTGCATAGAACTAACTATAACATTTTTATAGCTTTTTTTTTTGACATGTAAGCAGTGGGAATGTTGAGATAATCTCAGCTGGTGCATGTCACTTCCCTAAATATCTCAAGTTATTGTGTTTTACTGAAGTTATCACTATGTTGAACATAAAAATAGAAAAGTGGCAGATAAGGCAATTCAGGACACATTGCTCTTTCTCCAGTTCTACAAAGGAAAAGGGCCCTTTTTTAACCTGGGTGCAACCTTGAGGTAAAGCAAGGGAGGATGTAACCCTTGAAGTCGGTATGTATCCAGGATATTTCTAGTCTATTGGAACAACGGTGAATTAAGTAGTTAATTGTCTTTAGATAACAAATTAACAGGTATTGCTTTAAGGTCAGACTTTAAAATGAAAAGGCAATCAACAACAATCAGAAGCAAATGCCCAACTTTTGAATTATGGTTTAATTATTCTTTTATTGGAAAGGGTGATTTTATTGGGTTTTGTTTTTCATTTAACAATAAGTACCTGTAATTTTCTGAAGAAAAGTAGATGCAGGCTTTGGTTAGGATGAGGGTCAGCACATTCCATCCTCTTTTATTCCTTTTGATAACATAATGGGTAGCTAACCTCCTCTTTATTATTCTAGGAAAAGCTGTGCCCCTTTTAAAAATGAATGCTCATCTGCTGGTGCTGTCTTATTATATAGATAAATCTCTCTGATTAAAAAAGAAAAAAGTTTCCAAGAGAAAAAAAGAGAGTACTTCATATAGTTAATTTATTAGACTTCAATTAGCCCATAAAGGAAGTCCGGTAGCTAAAGAAAGTCAGAGAGGTTAATGTTCCAATGAACTTTCCCTCACCTCTCATTCCAGAGAATTCTCTGGCACTGAACTCTGCTCAAGGAATACAGATGTGGAACAATGATCAGTACAAGGAACCTGACCAAAGGGACCTGATTTTTTTTGAGGTTTTGAAGTTTATCAGTGGTTGGTTCCAGGCTGGGATGGAACCCAAAATTTCATTGACCTGGAACTCTGCTGACATCTGGAGAAAACACAACCTATTGAACCCATCCAGGAATTTATTGAATTTTCGCCTCATTGGGAGTCATCAAGGTCAAGGTCAGACTTTTCTTTTTACTAGTAGAATTCCTATCTCTGGCCCTGAGCAGATACTCATTTCTGCACTGAGTCTGAAATAAGACTACCTATATCTGTAATCCTATATGTACAGTCCTTGGGAGAGAGGGAAAAGACAAATGATTTGAGGAAAAATGAAGACAAATGAGTCAACTCATGTAAATAGCAATTCTAAGTAACTACATAACTGTCACCTTCTACGTTTTGAATGAAGAAAAGAAATGGTGTAGTCACACCGTAAAACCAGCATGATTCTTTCCTTTTTAGAAGCCAGGCAAACTTGAGGGCTATGAAACTGCTCTCCTCTTTAATCTAGCTTCAATCTTATTGGAGAAAACAATACTGAAAAGTGGGTAAGGCGGGGGGGGGGGGGGGGGGGGGGGGGGGGTGTTGGCTAGGAAGAAGAAGCAGGCGGGATTGGAGGAGAAAAGATAAGACTTCTTGCCAAAATGTGCACCCCATTTTGGATTTAACATTGTCTTGGGCACCAATACAAGGACACCATTTTCAGATACATTTTACCCATATTTATTAACCCATAATTTGAAGCCTAATGTTCCAAGCACAAACTGAGGTTCGTTCCCGCTTGCTCAGTCTTGCAGGAAGCAAATAAATTACAGCCAAGTTTTCACAGAAATATTGATACGAAATGTTAGTGCTGCAGGAAAGGTTGATTTTGCAAGATGACTCTAGATAGATTCTCATACTTCCCTGTTTGCAAAATGGAGATTTAATTACCACATTTGTGACACTTCCTTCAACTTCTACCAGAACAAGGAAGAACTTGAGAGCAGGAGCCATATCTAATTAAGCCAGGGGTTATTTAGATAAGAGAAATGAAGAGGAGGGAGCAAATTAATGAGCTCAATTATCCCCTTCAGGCACAGAAGGGCCTTAGTTTCATGCCCCCTTGGGCACAGAGGGGAAGAGCCTCCCAATAAAGCCCTTCTCTATTCTCCTCTCCAACTAAGCTGAAGCTTGGTTCAAGCACAGAGCAATTGCACAATCGCTGATGACTTGCGTGGTTTCTGTCAAGGAAAGAAGAAATATATTTGCCTGCTTTACAATGTGAGTTATCAACCCCACCCCATCCCGTTTCAGGCATGGCATGGAGGAGCTCATGCTACATGACATATACATGGGTTTATTGACTCCTCCCATGTTTTCTTAGACTGGTCCCCATGGTAATATGGTGCACTAGAGAGACATCACAGAAATGGAGCTTTACTATGTGTCTTGCATCTGCTCCACCAATTAACAAAGGAGTAGGGGGAGCAATCCCCTTCCCTTGATTCAATGCAATGGACATTTATGAAATACTTGCTATGTGCCATGTGGGGCAGCTAGGTGGCACAGTGGATAAAGAGCTGGGCCTAGAGTTCAGAAAGACTTGGGTTCAAATACTGATTCAGACACTAACTGTATGACCGTAGGCAAGTCACTTAACCTACTTACCTCAGTTTCCTCATCTGTAAAGTGAGTTGGAAAAGGAAGTGATAAACCACTCCAGAATCTTTGCCAAGAAAACCTCAAATGGGGTCGCAAAGAATCAGACATGACCAAAATGACTGAACAACAACAAATGTGCCAGGTATTTTACTAGACACTGGGGATACAAAGGCAAAACCAAAGCAGTCTCTGCCTTTAGAGAGCTTATATTCTTTTACTTCTTCCATTGTTCTTCCCTTATGAGGAAAACTAAAGGGACTGAGGTCAGAACCAACAAGTATCCATCTCCATAGAAGACTGAATTAGAGGTAAAAAGTGAGCAAATTAGATGTACCCAAGACTTGATGAAGAAGGAAAGAGTAGTAAGGGTGATTAAGCAGTGATTGCTACAGGCTACAGAAAAAGATACTCAGATATCCACTCCTGGTGAGAGCTTTAAAATAAAATAGGCAGCCACTTATCTTAAATGGCCAAAGTAAAGTCCTGAATAGACTATATGACCTCTTGAGAACCCTTTTTTTTCTAATCTGTTGGAGTCTATAATTCTAAAAGTTTTAACAATTCAATTTAGCTTATTAGATAGCTGAGATTTGGGATTAGAAGCTTCTTTAAATGAATTAGCTTGACATGGTCAAAGAAAATCAAGGGGTTTTATTGGTTCAGTCAAAAAAAAAATCAACAAGAAAATAACATTAAAAAGTCTTGAAAGAGAAGTACAGTGTTTGGGTGTTCCTACCTTCTCCCTCCCAGACTACCTAAAGGCAGAGTTCTTACAAAGCTATTTGCTTAATGAAGACAATAGCATATCCTTTTTACACTATCAACTTCTGTAGGTCTCATCTCAACTTTTCTGTCTCTCTCTTCAGAAATAGCCCTCTCCTAAGCCTGAAAGAACAAGAGAGGCTGATAACTTAATGATCGAGATCTGCTCTCTATTCTTCCAACACAGATTTTAAAAAGACATGCATGTACAGAAATGAGGATGGAAAACAGAGGACAGATACAAAATATATAAAAATCAAATAATGGTGCCTTATTGTGTCCTGAAAGTAACCCTGGGTTCTCAAAGGCTATGTCAACAGAGCAGAAGTTCGGCAGGTTGTACCAATTGCTTTATAAACATCAAAGTACTGCTTGCCTTCCTTCTTTGAAGAAGTGGGAGACTGTGAGTATGGAACATGTACTGTCAGACTGGGAGATAATGCATGTTAGTTTTACTGAATCTTTTTTTTTTAATTTTTATTTTATTACAAGGGATGTCTCACTGTATAAGGGAAAGGAGAATAATGTATCAATCAGTCAATCAACAAGTATTTAGTAGGTACCTGTTATGTGCCAGGAACTGTACTAGGAACTTTAGATTGTAAGTTCCATGAAGGCAGGGACTGGTTTTTTTTTGCCTTTTTTTGTATCCCTAGTACTTAGCATAGTGCACATAGCACATAGCAGGTGTTTAATAAAGGGTGGGGATTTTTGTATTTCCATAGGGATTGCCATGCTACCAATACAAAACGTTTCATTTTGTTTGAAACAAAGAAATTTTTACTATCTTGATGCCAACAAGTATTGATCTGCGCTCCTCAAATCCCACATTGCTTGTGGAAGATATCTTACTCAAAAGCCCAGAGATTTTGCCCTTGAAATTCTATCTGCTGCATAAAGCTTGCTTCTTCTATCATAATGTGTATAAGCTTGCTTATAGCTATTTTCAGGTGTCTATCATACTTATGTTAAGATCACAGAATATCCCATGGCAAATATGACCATAGAGATATCTTTATTCATGATCCACTGAGTATCAACTCCAAAGAATGGATCAAAAATAGTAATATATGTAGAAGGTGTGTGTGAATTAGTATATATGTGTGTGTGTTGTCCATATAGGTTATATGTGAATCCTCTTCCTTCAAAGACCTCTCCCTAAAAAGAATCTGTAATGAAAATCTTCTTTCTTGAACCTAGAAGTCTTCTTTCAGACCCTTACAGTATGCCTCACATAGGTGCAGAGCATTGAGTATTTATCTCCACCAATGAAGACAGTCTTATGTAAATGAGCTTTGAGATGGCAGTTATGTATATATTCACCAAAGGCAATGGCCTTTGTAAGGGAAAATAAATAGCAGAAGCTAAATAGAAGGATTCAGTACTGACTCAGAGATCCTATAGATGTTCTTAGTCATAAAAGATGGCCTGCTAATTCCATTAAAGACACAAATGGAACTTCTCTGATATTCTTACAATATGCACTTTGACTATCAGCTCATTGAATTGGTTCATCAGTATATGCTATAATCTTAGGCAAGAGCTACAGATGGATAATGAACTACGTGTAGAATTTAATGAGTATGAGAACAGACTGTATTGCATTTGGAAAGTTATGCCACAATTCCAATGTTTCCAAACCACTCATTTTCACTAAAATATGGATTTTGTAATAATTGGTATTCTCCAGGTGATGGGATATGGCTATGAATCATTGAACACTGTAAGACTAATTATCACAGTTCAATGTGGCTTGCACAGTGGAAAGATGCATGATGGGTATAAGTAATCTGCACCTTATATCATCCAAGGCTGGAATGTGAGAAATGGTGTAAAAGACATCAAGAACATTTATGACCAGAAAATAAGGTGGGTTGATGATATATATAAAGTATGGTTGACAAAGTAGAGCTTGAATATATAATTATCTACAAAATATTAAATGAATCAAAGGAAAATTCCATTACATCTGGTGGATCCATTAAAGAGGATTTGTGAAAAGACATGTGCAAACACATATTTAAAACAAAAATCTAACATTATTCACAATGTGGAATCACTAGAAGCTTTCCCAATAAATAAAGGAGTAAAGGAAGGATGCCTCTTTCCCCTCAACTATTATTTGACATGACTTTTAGAAAACTGTTAGCAATAACAGGAAGAAAAAATAAATCAGAGTCATAAACATAGGCAAAGAGAAGACATCTACTGATGACATGGTAATTTACTTAGAAATCTGAATCAGTAAAGAAACTAATTGAGACAATAGCTTCAGTACTATATCAGGACACAAAATAAGTCCATAAAAATTCAACATCATGCCTATATAGTAATAAAATCTAGGAGGAAAAAAACAGAAAGAGAAGATTATTCAAAACAACTATTAAATGCATGAAATACATATGAGTCAATTACCAAGGCATTCTTAAGACACCTAGAAATACAACTGCAAAACTCTCTTAAAAGAAATCAAGAATTAAAACTAATTGGAAGGCTATTCATTGTGCAGTACCAACATAATAAAAAGATAATACCATCTAATTAATTTAAAGATTTAATGCTATATTAATCAAACTTCCAAGGGGGTACTTCATAGAGCCAAACCAAAAAAAGATTAATTTGGAGAAGCTAATGTTCTGGAACCCCAAGGGAAATAATGGGGAAAAAAGTAGTAAGAAAGGGGAAATAACATTTCAAATTATATTATAAAGTAGTCATTATCAAAATGATTTGGTACTAGTTAAAAATACAGAATTATATTAGTGCAACAGATTAGATAACAAAGAATTTTTAAAGATAAAAAATTATTAACAAAAGTGTTTGGCAAACTTAAGAACATAAATCAATTGGGGAGAAACTGTCTTTTTGACAAAAACTAGTAGGAAAACTGAAAAGTAGTTTGACAAAAATTAGCTTTTAGAACATCTTACACCATATGCCAAAATAAGCACAAAATGGACACATGACCTCAATATTAAAGATTGTACCATTAAAAAATAGAAGAGAATCTGGATATTTGGACATATCTGAATATAAATACATGTGCACACACATGTGTGTATACATATTTAAATATCTGATATATCCAGATATTGATATAAGAGAATTCTTAACTAAATAAAAGGTAGGAATGATCACAAAAGATGTCTTCAATTCTATGAAAATGAAATATTTTTACACTATCAAAATCAATGCAGCTAGGATAAGAAGGGGAACTGTCAATTAAGAAAATAATCTTTAACTTAAATAAAGATGTGATATCCAAGAAATAAAAGAAACTAACACAAATATATGTGAGAAAGAGACGTGTGTAAGTGGTCAAATAATGAGAATAAAACAGTTCTCAAAAAAAATACATTGTTAGCATTCAGATGAAAGACTAATCATTAGTAAGAGAAATGTAAATCACTAGTGTAGTACACGATCTAGGGCAACTGTCTCAATTTCCACTTGCTCTGATGAATCAGGCTTCAGAGCTTGGCTTTATCACATAAGGGCTGTAGCAGAAGGGAGTGCTTGTGGTTGCTCACAGGCCAGATCACAGACCAGAAGAGTAGTAAACACCACTCCTTAGATCATACCACCTTGGAAGAATGAAAAACTTATAGGTCCCTAGAAATATCTCTGAAAACTGCTGCACAAAATCCTTGAAGTTTAGGACATTATGCCCTCCACCCTGGAAACAGAGCCCTAATTTAACAAAGAATTAGAAGTCAATTAATAAGCTGAGAAAATGACCATACAACAGTAAAAAAAAAAAAAAAAAACAAACAAACAACAACAAAAAAAACAACAACTCTGATCATAGAAAGTTACTATAGAGACAAGGAAGATCAAAACACACACTCAAAAGACCATAAAATCAAAGCTCCTACATCAAAATCCTCCAAGAAAAATATGAATTGGTCTCAGACCATGGAAGAACTCAAAAACAATTTTGAAAATCAAGGGAGAGAGGTAGGGGAAAAACTGGGAAGAGAAATGAGAGTGATGCAAGAAAAACATTTTAAAAAATGAATCAACAACTTGGTAAAGGAGACACACACACACACATACACACATACACACACACAAAATACTGAAGAAAATAACACCTTAAAAAACAGATTAGGCCAAATGAGAAAAGAGGTCTAAAAAAGCCAGTGAGGAGAAGAATCCCATAAAAAGCAGAATTAGCCAAATGGAAAAGGAGATCTAAAAGTACACTGAAGAAAACAATTCCTTAAAAATTAGAATGGAGCAAGTGGAAGCCAATGACTTTATGAGAAATCAAGAAACAATAAAACAAAACCAAAAGAATGAAAAATGGAAGACAATGTGAAATACCTCATTGGAAAAACAACTGATCTGGAAAATAGATCCAGGAGAAATAATTTAAAATTTTTTGGGCTACCTGAAAGCTATGATCAAAGACAAAGCCTAGACATTCAAGAAATTATCAAGGAAAACTGCCCTGATATTCTAGGACCAGAGGATAAAATTGAAATTGAAAGAATCAATCATGCAAGTCTTTCCAGGTTTTTCTGAGAGCATTTTGCTCATCATTTCTAATAGTACAATAGTATTCCATCATAATCACATACCACAATTTGTTCAGTCATGCCCTAATTGATGAGCATCCCCAGTTTCTGATCGCCTCCTGAAAGAGATCCCAAAATGAAAACTCCCAGGTAAAGTAAAGCCAAATTCCAGGACTCCCAGGTCAAGGAGAGAATATTGCTAAGCAGCCAGAAAGAAGTAATTCAAGTATGGTGGAGCCACAGTCAGGATAATACAAGATTTAGGAGTTTCTACATTAAGGGATTGGAGGGCTTGGAATATCATATTCCAGAAGGCAAAGGACCTAGGATTACAACCAAGAATCACCTACCCAGCAAAGTTGAGTATAATCCTTCAGGGACAAAATGGAAAGTCAATGGACTTTCAATTTCAATTTCAATTCAAAAAGGATTTTTAATCATTCTTGATGAAAGGACCAGAGCTGAATAGAAAATTTGGCTTTCAAATACAAGACTGAAGAGAAGCATAAAAAGGTAAACAGGAAAGAGAAATTATCAAGACTTAATAAGGTTAAACTGTTTACATTCCTACACGGGAAGATGATATTTGTAACTTGTAAGACCTTTCTCATTATTAGGGTAGGGAGAAGCAGTATATATAGACAGAAGGCACAGGTGTGAGTTGAATATGAAGGGATGATATACAAAAAAATAAAATTAAGGGGTGAGAGGAATATACTAGGAGAAAGAGAAAGGGAAAGGTAGAAAGAGGCAAGAAAAAGTTTTACAGTGGAGGAGAAGGGGGAGACATGAGGGGGAGTGAGTGAACCTTATTCTCATCAAAATTGGCTCAGATGGAATAACATACACACTCAATTGGGTATAGAAATCTATCTTGCCCTACAGGAAATTAGGGGGGAAAGGGAATAAGAGAAACGGTGGGGTGATCGACAGCAAGGCAGTTTTGGGGAGGGGTAGTCAGTAGCAAAACACTTTTAAGAAGGAACAAGGAGAAAGGAAAGAGAGAATAGAATGAATGGGGGAGATAGGACAGAAGGAAATAACAGTTAGCAATAGTAACTGTGAAAAAAATTTGAAGCAATTTTCTCTGATAAAGGCCTCATTTGTCAAACATTTAGAGAACTGAGGCAAAACTTTAAAAATATGAGCCATTCCACAATTGATAAATGATCAATCAATTTTCAGGTGAAATAATCAAAGCTATCTATTGCCATATGAAAAAATATTCTAACTTACTATTGATGGGAGAAATGCAAATTAAAACAATTCTGAGGTACTACCTCATACTTAATAGATTGGCTAATAGGACAGAAAAGGTAAATGACAAGTGTAGGAGGGGATGTGGGGAAAAAATGAGACATTAATGTCTTATTTTTGTTGGTGGAATTATGAACTGATTCAGTCATTCTATAGAGCAATTTGGAACTATGCTCAAAGGGCTGTAAAACTATGCATACCTTTTGACTTAGCAAAGTACCACTACTAGGTCTGTATCCAAAGAGAGATTTAAAAAAGAAAAAAAGGGAAAGGACCTATATATACAAAAATATTTATAGCAGCTCATGTCTGGGGGGCAAAGAATTAGAAACTGAGGGGATGCCATCAACTGGGGAATGGCTAAACAAATTGTGGTATGTGATTATGATGGAATACTATCATACCATAAGAAATGATGATGAAGATGCTCTCAGAAAAACATGGGAAGACTTGCATGAGCTGATGGAAAGTGAAATGTACGGTGTACAAAGTAACACCATTATTGTAAGATGATCAGATATGAATGACTTAGCTATTCTCAGCAATATGATGATCCAAGACAACTCTGAAGGATTTAGGATGAAAAATGTTATCCATCCCCAGAGAAAGAACTGATGGTGTCTGAATAGAGATTGAAGCATACTTTTTATTTTCACTTTCTTTATTTTTCTTGAGGTTTTTTGTTTTGTTTTATTTTTGTTTTTTTTTTTGTTTTGTCTGTGTTTTCTTTCACAACAAGGCTATTGTGGATGTAAAGAGAACTTTAAATTTTAAAGGAATGATACTTCTAGCTGGTGTTTAGGTAGTTGAAGATGCCTATCCCTACTTTATCTTGATTCATTCCCATTTTATGATCTACATAGAGTGCAGACAGTTAGCCTTGGAGTCAGGAAAACCTGGATTTCAGTCCCACCTCTAATAAATACTGTGTATCCCTGGTCAGATCACTACAATAGAAGGACCAGAATTTAAGACTACTTCAAAGGACCAAGCAAATTTTCACATCAATTATTTTATCTAGTTCTTCTAATGTTGTTATCCCATAAGTCCTTTGAGGGTAGAAGCTATCTTTTGCCTTTTCTTTTTTGTATACTGATCCCTTAGCTCAGTGCCTGGCACATAGTATGTGCTTAACAAATGCTTATTGAATAACTGAGACTCACAGCAGACCATACAATTCTCTAAGATGATAAGTTGGAAAGTAGTTGCTATCGTGCCTGAGTAGAATGTTTTTCCTGAAGAATTCTCTACTCCAATGAAATCACAAGTCCTGTTTAAAAAAAGAACTGTACCTATCAGGTGGTTCCCATGGCATAATTATTAGAGTGGGTTCTTAAAAAATATGCCAGTAGAACATGAATTCTGTCATTCTATTAAAGTAATAAAGTACTATATATGTATCATCCATTTCCTCCATCTGACTAGTCAGTCTTCCACATTCTTCTATAACAATAACACATCTGTTTCTCTCTCCTTTTATTCTTATCCAAATGCTTTCCATTGTGCCCTCTACCTTCATGCTCCCAGATTTCCATGTAAGTATATATTTTCTTGACATAATTGTTTAGCACAATATCTTAAATGATACAATTCTTTTGAACAAAAATGTACCCTCAGGACACATGACTAACCTCAAGAAAGTCACTCAATCAGATATTGGACAGTGATATTTTTATCTTCCTTTCACTCTCTTTACTCCTGATTCTATCTAAAAAGTAAAGGGTTAATTTCCAAGGATTAAGGTTCTTATAACTTACATATCTCTTTTGGAACTTCAAAATATACCTTTAAATGCTCTCTGCTAACCTTTTCTTGTTTTCTAATTTACATCCTCCTTCCTATTCCCAGACCCAAACTTCCCCAACCAGCTCCTATTTGCTATCACAGCTTGACTTCTAGTCAATATGTTTTAAGGCCTTCTGTCCCTATTTGAACCCGAGCAAGGAACCCAAAGCCATGGATATCTGGAGGTCACAGTACTAGATGAGAAAGAACTCCAATTCAAGTTCCATCATGCTACATTCTGATCCCAAACTGCATAGATCACAGATGATTGACTTGAATCCCTGACATAAAAAAAAAAGACTGGCAAGAACCCTAAGTGATTTAGCAAGCAGCCTTCACTGATGGTTTCCCCTTTGCTGCCCCCCTCCTCCCAATCAGAACAGTAAATATCTCCAGTGGTTCTCCCCCTTGCTATTCACCCTGGTACAATCATCACTGGCAGCATCCTAACAAAGAATTGAGAGAAACTAGGGCAAGGTAGAAGAGTTGAGAGAGAGACTAAGGGATGCGGGGAGGAGGGGAAATGCTATCCAATACCCATAAAAATTTTGTTTTTAATTCCCTGGCTACCACAGATAGTGGCTGCTGCTAGCATTTAAGATAAGATTAGTTGGTGTGGTGCTATCAGCACCTCCACATTTTCCCTGCAGGGATTCCTTCTGACAGGCTGAAGCTGGAGGCATGTCTAAGGATTAACACGAGCTAATGATTATACACTAAAGCTTTGGAACTGTCGGACTAATAGGATTAAGCAATAGCAGATGCAGGTCCCCGTTCAGGTTAAAAATGCACTTTTTACATTACAAAGTCAGACAGATCCCTTTGAACATGCAATGAATATGGATGTTTTCAATTATCACAGTCTTCCAGGGCTATACGATATGGTAAATTAATCCCTTTAGAACATCGGAAACAGGACAAAATAGCCTTCTTGAAGCTGAAATCCCTCGTTTTAGATTTTCTTTCATGGGGATAAGCAGTGGTGCACCACACATAATTAATCTTATTACAAACAGAGAGAAAGGAGAAATAAAAAGAAATGGGCAAAAATTGTTTAAATATTTGAGAAACTAAGGGGAGAAAAAGCACTTTTAAATCAACATCTCTTAATTAATTTCCAAACAGTCAAAAATACAAACACTGATGTTTGACAAGCAACTGTTTGGGTGTTGGGTTTTTTTTTGTTTTTGTTTTTGTTTTTGTTTTTGTTTTTAAACTGGATTTTTTTTTATCTCCCTGTCCTTCAGGCAACAACAACAGCAGAAGAAAAAAAAGGGAAAAATTAAGGTCACGTAAGAAATGAGGAAGAGGATAATGGCCACAAGAAAGTGCTCTGTATGAGAGCTAGAAGTTCAAGTTGATCTAATCTCAGGCTCCTTGTAAACTCCATGGACAATCTGGAGATATTCATATGCAGAAATGAAAAGGTTTCTTTTTTCAAGCAGATAAAATTGTCCCCTTAGAATAATTTAAAAGAAAAAAAAGAGTAGATAGGTAAATTGTCAAGGATGGAATCTAAAGCACCTCAGGGATATTGTTGATATGGAATAAATGTCCAAAAATGGGGATACTACTTATCACAAGGATTCCCCTGGGACAGAAGTTTGAGCTATCCATCACAGAAGTCTGATTAGGAGCCAGGGGGTGGGAAGTTTCCCAATAAGTAGGATATAGCAAATATTTCAATGATTCAGTGATCTGAGTTTACATTGATATCAGCACTCTTGGCATCAATGACAATCACAACAAATGTTTCATGTCTTATTAACCATTCTAAGTGACTTGCTTTGACCCATAGAATTTTTATCTGGTGATCCCTAACCCTTCTTGAACATAGGAAGTCTGGGTCTCAAAAAAAAAAAAAAAGACAAATTATCTATTGCTGTACCCAGTATTCAAAGTTTTCCATGTGATAGAACTTAACAAATCATATATTATGATGATAATAGCTTGAGGGAAAATGAGGTGACCTCTGCCTCATGGTGAGGCTTTTTAGTGAAGTGCTTGGATGGAAGAAACTTGTGGACTTTATCTGTTTAAGTCACTATGACCATCAGCATTGACAATGACCTCACCAACATTTCTCAGAATTAGTCCTTCCCCACTTTCCATAGAACCATGTAATCTCAAGTTGAAACTAATCTCAGGATTCTTCCAATCCAACCCACACTTAAATAAGAATTGCTCTATATTATGACTGTCACCAAACCCATTGATATTTTACCTAGTTAAAAGAAAATAAGATGACCCAAATCCTCCTGCCCCCAATACAGAATAACATGAAAACTAAATAGAGATGGTGGGAGGACATAGAGTGTTTATATCCTGGTCATATGGGCCAATAGTTCATTGCATGATTATGGTTGGAATGAAACTAATATTAATGGCAATAAAAGAAAGGAGTGACATGGGAGGACTCAGTCTTATCCTGTCTTATTAAAAACATTCTGCTTGACCCCAGAAAGTAAAACTAATTATAGTAAAGTAAAGTTATAGGGAGGTAAGATAGTTTAACAAAAGGAAAACCTTAGTATAAGGGGATATTTAGTTCCTCTCCCCACCATTCCCCTTCAGCTTAGTTGATGTAATAACAGATGTTGAGGTGTTCATGTATTATTAAGATGTTAACATCCAGTGGTTCTTTTATGAAGTATGAATGTCTTTCTCTGAGTAAATCAGAAGGGACAGCTTAATTGGCTAGGCTGAAAATGGGACGTGCTTCTGGGAGCTTTAAATAGCAAAGCTCTCAGGAGAGTTCAGGTGAGTGCAGGCCAATAGTTGAGTATAGAAGAGACAGTTGGGAGGAGGAGATTTCTTTTTCTTGCCAAGGTGTCTAACAATTGAGGTATTCACACAGAAGGACACATTCTACCCAGTTTAAGCTCTAGAGAGTTGGAGGCACCATTTCAGACATTCTAGACAGATATAAATATATAGCCATTTATCCAAGGAAGGAATTGGCTTTAAGGATTAGAACTTTTGGCAGCAGAAAAGAGAGCTGGTTATGGAATTGAGTTAGCCCTGGCAATTAAGAGTCAAGCTATGGAGAAGATCAGACCCTGGAATCCCAACTGAGTAAATGGCAGGAGTTTTTGAGAACTTCCTGTCTCTCTGGATTTACTCTATCATGCATGCCACAGAAACTTCTTCACCTTGGAAATTCATTGCACACCTGGATTTCTCACAATGGAAGTACCTTCCTCCTATAGCCTTTTCTTCTAGCTGATTCATTTTAAGGAGGACATCCATGCCAGCCAGGTCTTCATTTCTCTCCATGCTGAACTCTCCAGACTTTCACTACCATGAACCTGAGTGTGTAACCCTTCTTGTTTTCAGCTTCCTTCCTTTTATGTGTTATTGTCCCCCATTTGAATGTAAGCTTCTTACTAGCAAGGACTGTCTTTCTTTAAGCTTACATTTGTATTCCTAGCATTTTACATGTAGTAATTGCTTAATAGATACTAGTTAACTTGACTTCCGTAGGAGAAAAATGATTTTTACATATTTCAGCGGTTATTGGTTGCCTTGGTGATATGTGTTCCCTACATTTCTGTCCAACCACCATTGTATTAGAAGTGTTTGCCCATTCTTCTCATAGATGTCATGTTAATTAATGGGAGGGCATGCCTGAGGCTTAAGGGTGGAACGTTTTGTAGTTATTGTTCTTACTATGCCACCATCTTAGCAAATGCCTTTGCTAAGAGTTACGTGTGTCTACAGGCTGATTGTTAATGGAAAACACATTTGGGAGGCTTGTGAGATATAGTGTTTGGAGTGTAGACCCATGGGATTATTCCTACAACCTAAGGCTGTCCTCTGGGAACCAAATCCATAAGTGCTACAACAAACTGGAAGACTCATCCAGAGTGGGTGCTTTACTACCAGAACTGAAAATGGAATGTGTTTCTTTGAAAGGTAGTTGATTTTCCATAACTGTAAGCAGTCAAGAAGAGACTTGATGATGATTTGTAGGTGATATTGTAGAGGAAATTCATACATCTGGTTGGGGCAGGGAGCAATGAGGGAAGAGAAAACTCCAAAGTAACTTTGTATTAGCATCTTAACAGGGAGAGATAGTGGGTCTGTTGGCAGCTGAGGTTTGCTATGTGTAAGCTATGACAAGGAAAGATAGACAAAGATTCAGACCCTCACAATCCTCCAGGGTTCAGGAAGGGTATGGTTGTATTTTCTAAGTTCCCCAGGAAACTTCCAAGATAGTGATATATCCCTGTGTTTCTCCAAGTCCTTTGACCCATAGAAAAATGGCTAGTATAGTAGTAGTGTGTGATATCTATTTTCTTTCTTCCTGGTGTGTCTCCCATGCTATTACTATTTTTGGTATCATCCCTAGAAACAGGGAGTCACTTTTCTAGCACGGGTAAACCTACAAGGATGAGACAATTCTGAGATAGCTCAGGCTGAAGCTTTGATAAGACAATTGTTTAAGACTCAGACCTTGGGGAGTTAGGTGAGAAGATGACTTTAGAAAGTCATGGATGTAACAATGACAACCTTCTGGAATGTTACTTCTCCTGTTACTCCGGTTAATCTCTTACAGATTGTTCGTAAGCTATCTTTCAGAGTCATTTAGAATAATCATTGGCCTTACTTGGCCATGTAAACTTGAAGTCAAGATGCACTCTTATAATTTCAGAGTTGAACAGGTATAAGTGACTTTTGTAATAGGAAAATTAAGAGAATCATCTCAAATAGACAGCCCCTCTGACAGAAGAGGAAAGCCTACTTTGGGGCAAATATAGATACTTCAAGGGATAGTGGGGGGTGTATTTATTTTGTATTTTACTTTTCCCCAGTTACATGTAAAAACAATTTTTAACATTTGTTTTTAAAACTTTGCATTCCAAATTTTCTCCTCAAGGGATAGTTCTTAACAGCATTTGAATGACCATATTGTAAATATAAAAGTTATTACAAATATGAGGCTGGTAGCTACTAGACCTGTGTTAATCATTCTCAACAGGGATTGTTAAGAGTTATGAGTGACTGGGTACTAGGATAAGACTGAAGTGGTAGAAATATTTAGAAAAGCCATTAGTATAGGTCCTGGCACATAGTAGGTGCTTAATAAATGCTTAGTGACTGTTTAGTGACTGCCTAAAAGAATTGAACAAATAATTAAAGAGTATCCTAGTGGGGTATCTGATTCCAATAGAACTGACTAGAATAATAGATATAAAGTTTAGTTCAATTCAATGATTAGCTAGACAAGAAGTGAAGGATACTCAGGTTCAGAAGTTCAGAAAACAAATTCTGAAAAAACAAGAGGTGAGTAGAGGACTACATGGATTATTAGAGAGCTAAAATATGGGAATTATAAAGGTCTTTGTTTCCATTAAATAACTGAAGTTTTCCACTAAGGCCTCATGAAATAAGATTAATCTAAAATGAATAGAAGGATAGTGGGACAAGGAAGAAGGATCCTTGTCATGATTAACTTTGGGGTTAAGATGGATTAGGGATCTTACCCAAGACAAAAGAGATGAAACTATGCACTGAAAAGTTCTGGAGTTTCACATAATTATTTTATCCAGAGTCAAACTAATTAATGGATGGTATCTTTTCAAGATAGAGTCTTAACCAAAAGAGTGATTACAGTGAAAGGTTAATTTGACTGGCATGGTATGAAACTATCTTGAAATGGAAGGCAGAAGGTCATATGGGTAAGGTGATTTGGGGGATAGTAGACATTGCTGTAGCCAGGGTAACATTAGGGTTCCTATGGCTGAAGCTATACTACCTGAATTAAGTTCAGGATGCCATAATTTTCCCAAGCAAGAACCACTTGGAAGGGACACAAAGGTTCTGTTTCAGTATGATTTGTTTTCTGAACTCCTGAACTTAAATATCATTCTCTTCTTCTCTAGATGATCATTCAACTAGACTGAACTGTCCCATTGCTAATACCCCTCCTGTACTCCTCTCCACTCAGACTTTCTATCTCTCCTCTACCAATTCCTTCCTATATGCCCTCTATAGTATGACTTTCAACCTCATCGTTCAATTGAAATTGCTTACTTCAAAGTTATCAGCGACCTCTGAATTGCCAAATCTAATGTTCTTTTCTCCATCCTCATCCTTCTTGACCTCTGTGCAGCCTCTGACACTTTCAATCACCCTCTTCTCTTTGATACTCTCTTCTCTCTAGGTTTTCATGACACTACTCTGTATTGGGACTCCTCTTTGCCTGACTGCTCCTCAGTATCTTTTGCTCTAGGTCATGCCCACTGCTAAGCACCATGGGACTTTTCCATCTAACTTGCAGCTGAAACTTTCTATATGTGTTATCTCCCAAAATAGAATGTGAACTCATTGAGAGTAAGAACTGTCTACTTTATACCCAGTGCTTAGCATTATGCTTTACACATAATAATCACTTAATAAATGTTTTATTCATTATTTCAACTTCAACACAACTCATTATTATTTCTATTTAATTCTGTTTGATTCCTGAATATCAGTGCTATTTTTTTAAACTTTTAATCCAGGTTATTTAATACCATTACTAAGAATAGAATGGCTTTATACTTGGTTTTTGGTCCTACTTTCTGACTTCATTTCTATCAAAGTGAAGTATTAGTTACCAAATCACACTTTTGGCAAAGGGGAAAAAATACACACACACACACACACACACAAACACACAAACATGTAAAGACACATATACACATATACATACATATACACATATGTACATATGTGTGTATTTCCACTAAACATCTAATGTACTCATTATTAAATAATTTGATAAAATTATATTATTTTTTTAAAAGATTTTTATGTGAGATACTTTACCTATAGAATGGCATTTAACCTGAAGTCTGAAAAGTTTGTGATTATAGGAGATACTTGTGTGACATACAGGCAATTGAACCTTTTAAGGAGCAACACTTCTCTCCCTACAGATTTTCATTTCAGCTATGGAGATCAAGTTTAAGATTCTTATGTAACACTGACGTTTTGATGAAATCTTTAAGAGGCTTGCTGCTTTGCTTTCACTGTGTTATGTTCCTGCTTTTTTATGTCATAAGCTTTCTATTGTGGGGGATGGGTAGATCAAGATAGCTCATCAGCCATATCATGCCAATTGAAATGTTGATGAGTCAGTTCAATGGAGTGTCCATCCAAATGCCTATCATGGTCTAAAAAATAGTCCTTCTTCATCAATTTAGTTTTTATTGTGTAGGTGGTGAGACCTGAAGTTGTTATGAATTTCATTTATTTTTCTTTGCAGTGGTCTAGGTCTTTTGTTGATTAGTAGTGATGTCATCATAACTCTCCCAGGAGAAGATTGAAGCCCTGGACACCCTTTTTTGACAGGAGCAAATACTTTTGATAAGTGTACTCCTTATTTTATGCCTCAGTTGATATTAAACATAAGATAATCATTGAATAAAGTCCCCTCATGTGTACCACCTATCACACTATCTTTACAGAATAACCAGATCTCAGAATTTCAGAGTTGGAAGGAAGCTCAAGGCCCATCTAGTCCAACCTATATCTGAAAAGAATCTTCTCTACAACACTCCTGACAAGTTGTCATGCAGCCTTTGCTTGAAGACCTTCAAAGACGGTGAAAACATTACTTCTTGAAGCAGCCCATTCTACCTTAAATTCTAATTACTAGAAGAATTTCTTGAAATCAAGCCTAAATTTCCTTCTTTGAAAGTTTTAGTGATTGCCTCTAGTTCTGTTCTCTGGAACCAAGCATAATGAAATGATGATGGTGATGATGGTGATGATGATGATGATGACAATATTAAGTGCTTTACATTTTGCACTTTATAAATATTACCTATTCAATCCTCATAAGCCCAGGAGGTAGGTACTATTATTATTCACATTTGATAGATGAAGAAACTGAGGGATCTGGATGTTAATTGTTTTACCCAAGATCACACAGATAGTAAGTGCCTGAGAGTGCATTTGAACTCAGGTCTTCCTGATTCTAGGTCCTGTACTCTATCCACTATGCCAGATAACTGCCTCTGATCCTGCTTCCACATGACAGATCTTCAAATGCTTAAAAACAAGTGCCATACTCTTCTTAAGATTTAGCATGATTTTAATGTAAACATGGGGACAATTCAGGAAGGTTACATTTTATGCTAAAAAAAAAAGTAGAGTTGTTACTGTTTTATTACCAAGTACTTCTACAAATGTCAGAAAATTATGTTTCTATAACGATGTGGTCTGCAATGAGATATAATTTGTGCAAGCTTCTCTGCCCCTTTTTCATGTTTTCATCAAGGATACCTTTGATATGTGGCTAGATCATTCTTTAAATTTTTTGTCAAGCTGAGAAAGGAAGCATATGGGGTAATGGTTATTGATCTCCTCCTGATTATGGTTTCTGGTAATAATATAGCCCATGGCTTTTACCCTGAAGTTTTTAAAGAATTAATAGACTAAGAATTCAGTCTTCAATATCTTCAACATTGCCTCAATCAATAAATATTTATTAAGTGTCTACTATGTGCCAGACACTGTGGTAAGTGTTGAGGTAGGGATGTAAGCAGTTCAGCTCCATTGAATCCCTTATGTTTTCTTTTCCATTTTTACCTTTTTAGGCTTCTCTTGGGTCTTTATATTGAAGATCAGATTTTTTATTCAATTCTGCTCTTTTCCTTCTGGAAGCGTGAAATCCTTCTATTTCATTGAATGATCATTTTTTCCCTTGAAGTGTTATGAATAATTTCACTGGGTAGGTGATTCTTGGTAGCTCCTTTACCTTCCAGAGTATCATGTTCCATGATCTCTGGTCCTTTAATGTTGCAGGTGCTAAATCCCATTTAATCCTGATTGTGGCTCCCCAATATTTGAAATATTTTCTTCTGGCCAAATGCAGTATTTTTCCCTGAGCTGATAGTTCTGAAATTTGGCTATAATGTTCCTTGGAATTTTTATTTTGGAATCTTTTTCCCAAGATAATCAATGGATTATTTCAATGCCTTTTTTGCCCTCTTTTTCCAGGATATCAAGACAGTTTTCCTTGATAATTTCTTTTAAGATGCTGTCCAGGTTCTCCTTTTGATTATAGCTTTCAGGTAGTCTAATTATTCTGACATTGTCTCTCCTGAATCTATTTTCCAGATCAGTCATTTTCCCCATGAGGTATTTTACATTTTCTTCTATTTTTTTCTTTTTTTTAAAATTTGTTTGATTGATTCTTGATGTCTCATAGAGTCATTAGCTTCCACATGCCCAATTCTAACTTTTAAGGAGTTGTTTTCCTCAGTTAGCTTTTGTACTTCCTTTTCCATTTGACCTATTATACTTTTGAAGGAGTTGTTTTCTTCAGTGGATTTTTCCATCTCCTTTGCCATTTCACCAATTCTACTTTTAAGCAGTTGTTTTCTTTTTCCAAGCTATTGATTCTTTTTTCATAATTCTCTTGCATCACTCTCATTTCTTTTCCCAAATTTTCTTCTACCTTTCATATGATTTTTAAGCTCCCTTTTGAGCTCTTTCATGAGTTCTTTCTGATACGACTTCCCATTTTGTTTGGGGTTTTGCACATAGGTATTTTTACATTGTTATCCTCTTCTGAGTTTGTGTCTTGATCTTCCCTGTCACCAAAATAACTTTCTATGGTCAGATTTTTTTTTTTTTTGCTTTTTTGCTTTTTTCTCATCTTTGTTTTGGCTTTTTTTCCTTCCTTTTAAATTTGAACTCTGCTCCCAGGATAGAAGGGGTACTGCCTCAGGCTTCTTGTGCCAGGGGCTGCAGGCCCTGGCTGCTTACCTGGTACTGCACTGATGTTGCCCTAAGGCCCATAGGGGACTCTCATGTCCAGGGCTGCACTGAAGGGGTGTGGTAGGGGTGTGACTGGAGCTGCTGGAGCCTGTATATGTCTGGCAGCTTACCTGGTACTAAGCCAGGTCTTAGTGCTGATGACTGGTGTATGCTGGGGACAGTGAGGTGTTTCTGCATTTCCCTGGGGCTACACTGAAGCATGAAGAGGTCTGGCCCCTGGAGACTGCCTGTTTGCCCTGGGCTAAGCTGAAGCATATGACAGTTCTCAGAGCGGGAGTCTGCCTATTCCTCTGGCTATGCTGAAGCACGTGGCAGAGTCCTGATGTTGGTGTTTGCCTGCTCCACTGAACTGGGGCTCCTGTTGGTTTGCTAAAGTAGGGCTTCCTGCTGGCTTGCTAGGACACTTTCTGTCCTGGAACTGCATTCCTCTTTTGCCTGAAACAGACCTTTCTTGGTGATCTTCCAAATTTATTGAGCTTAAAGATTATTTCATCTTGTCTTTTTGCTGATTCTGCTGTTCTAGGATTTGTTTTGGGGTGCTATGTTATAGTTGTTTCGAGGTGAATATGGGAGAGTTATGACAATGACAATTTGCAGTTTACTCTGTCATCTTGGCTCCCAGAAGTAGCCTACAGTAGTCTTAAAGGTGCCACTGTATATCAGGGCTTTCAGCATCCCTAAACATGTAGACAGTTTTGTAATATAAGAACATGTAGGTACCTTCAGGTCTGGAAAGGCTAAGAACTCTTTTCTGTCTCTACAGCTACTCTTCATGGCTACATGCCATGAAGATGACTAGGACAATGAGCCTGTCTGGTTGTTTTCAGATGCATTCTTCTTATTGTTCATTGTACTGGCCGCATACCGACCTTCTGCCAGCCGTGCGCCAGTACCCACTCCTTCTATAAGGAGTACACTACCAGAGTGTTACCCACACCCAGGTCTTCGGTACTCAGCCGGATCACCACACAGAGACGAGCCATCGGAAGGCACCAACACCAGAGCTTTATTCAGAGGCCAACACAGCAAACCATCATAGCGAGCCCAAGCAGCAAGGCCAGAGCAACAGGGCAGGAGCCAGGGGAGAGTGTGTGTGTGATCTGACCACGCTTGTTCCTAAGTACCTACCTAGCCCCTCCTCCCCAGCCCGCTATTAGCCAATGATTGTAGGGTCAGATACCGGAAGGGGCTGTCTGAGTTTAGCATACCAAGGGGGAGGGAGTGACGTAGGAGGCCAGGATTGGATACAGGAAGGAGGCATCTGGGATTGACGCGTAGACAAGAGTACGTGACCTAGGAAGTCAGGCTCAGACACTGGGAGGAGGGGTCTGGCTCAGTGCTGCACAAAGGGACCCAGGAAGTCAGGAAGGTCACAAGAGGCATCTGGGGATGATGTTGCATATAGGGAGGGGACTAAGCAGAGGGAACTCAGTCCTCTGCCATCCCACTCCCACGTGGCACCGCCCCTTGCCTCAGGAGCTCAAGCTCAGCTACTTCCTTGCACCCAGCTTATCTCACAAAGCATTGCCCAAATTGCCTCAGGGCTTCTCCGTATCCAGCCCATCCCAGTACACACGACTCTGCCTACCACAGCCCCTGCCTCGACTTCCAAAATACCCAGATCTTACCCTACTCTTGCCACAGCACCCAACCTGGTAGCTGCCAACATCAGACAGTCCCTCACAGTTCATTTTATATTAAACACCCCAAGGAGTAGAGCCCCAACAGCTTGACTAGCTTTAGCTACAGCTGGGAGATACACCGTGCTCAGCTGTATTGGGGATGTTTATCACAGAGTCACGAATAGTTATGATTACATGCTCTGTTTTCACGTGAGCAGCATTGGCTACCTGATTGCATTCAACCCCATAGCTCCCAACAACATCTGCTTCCCTAGAAACTCTTCCTGAGTACTGAAAATGATGGTGCTTTTCCTTCCACCAGTACAGTTTTTTTTCCTCCCATCACTAACACATTTTCATCGTCTAATTGATGGGTGAAAAAGCTAGCACTTTCCTGTTCATGACAGACAAATTACCATGGGGCACAACAAAAACAAAGCCATAAATACTAAAAATGGCTTCATTGGAGGTTTATTAATACGATTCTCCATAATAATAATAGCTGACATTTAAGTAATGCTTTCCAGTTTAAAAAATCACTGTACAGACATGATCTCCTTTGAATCTCCTAACAATCTTATGATATAGGTACTACTAGCATCTCCATTTTAGAAATGAAGAAACTGAGGCTAGAGAAATTAACTGACTTTATCTGTAGTCACTAAGCCAGGAGGTACCAGAGTCAGAACCAGAAGCTACATCTTCCTGACTCCAAGTTCAAGAGTCTATCTACCACACCATACCGAGTAAGAATTTTTGCAAAAGCCTGCAGAAGTCTTTATACGCGTCATATACAGCAAGAGTTCCTGGTTCTGATATGGATAAATGAAGTTCATAGGATCATAGACTTAGAGAAAGAAGGGACTATATCCCCAGAGAGGCAAAGGCCCAGGGTTATACAGGGAAGAAGTGGCAGAGTCCAGATTTGAACACAGGTCTACTGATTCCACTGTACCACACTGATACAAAATGAAAGCTGGTGGAGGTCTTAAGCCTTCCAATGAGGTTTAGTTTCCTTCGCCTTAATTTTCAAGATTTCTTGCTGATCACATATTCAGTGCTGTAAGGGGACTCTGCTGCCTTGTCTGGCTGTCACCTATTTGCTGACCATGATTATGTTTCTTTTACCCTGACTTTGTTCATGCTCAAATTTAGCAAATGCATCCCTCACTACAAATGATGTAGAGTACTGTGATTTCGCTGCCCACCTGGAGTACAGACCTAAGTGCTAAAGGTTCTGAAAGTCTTCTTCGGATAGAATCTATGCGTTACTTTAGTGAAAACCACAAGACAGTACTGTGTAGAATAATTCTTTCGGCTAAAAACAAAGATTTTAAACAAAACAAAACAAAAACTTCAAAGTGCTATTAAATTCATAGGCAGTTACAAGAGGAAAAGACCAAAGATATCATTGAATTCAACCCCTTTCCATCTCTAACACTGATTCTTTGTCACTTCATGTACCTACAACCCAAAGCGCCCTTGACAAGTGGTCATCTAGCCTTTGTTTTAATGCCTTCAGAGGTAGAGGGAGCTCACTGACCTATGAGACTTTTCTATTCTATTGCTAAATAGTCATAGTTGTTTTAGGGTTACTTCTTATACTGATCTCCCAGATCAGAGAGGTTGATTTGGGCTTAATATGGTAGAAAAATTCTTCAAATTTCTTCTTTGTCTATATCTCTTTGTTGTCTTTATCATTTTGCATATATATTTTTCTGTGTTTGTTTTCCCTCTGCTACATTATAACATCCTTGATCAATGGTTGATCTGGCTTGGTAGAGGGAATGTCTTCATCCATCAATTCCTTATACCAATGAAATCACAGCTCTACTTTCAATTCCCATCCATTATCCCACTTGTTACAGAGTATTGTTAGAAATGTTCTCTACAACCCACTTCTGCCCAGCCATGTGCATGGGAAGCAGCTAGGTGACAAATAGGATAGAGTGCTGGACTTATAGCTAGGAACACCTGAGTTCAAATCAGGCCTCAGACAACAGTGTATAACCCTGGGCACTTAACTTCTGTCTTCTTCAGTTTCCTTATCTATAAAGTGGAGATAACAATATAACACCCGCCTCCCAGGGTTGTAGTGAGGACAAAATGAAATAATATTCATGAAGTGCTTTGCAAAGCTTAAATCTCTATATAAATGTTAGTTATCATTATTAACTTATAGTATTTTATCATTTTTCATACTTGTATACCCAGCACCTAGCACAGGCTCTTACGTATAATAGCTACTTAATAAATATTTATTAAATTGGATCCATTAAATCTGCCCAGCAGATTCTTTCCTCCTTGAAGCTACCTGGTGATCCCTATACCTGAACCCAGGGGACCTTCCTTTTGTGGGAGTTTATGACAGGGATATCATACAACCACAGGATGTGGAAAAGACTGCTTTGGCTCTATACCCACATAGACACACTTTCCTTGTGGACTCAATAGGCGAATCTGTCATTAGGTCACTTGATACCTAAGAAATTGATTTTAGGTGATTCGGCATTAATAAAGGAATGAATGGATAGATAGATAGATAGATAGATAGATAGATAGATAGATAGATAGATAGATAGATAGATAGATAGGTAGATGGATGGATGGATGGATGGATGGATGGATGGATGGATGGATGGATGGATGGAT
>NW_020954610.1:70573336-70585406 GCF_900497805.2 Vombatus ursinus
GATGGATGGATGGATGGATGGATGGATGGATGGATGGATGGATGGATAGGTAAATATATAAATAAATAGGAGTCATTGCAATCTTAGTTACGTGAATATAAGAGGCACAGTATCCAAAACAAGAAAGATGGTAATCCACTGACCTCAGATTTAAATAGAACACACCTGGGCTATCAAACTCAATAGTGCGCCCCACATTTTAGGAAGGATATTGAAAAAATTAGATAGGTCCAGAGGAGGATGACCATGATGAAGAGGGAACAGGACATCATGCAATACCAAAATGGAATGAAGGACATGAGGATGTTTGGCTTAAGGAAGGAAAGACTTAGCAGGGAACATGATAGCTATTTTCAACAAGTAGCAAGTATTTGAAAGGATGCCTTCTGGGAGAAGAATTAGACTTCAACTATCTTACTGGCTGTCTCTTTCTACCTGTCTGTCTGTTTACCAGCTTGTCTCTCCTCCTCTCTTTCTTAATTTCTTTTTTTTTCTTTCCTTCTTTCTTTTTCTTTTCTTCATTCCTTCCTTCTTTCTTTGTATTTAAAAAAAAAAGTTTGTTTACTCCTGAGAATAGAACTAAGAGTAATGGGTAAAGGGGCTAAAAGGGTGAGTTGGGCTCAGCATAAGGAAAAAATTAGCTCTCCAAAGGTGAAGAGAGCCTAGTTCAGGAGGTGTTGGATTCTTCCTCACTAGAGGCTTCAAACTGGGGCTTGATAACAATTTCACAGGGGAAAGGTTTGATAGTCTTTCTAAGAAATGAGTTGAACAAGAAGGTGTCAGACACTAAACGGTTCTCTTTATGTGAACTGGCATGACTCATATTTGATAAATCTCAGTATTCAGGGTCTTCAGATGGGGAATTCAGCAAATATTTTATGGCAATGATCTGAGAATGCTAGCCATTATCTCATCTTCAGGAGAGTCAGCTAACACAGATGATGAAAGGCTGTAGTTTGCCTTTGTCAGATTTTAGCTGATCAGGGCAGCTAGGTGGCACAGCTGGGTCTGGAATCAGGAAGTCCAGAGTTCAAATCTGGCCTCAGATACTACCTAGATGTATGACCCTGGGGAAGTCATTTAACCTTGTTTGCCTCAGTTTCCTTATGTGTAAAATGAGGAGCTAGAGAAGGAAATGACAAACCACTCTAGTATCTCTGCCAAGAAAACCCCAAATGGGGTCGTGAAGAGTCAGACATGACTGAACAACAACAAGCTGATTAGAGCTAGCTGTTCAGATCCCAGATCTGGTCTAGGAGGGAGGTGTCCTTTTAAAGATCAATTGAGTGACAGCCTCAGACCTGGACAAAACCATGCACAATTTTCTCTCTGTAAGAACTAAAGAAATAATTTCAACTTAATCTTGCCAGATCTGCTTTCTCCCTACAAGCTTCTACCCTTGCCTCATATTCTGGCTTACCCTCCAGTCCTGCCCTTTGGCTTTTACCACTTGGACCAATCCTCTTCATACAAAACCTCCAACCCAACTGCCTAATCCCTAATCAGAATTCTCAGAATTATACTGGTTGGCTTGGTTTCTATATTGTCCCAGTACCATTCTAGTGTCTTCCCAACCTGAATTGGGAAATGACTCCCAGATTAGATAGATTTAGAGGATGGTATATAACCTGCCTTGAATAGCTCTCTACTGCCCTCTATTGACCCTGGTTTTTTAAAATTTGGGTTACTACAATGCCTGAGGCTGTAGTTTATTGCTTTTAATGACTTGATTTCAATAGCCTGAGGGGCAAAGGGATTGACTAGCACTAAATGACTAAATTGGAATTTCTCCGGCAACCAGCACTCTTCCAAGTAATGACTTTTCTTTTTAGAAACTAAGTAAAAGGATCAAACTGTGTGTATGAAAACCATCCTCATATTACACTCCATCTACAAAAAGCTTAATTCAGAAACTATATATGTTATTATATTTCTTACAATAAGTGCACTTTGAATCTGACAATGACTGGACAATGAAAGGACAAGATTAAATCACAGAATGCATTGTTAAAATCCTTGACATAGCTTATGTTCCCCTCATCATTCCATTCTACTTATAGACCTTCTCCCCCCCCCCCCCCCCCCCCCCCCCCCCCCCCCGGCTTTCTGGCCTACTTTCTGTCTGGCTGACTTTGGGATTTTATCTCTGAATTATGTAGTTTTTAAAAGTGAATGTTTTTGCTCTGCTAAGGTACTAGATACTCCTATAGTGTAAATCTGCTGAGTCAGGTATTCCCCAAGGTTTAAATCACTCCCCAAGAGTAAATCAGAGTTGTATTAAAGATTGGTCCAGGTGCTTATTAAATAAGAGATTAGGAGGCATGGCCAAAGTGACTAATTACTGAAGGTCCAAGAACAGGGCATAGCTGAGACATTAGATGATTGGAGTCATAGCCACTAAAATGGTACCCTAGTGGCCTAGACTATTTAATGGACTTTCTTAAGCTTACAATCAGAGAGTAACTTAGACTCTGGGGAGAATCTGGCTCAATATTATTTTTCTTACATGGCTAAAAAACCCCTTTTCACACAAAAAGCCTGCCAGTGCACTTAATTCTAAGAGAACATGTTATTTTAGTCTCTAAGATGACTCAACCCTGATCCTCAGTGCTCTGCAGGAATCCAACTAGGAAGGCTGTCTGCAGTCTGTAGCAAAGACCAGTCCATGGCTGGAAGTAGACTGAGAAATAATTCATTTCATACACACCACTAAACAGCTGTCAGTCCGGAATAACTTTTAGTCATTGACTACCAGCAGCCATGTTTGAACTGGTGACCTAAGTGGTGAAAATCTCTATCTCATATAACTAATCCTCTAGACCAGGAATGGTGCTGTCCATAACCAACATTGCCTATTAGTAAGTATGCAGAAACAGGACATCCTGGTCTGGAGAAGTTACAGGAGTAGCAAGGGGGTTGAAAAGTTCAAGAAGTTGGAATGCTGGAATAATGCTTCTCTAAGCACAGGTTTTGAGAACAGCTCCCTGAAGTCTTGTTTACAATATACCATTGGACCATGATATCAATTCTACTTTGGACCCACTGATTTTGAGCACTGAGATCCATTCAACCTGCCAGCTCATGGGATACTCAAATCTGGTCTCCAGCAACACAAGGAAGTAGGTGGCACGATGGTTAGAATGCTGCACTTGTAGTCAGACCAGAGTTCAATTCCTGTCTTAGAAATTTACTTAGCTGTGAGACTTCAGGTAAGTGACTTAACCTTTTTCAATCTCAATTTCCTCATCTGTAAAATGGGGGTAATTATAGCACCTACCTCAGAGGGCTGTTGTGAGTACCAAATGAAATGATGTATCTAAAGCACTTTGCAAACGTTAAAGCACTCTATAAATTCTAACTGCTTTTATTATTAGCCTTGGGTTTCCTGAACAATTAGTAAACCAATGAGTCCAATGGTAGCAGCTGTGGCTCTGTAAGTATGATTACTTGCAAATACCTTAAAAATCTAGACTCACACAATCTCCCTATAGCTTTGTTTGATTGATTAATTCCAACTAGTTTATCACAAAACCATTCATTTACTTTAACAATCCACTGAAGTCTCAGATAAAATGCATTTCATGTTCCCTTCTTGGGCCTTTAATAATTAGCTACATCTACAATGTCTTCTAATCTCTTATTTAATGAGCATCTCCAATTCTTAATAATTTAAAAGGATATCAAGCCAAGTATCAATTAAAGAAAACTGTTCTAGGCAGCATAAACAATGTGTTAAGACGGTAGGAGAGAACACGCACAGAGCCCTACGCTCTCCATCACTGAAGAGCCCTTGAAAAACTATGGGATTATTTAGGAACATTATACTTCACTGTTGTTTGTTTTAGTTAGCCTACAGGCAAATTAAACTCGAAATAAGCATGAAGCATTTTGTACTGTTTCAAAGAGAATCAAATATTGAAATAGCCCCCGACAAAACAAAAAAAAACAAAAAAAAAACTCAGAGAATTGTTTAATTTAAACTATGTCTCCTACTCTGTAGACTTGAAAAACTTCATAAAATAATTAACTAGTTATTGGCAAGGGAGGATCAAATATCCATGTACCAGTTGAGAGGTGATGAAGGCCTGAAACAGGGTGGTTTCTGTGAGTAAAAAGGAGAGAAATATGAAAGATATTGTGGAGGTCGAGGTGACTGGTCTTGGTAACTGATCAAATAGGTGGACGGTGGGGTGGAAGGTTGAGGAGAGAGTGGAGGTTGAATATGAGGTTGCAAATGAATTACTAGAAGGTAGCACATTTAATAGTAATGAAAAAGTTAGAACCTCTATGCAGCGATTGATGTTCTTTATCATCCACTTCTGGATTCTTGCTTGTCACTGGGTTTGGCAGATCCTGTACTCTCTGGGACATTCAACTCCTTCTTTGACTGCTTTTACTCAATTTCTTTCACTAGAATCATAGGTTACCAAAGTGGGTAATATTGCCCCCTAGGGTTTCTGGAATGATAGGGGGCAGTAGTATGTCGGGTACAATTGGGGGACATTGAATAAAAATAAGGGGGTAATGGAAGCATAAGGAAAGAAGGGAAGAAAATTTTGAAAAACAGTTCATACATGTTTCTTCTGTTGTGTAATAGAGTTAAAGTTACATTAAACACACAAAATGCAAATTGAAACCCATCAGTGGTCAAGTCTTAACAAGCAAGTGTTGGCAGGTGAGCGTGTCACACATTGTTGGGAAGTGCAGCATGCATCAGCAGGAATATGTGTGTGTAATGACTTGTTTTTGCTATGGTACTATATGGTTACATGGTGCAATATTGCATCATCAAAATTTCAATGCAGGAAAAAACCCACAAATTTATAATAAATTATTAAATTTAATGTGTATCATTTAAAAAATATTTTACATTTTTTAAATGATGTAAATTTCCAAAAATAAAACATTAAAGGGTTAAAGAAAGTAGATTTCCGGGGTGGGGGTGGCACTGAGTAATTTTTTTTAAAGGGGGTGGTAGGCCGAATAAATTTGGGAGTCTCTGCACTAGATCACAGCATTCTCTCTCTCTCTCTCTCTCTCTTTCCCTCTTTCTCTCTCTTTCTCTTTCACACACACGCACACACACACACACACACTCATATGTCATCATTTCCAATAAGTACAATTTAACATAATTCCAGATCTACATATTCAGTTCTCATCTCTCTCCTGAGACCATGCCTGAATTACCATTTACTTGCTGGTATTCCCACCCATATGTCTCATAAGCATCTCAAACTCAACATACTAAAATGGAACCTTTTTCTTAAACCCATCCTTCTTTCTAATCTGCCTATTTCTGTTGAGAGTTCTACCATTATTACTGTCACCTAACATCACAACATCAGAACTATCTTTGATTCTTCAGTCTCCCTCCCCTACCTGTACCCAACATCCAATCAGTTGCCAGATATTTTACAGCCATAACATCCTTCCTATGCATCTTCCTCTTTTTATTCACATGGTCACTACCTATGATATGACCACAGTTTTCCTGATGGAACGTCGCTTGTTTTCCTAACATAGCTTCCTCTCCCCACATAACTTGATTGACCCCAGTTCCCCTGACGGCAGCTCTTGACCTGGGATTATAAAACGTCCTGGACAGTGTAGTCAGGGCTTCTCAGACTTGGTGAGTGGCTGAGACCATGCAAGTCACTCTGCACTGAGGGGTCCACATTCAGAGATCTGAAGTGCCACTGTGTCTCTGTTGCATATTCTTACTGTGTTAGGGCGGAGGGAACTTCCTCCATTTGATAAACTTTCAGTGACTTTCATTATCTCATTTCTTCCCAACATCAATCCTGAACTAAGAAGGCCCTAAGGTGAGAGCTTTGCCTCTTCTCAGTTGGACCACTGCAACAATTTCCTAATTGTCCTCCCTACTTCCAGTCTTTCTCCTTTCCCATTCATCCTCCACATAGCTGACAAACTTAGAACCCTCATAGACAGGCCTGGCCATGTCACTCCCCTACTCAAAAACCTTCAGTAGCTCCATTTTCCTCTGGGAACAATTACAAACTCTTAAAGACTTTTATAACATAGTTTCAGCAGACTTTTCCAGATTTACTTGTCATAGATCTCTCCTCATACACATTTCAATCAAACTGGCATACTTGTTCCCATATTTGTCCTTCATAGGCAGACAGAAGTTAAATGACTTGCCCAGGGTCACACAGCTAGTGAGGTCAGATTTGAACTCAGGTCTTCCTGATTCCATATCCAACATGCTCTTCACTTCACTACTCATCTGCCATTGTAGGTGCTTAATAAATGCTTGTCAAATTAATGAATGAATCAATGAAGAATGAATGAATAAGATTCCCTTAGAGGTAACCCATGTGCTTTCTAGCTCGTGTGCCCACTGCAAACAACTATGCCAAATCTTGCCATTTTCCAATCACTTTCAGACCTATCATCTAATGTCATCTCAATGCAGCCACATTAATGACATCAGCTTACTCCTGCTTGTTGGCTAAGATAAGTGTTTGGATGTCAGTCTTGATGTCTGTATTTTCATTTGCACCAGTACTGATGTCACTGAGCACAGGTTTAAGAAGGAAAGCAGAGCACTGGAAGTGAAGATGAATTTAAAAAAATATCTTCTTCACTTTGTCTCATGCAACCCCACGTATCCCCTGGGACAAAGGCCTGCAAATCTCTTATTGGTGAATCTGCTCCCATTACTGAAAGCACCTTCCATATCTTTCTTTTGCATCTGCATATCATGCAATCACTTTCAAAAGTGTAATTCAGATAACATACATCCTGAATTCATATTATTCACTGGAAACCAGGCCAGAATACAAATGTCCAATCCTGGCATGGGCTTCTAAACACTCTATTGTTTAGAAAACCATTCACTGTTTGGAGAATTCTAAACGAAACAAATGGCTTTCTGTTCCCTGGTTGAGATTTCTCAGCACAAATTTATTTACATTCTTTGAATACTGGTCTAAATTAAAATAATCATAATGGTATGTGTATTCAGAGAAATTGGAGTGCTTGATAATTTTTTTAAGCTAAATCCTTATAACATTTCTCAGAGGGCAGGTCAGATGGAGTTGTTTAGTAATCTTATTTTAGAGAAGAAAAAAAAACTAGAAGAGAGAAATTAAAGTCATGTCTGTATAATGAAATGAGTCATATACAATAATCATAACTGATATTTATAGCAATTTAAGGTTTGCAAAGTGCTTTACATACATTATCTCATTTGATCCTCATAGCAACCCTAGGAAGGAAATATTACAATCGTTATTATCCTCACTTGACAAATAAGGAAACTGAAGCGTAGAGAAGTTAAATGACTCACCCAAGATCATGCAGCTTATGTCAGAAGCCATATATGAACCTAGATCTCTCTTGACCAGAAGTCCAGTGCCATCTTCACTCTAACATACTGGTTCTCCTATTGAAGTTTCTTGTTATAATGAGATCATTCTAAGATTTCTAGTAATAAGCCTTCTTGGAAAGTGTCCAAGATATAACTGTTTCATAATCAAATAATCAACAAGCATTTATTAAGCAGCTACTACATGCCAGACATTATTTTAGGTACTGGGGATACAAAAAAAAACATGAAATAGTCTTTGCCTTCAAGGACAACCTGCACATGAATAAAATATAATATACTAGTGGTAGTGGTAATTATGGTGATGATTCCCTGCTACAGTGACTGTTTGGTGGGCATAAAGGGATACCTGGACTTTTGAATTTACTTGTGCAGGGAATTCCTGGTGTGGAAACTCTTTCCACCAAAGCAGACCAGCAACTGTTCTAGGTCTTAGAGAGTTGACTACAGGCATTGATTGGTGAAGTGACTTAGCCAGTTACTTGCCAACAGCAGGATTTAAATGTCTTCCGGACTCCAAAGCTAGTCTTCTTTCTACTAAATATTCTGCCTATATCACTATATGGGTCAAAAAACCCTAGATCTAAAGCTGAAAAGAACCTCAAAAGCCAACTAATCCAATATTTCATTTCATAGTTGAGGAAACTGAATCCTAGGAAGTCAAGTGATTTGTTCAAGCTCACACAGACAGTAAGCATCAGAGGCAAAATTTGAATCTGAGTGCTCAGAATTTAGAGCCAGTATTTTTTCCCACCGTGCCACACTGCTTTTGTACTGGTATTAATGAATAACAAAATTTATAGTTCTGACTGTACCACTTGTGACAGCTAGATAGTACTGTGGATAGAGTGCCAGCTGGAGTCAGGAAGACTTTTCTTCTTGAGTTCAAATCCGGCTTCAGACACTTACTAGATGTGTGACCCTAGACAAGCTGCTTAACCCTATTTGCCTCAGTTTCCTCATCTGTAAAATGAGCTGGAGAAGGAAATGGCAAATCATTTATAGTATCTTTGCCAAGAAAACCTCAGATGGGGTCATGAAAAGTTGAACTTGACAAAAAACAACTAAACAACAACTATATACCACTTATAAATTGCGTAATGATAGGAGAATCATTTATGCCCTCTCCAGGCCACAGTTTCCTCATGTGTAAATGAAGGAGTTAGACTAGTAAAATTTACAGTATGGTTAAGTTGGAATTTGTGGGTCACATTAATAATCAATAGTCTAGTAAAACAGATTAATTGTTAAAAGATCAAAAAATATATAGCGGACCTTGATCTAGTCTATGATTTTGTTTTGTTCAGTTGTTTCAGTCATCTCTGAGTCTTTGTGACCCCATTTGGGGTTTTCTTGGCAAAGGTGCCATTTCTATGGCCACAACATAGGAAGATGCATATTCTCACATGTAACAAACTGTCTTCATTAGTGTGAAGACAGCATAATCTGTTTTTGTACCTGACTATAGCTGCAGCCCACTGGCCCATGGTTAATCAGATCTAAGGAAAGCTAGGCAGTGACTGGATTCCAAAGCCTAGGATCCAGAATGCAAGAACTGCAAAGGGGCAGCAGAGAGCTATAACTGGCAATGCTGATGCCCAGGGCAAGCACTAGAATATACAACTACAGCAGTGTTTACCTCAAACAAGAGGTCAGGACAAATTTAGTTGAGAGAAAGACAGGGAAACCTTGGGGAGAGAACTTAGATCTTGGGACATAAAACTTCATTGGAGAAGAGATCTTGGGCTACTGGGTAGCACAGTGGGAAGGAAGATGGTGAAGCCAGGGAGCAGCTCAGCTAGGGTATGGCCACAGAAGGGAATAAGGAGGAGCCATCTGTGGCTTCCATTAATTGCTCTTGTTCATTATTTTGGTCCTTTTTCAAGGGGCATTAACCCTAGAAATCCTAAAAGATCCCATTATAGTAACAGCTTTAATAGAGCTCCACATATATCCTGAACAGAACATGACAGTGATGCTCCCATGGATGTAAGTTTGAAGTTTGAGCCCTTTCTATAAGAAGAAGAAATGAGCTTTTCTGTGAGGTCCTTTTCCCCTTCTATACTGTAGCCAATAATAGTGTGGCTTCAATGACAGATCCATGTGGACAAGGGACTGTTCAACCTTTACCTTGGGCTGGATTCAAATAGTTTTAAAAAAAATGTTTAGCACAGTCAACTTCAGGCACCAACTAGTTAACCAGTTTGGAAAACTCAGTCTCAGTAAAGAACTCCTGTCAAGGCCCCCTTCCTTTTGTCTCTCAGATCTTCCTGTGGATCTATTAAAATGATGAACTTGTTCTTTTGCTGTACATCCCCCCTGCAAACACATCCATATATATCTAGAAAGTGACGTATTCTCTCTCACACAAGTCATTCATTTCTGAGCTTTCATAATTTATTCATCCCGAGATGAACTTCTGTATCTGCCGTTAGTCTTCTGTTGCACTTCAGCAATATATTTACAAGTCTTTAAACCTATATTTTGTAGGTGGGAAAAGATAAATAATTGGGAAGAGGAGCACCACCATAGGGTCTGAGATTGGTAAAAAAAAAATTAGGGGGACTGAACATGGGTAAATCAGGTCAAAAATTCAGAGATTCTATGAATACCTTTAGTGTTTTCTGGAAGTAGTGGGAAAAGGTGTAGTTTTCCTTGTTTGAATCTCTGTATTCCATCCTCTTTTATAGAGATATATGGTAGAAATCTTGAACATTGGATTTGGAATCAGAAGAAATAAGTTAGAATCCCCAGCTTTGCTTTTTACTTCCAGTGCTCTCCATGTTCTGAATTCTTAAAATGTTTGATTTCTTTAATGATAAAAGTATTTACTAATGAGTTCAAAAGAGAACTAAAGACCTTCCCATGCTATTCATTACCCTATTGCCAAATTTTTATTTACTTCTGTTGGTATCATTAGCTTCCCAAACAACTAAGCTGAAAATCTTAGATGAATTTTGATTCTTCCCTCTTTGAATATCTGATCAGTTGCCAAATCTTGTCACTTCTACTTCTATGACATCTCTGACATCCAACCCCTTCTCTCCACTCACTTGGTGATCACAAGTCTCCTTTCTGGGCCCTGTTCTCTTTTATCTCTTTACTCTTGATTTTGGTAATTTACTTGTCTCCAATGAATTCACTTATCTTCATGCCAGTGATCCAGTCCTATATCCATACATTCAGTACTAGTCTCTCTCCTGAGCTTCAGTCCCACAACACCGATTGCCTATTTAGATATTTCAAACTGCATGTCCCAGAAAAATCTCAAACTCAACATGTTCAAAACAGAGTTCATTTGTTTTTCTCCCAAACCCTATGCTCTTTCAAGCTTTTCTATTACTTTCAAGGGTACCACCATTCTCTCAGTTATTCAAGTATGGTTAACAAGGTTCACAACCTTGAAATCATCTCTGAATCCTCACTCACATTCACCCACCCAACATATCCAATCATTTGACAAATCTTGCAGTACCTATCTTTATGTCTCTTGCATAAATCCCCTCTTTCCACTCATGCATCTACCACCCTAGTTTAGGTACACATTCCCACTTTCCTGGATAGCTGTGAAAGCTTAAAGTCCAAGTCTGATTATTCCCTCCTCCTAAACAATACACACACACACACACGCACACACACACACACACACGCACACACACACACACACACACACACACACCCCAAACTTCATTGCCTCCTTATTAGCTCAAGGATTAAATACAAATGGGGCTCAATATCCCAGGTTCCTCATAATCTGGTCCCTTCCTGACTTTCTAGTCTTTTTATACTATTGCTCCTCTGGGTTCCAGGCACACACATCTACTTGGAATTCTGAGCGCACGAATCTCCATGTCCCACCTCTCCCACCACAGCCTTTGTACTTGCTGTCCCTATGCCTAGACCATTCTTTCTCCACCTTTATCTTTTTGAATTCCTGATTTCTTTCAAGACTCAGTTCAAACACTGCCTTCTTCATAAAGCCTTTGTTGCCCTTACCCCAAGCTTCTAGGTCTCCCAAAATTGCTTTCTATTCATTTTGTATGTTATGTATATGCACATATGTGTACATGTTGTCTTTTCCATTAGAATAATTCAATTCAACTAGTACCTCTGGTATCTTGATTTTTTTTCTTTTAGCTCAGCTAACTGGCCACTAACTTCTGCAGCATGCTTCTGCATGATGATATTCTATTCCTGGAGAGAGAGAGAGAGAGAGAGAGAGAGAGAGAGAGAGAGCACTGGATTTTGAGTCAGGAGGCTGTGAGTTTAAATCTGACTTCAGATACTTATTAGCTGTGCAACCTTAGGCAAATCACTTAATCTCTGCCTGCCTCAGTTTCCCCAACTGTAAAATAGCACCTAGCTTTCCAGCATTGTTATTAGGATCAAATGAGAGAATATTTAAAATGTACAGTATCTGCCACATAATCAGTATTTAATAAACACTTATGTCTCCCCCCCGCCCCGCCCTTAATCCAACTAAGATCCAGAAAATATAAGTAATTTGTCTATGGTCACACAGTTTGTTAACACTGGAGCTGAGACTAAAATCTAAATCTCCCTACTCTCAAACCAAAACTTTATTACACCACTTCTGACTTTATACATGCTAAGCCCAATTTCCCAGACTTCTCAACTCCATTGGCTTCCTTTTCTTTTTTCCTTCCTCCTTTCTTTCTTTCTTTCTTTCTTTCTTTCTTTCTTTCTTTCTTTCTT
>NW_020954610.1:70585416-70678167 GCF_900497805.2 Vombatus ursinus
CTTTCTTTCTTTCTTTCTTTCTTTCTTTCTTTCTTTCTTTCTTTCTTCTTTCCTTCCTTACTTCCTTCTTTTTTCTTTTTCTTTCTTTCTTTTCTTCTTTCTTTCCTTCTTTGCTTTCTTTTTTCCTTTCTTTTTTTTTTTAAAGACTGGGCCTTCCTATACCTATCTCACCTAGACCGAAAGTTCAAGGACTGCTCACAGGCTGATCACACTCAGATCAATAAAGAAGCTTTGATCTATTCTCTTAATGACCAGTGCTGCTGGTTCATTCCTCCTTAGGCAGCCTGGTGCCACCCCATCCCCCACTCCTATATGCTCACCGTAATAAATCCAAACAGTGCAAATATTCAATCAGCTTTACCCACTATGGCTCAGAATTTCTGAGCTCAAATTTGGAACTTTGACAAAGGACTGTAATACTATGCATATCCTTTGACCAAGCAATACCACTACTGGATCTATATCCCAAAGAGATTAAAAAAAAACCAAAAAGGAAAAGGACACATATGTATTTTTTTGTATATTTATATTTATAGCAGCTCTTTTAGTCGTGGCAAAGAATTGGAAACTGAGGGGATGTCCATCAACTGGGAAATGGCTGAATAAGTTGTTGTACATGATTGTATGGAATACTATTGGGCTATAAAAAATGATGAGCATGATGCTCTCAGAAAAACCTAGAAAGACTTACATGAACTGATGCAAAGTGAAAAAGAGCAAAACCAGGATAACATTGTACATAGTAACAGCAATACTGTATGATAATCAACTATGAATGACTTATCTATTCTCAGCAATACAAAGATCCAAGACAATTCTGAAAGACTTTTAATGAAAGGTGCTGTCCATCTCCAGAGAAAGAACTGGTGGAGACTGAATGCAGATTGAAGATACTTTTTCTTTATTTTCTTTATTTTTCTTGGGTTTTTTTCTGTTTTCTTTCACAGCATGGCTTACATAGAGATGTGTTTTGCATGACTACACATGCATAGCCTATGTCAAATTGCCTTCTCCACGGGAGAGGGAGTAGGGAGGGAAGAGGAGAATTTTGAACTTAAAATTTGAAACAAAAAAGAATGTTAAAATTGTTTTTACATGTAATTTGGAAAAAAAATAAAATATTAAATTTAAAAAAGAACACCTGAGCTCAAGATCTACCATCCTCAGCCTCTCTGGCCCCAGGGATTATAGACATAAACCATCATGCTCAGCATTGGCCTCCTTTATAATCCCACTTCAGCTACATACTTATATAATAATACTTTAGACCTAAACATGTCACAAAATTGAACCAGTGAAACATCTCACCAGATCCTGGATTTCAAAATAATACTCTCTGATCATTAAAAAAATAAACTCATTAAAGGAACAAACTGGTGTTTTTATTCATTTGTTTGTGTATTTTTTTCTTTTTGACAATACGGCTGATAACATCCAAGGGGAGCTTCCTCAATTCCCTCCTTTACCCTTTAAAACTTCTCTCTAGGACCTTGCTCCAACAATAATTTCCTCTCATGTGTATTCAGTTCTTCCCTCTCCACTATCTCATTCTCATCTTTCTACTAGCATGCCAAAGTCTCTCTATTTCTTAAAAAAATAAAGGCAACTTTTGATCCTTCTACCAAATATCTCTCTGTCACAACTCTGTTCTTCCTTTCATCTTTGCCACCAAACTTCTTGAAATTAATAATCTATACCCAGAGCTTCCATTTTTCTTACCACCTATTCTGTTCTCAACTCCTTTCAATTTGCTTTCTCTCTCAATTAGTCTGGATTAAGACTATTCTCTTAAACCTCACCAACAACCTCATTTTTACTATTTTTATCACCATCATGACTGACATTTACATAGTACTCATATTGGTTCCCTACCTTCCTGAAAGTGCAAAACTATTGACACATGTTTGATTTTACAACATTTCCTTCCTCCACAGAATGAAATATAGCAAAGATTAATTTCAGTTGAAGGAAAACTCCTCTATGAAAAATCGTAATTTGACACTTCATCATGATGTGAAGGAGTACCTGTGTTCTTGAAGGCTAGGGCAGCAGAGCAGAAACCCAATCTCTACTAAAGTAAGAAGTCTTTGAGTACCAAGCCACAGAACAAATGACTATTTTTCAGTGATGTAAAGACAAGCCTAGCTCTGTTTAGATTGGCTCAAGCTGATTAATAATTTTTCCACAATAACTCATGAGGACTATCTGCTTAGGTCTAAAGTGACTTTGATTTTTTTTTTTGGCAAAGGACTTGTCTATATCCAGTGGAATCAGAAAAACTTTTAAGTATTGAAATAAGTAGAGAAATTGATGCTGTTTTAAAAAGTAGGACCTTCTTTATCTCCATCTGTCTTAGTATTATGAGATACACCAAGGTATTACAGCTTCAGGGTTGGGTATCACCAGGTCTAAGAACTGGTCTCAAAATCTTGTCATATCCACAGAACAGACTAAAAAAATTCCAACAATGCCAGAGCACTGGACAAAGTTCCCAGGACCTCTGCTACTCCCTTCTGCACTTCTAAACATTCAAAGATTAAATTTTATTTTATTCTATAAATCATCAGTAAAATGCACTATCGGTATCTGGGATAGTATGACCCTAACCAGATTTTTTACACTATAGGAGACACCTTTCAAAAATTTTATCTCAGTCCCATCAGTCCAGAATATGAGAGGGAGGTTGGTTTAACTGACCTCCAAGGCCTTCTGACTTGAGTCAAAAGTAATGAAGAGAGTTCATGAACCAATGTAGAGTAAAATAGGTAGAACCGAATGATTACCACAATGTAAATGGAGGAAACCCTGAAAATGATAATTATGATGATGATTTGTAATGTGTTTTTTTTTAATTTTGTGTGCTTTTTCAATGGAAGGGTGTATGGAAAGAATGTAAATCTGAAGGCAAAATTGAATTTAAAAATAAATAATTATGGTGAGAAAATAGGGTGGTCACATGGCAAGGGTGAAGGATACTATGGGGATAACCAGAGAACTCAACTAGTACCCTCTTAATTTAAGGAGAAAGCAAGCTCTCTAGCATGTTAGATACCTACTCTGTGGCAAGAACTGCACTAAGTGCTTTACAAAATTTAGTTCATTTGATCCTACTGGAGAGGTACTATTATTATCCCCATTTTATAGTTGGGGAAATTGGCAAGCAAAGGTTAAATGACTAGCCCAGGATCACAAAGCTAGTAAACTCCTGAGGTCAAATACGAACTCTGTCTTCCTGAATTCAGGCCCAGGGCTCTATCCAGTGAGATACTGGCCCTCAGTTTCTTCATCTTTAAAAAAGAGGCTAAACTACTCACCCTCAGGTTATCTTCCTCCCAAATCCCCTCATCTCCACCTTAGCATTCCAGTTCCTGCTTTGGAGCGCCATGCTTCTGAATAAAAATTCTCCATAATAGTCCTGACTTAGACCATCCAGGCTGATGCTGTCTATTCATCTTCATGTTATGCCACCTGCCCCTTTCCACTTCTAACTCTGGGAGCAATAATCAAGTGAATTCTGTCCTTGCTTCTGGAAAGAGTGTGTCAATCAATTCCTCTATGGCTTCTCACACTATTTCTGTGACTTTCCAGTCTATCTATCCATCTATCCATCCATCCATCTATCTATCTATCCATCTATCCATCCAGGTCAGAGCCTGCAACATACTAAGCACTTAATACTTTTTAAAATCAATTTCTTTCATTTAAGATTCCTTCTAGTTGTAAGATTCTATCTTCTTATAAAATCTGTGGGAATTCATAGCCAAGGTTACCAGATAGATCATCTGTCATATCCTATGAGATGCTATTTTGTTCCTTTTTCCCTCCTCTTCAAATCAGTCAATCAATCATAAAGTGCCAAGCCCTGCCCTAAGCTCTAGGTGCAAGCACACAAAAAAGTAAGACAGCTACTAGATGTTAGGGGCTAGACTGCATTATCCACTAGGGTTACAAATACAAAGAATGAGATAACCTTTATTACTAAAGAGTTCACAGTCCATCAGAGACAACAGGAATGTATACAGATATATGTAGAGTGTAGTTCACATAATTAAGAATATTTGGAAAGTTGTCAAAACATTAAACAGGCTGGAGCACTTAACGAATGAATGAATGGATAGATAGATTAGACAGACAGATAAATGTAGATTAAATATAAACTAAATACAGGAAAGTTCTGGGAGGGAATTCGAATTTAGGGAGGGGGGGAATCAAAAAAGGCTTTATGTAGAAAGTGGTTCCTTAAGCTGCTTATCAAAGGAAGAGGGAGGCTCTATGAGGAAGAAGTGGGGAGGAAGAACATTCCAGGGATGGAAAGATGTGAACGCAAAGATGAAACACCACATTCAAGGAGCAGAGAGAAGGCCATGTATGAGATATAAATCATATCTATTGTGAATATTACAATATACTATAAATCACCATTATAAACTTCTCTGTTTGCAAGCTATATCCTTCCTCCCCAGTAGCATGTCAGCCCCTTGAGAACAGAAACTGTTTATCCTCTTGTCTTTATATCACCATCACCTAACACAGTGTCTTGCTCAGAGCATGTGCTTAGAAAATTCCCATGGGATGGGTTCAGTTTGGATTGTGCATTAAAAACCGATCCTGTGAGCTCCAAATCACTCACTCCTCTCTCCAAAGAAGGTGTGGGAATAACAGCACTTCTGACTGACTTTCAAAGGCTTTGGAAAAGTTGTGGGTTTTCAGGTAACCCAACTTTTCTTTTCACTCAGGAAGGCCTGATTTGCATAGCTCCCCTCACCCCCACTTTACCTGTGACAGTGGAATCCTAAACAAAGCAATCATCCTGGCAGATGACTCAGATTTGCTTATTGTATTGTGCTCACACATGTGAAAGGAGAGGCATTGCTTCTGCTCTCGGTATTTATTGATGTCAGGAGGTGCAATTTAAAATCCTGCTCTTTAATTTCTTTTCCTTTATGACAGGCAGATTTCTTCCCCCGCCCCACCCTCCACCCAGTTGATAGATTACTAAACATTCAAAAGCATTAAGGAACCCTCATTTCTCCTCTCCAAACTAGCTAGCAACATTGTTTTGATTGAACCTTTTAGAGAAAAAGTGCACCTTTTTACCTCTGTATTTGTAGGGTTAGAGAGGGTAGTTTTAAGATCTTTGGGAATAAAAAGAGTTTAAGATAAATTAGTTGCTATAATTGCTGTTATTATGCTTATAAAAGCTGCTAAAAATATTCAGTTCATGGGGTGAATAATCTATATAGCATAGCATTTTTTCTATCCAAAAGATATACTTGAAATCTGGCCTGGAATAATGGATGTGTTGCTATTTTGTATACAGCAGAAGCAATCAGTCAAAATGCACCCTTATGATATCAAGAGAATTAGCAGATGGCCCCTCACACATTGGGTAGACTCCCTTTGGCCAAAGTGGAAGGGAACACGAAGAACACTCACAAAGGATAAAAATGCGTGGATAGATTGCAATCTGCAGCATGAGAAGGAATATCTATATTGAGAAGATCACAAATCCATTGGAATATCAAAGTATCTGCAGTGATTATATAAATTGGGATTTTACATCACTGAAAATTATATTCCCATTGAGAATTATTTGAGACAACCCCATTCATCCTTGGTTCCAATCTTGTGGGTTTTATTTATGGTCTAAGGGCTGTTGTCAGGAAACGATAAATACTCAAAGGCCATTATGCTACTGTGGGCCTTCTTTCCCTCTTCCCGATGAGGTCTGTTCATTCCTTGACCAGGCAGCAGCCTTCTTCTACCTTTTCTCAGGCCCCATTCAAACAACATCTATTTAAACATATGAAATGGAGTCTCCTCCAAAAAGACAAATCTTTGCTCATGTTTTCAAGCCCAGAAGCAAACATTGGCAGCAAACATTAGCAGCAGGGGGAAAAATCATTTGAAATTTACTTTATTTTTTCTCCCACTTAGAATCAGCAAGAAGTTGATTGGTGAGAAGCCACTACATAGGAACACACAGGCATTAAAAGCAAGAGGAATGTCTAGTAGTAGGAGGTTCATACAACCATAACAACCTGGAATGCACCCTGTGAGGCCATTCTGGCAACAACCACAACAATAACTACAACCACCATGATGATGATGATAGCTATCATTTATATAGAGTGTTATAAGGTTTGCAAAGTACTTTACAAATATCTCATTGGATCCTCGTAACAACTCTGGGAGGTGGGTGCTATTATTAGAGCCCCATTTTACAGTCGAGGAAACTGAGACAGACAAAGCTTTGCTGACTTGCCTGGAGTTGCACAGCTAGAAAATGTCTAAGGCCAGATTTGAACTCAGGTCTTCTTGACTCCAATATTAGCTTTCGATCCTCTGTGCCATCACATCTTTTGCTTTTGTACAGACAACTATTCAGGCCCAAAAAATGGCTGTCTCACTTGTTCTAGAAAATCTCTAGAATATGGGAACAAGAAAATCCCTTGGCAAATCATTTCCACGTCTCAAAACTAGGAAGTTCTTAGGGTCTAATCTAAGTCCTTCTTGTTGTCATTTCAACCAATCCTTTCTTGTCCCATGCCAAGTGAAAATATAAGGTTGTTGATAAATCTCACTGAAACAACCTACTTAAAAGCTGTTGAATATGTGTGATACCTCAAATCCCCGAGGGAGCAATACATGCGCTTGGTGTTTTTTCATTTAGCACTTATTGTCTTCTTTCGCAAGGCTTGTTTCTTTGACCTTTTCCTAATCATATTTCTCTGAACTCTCTCCAAATTTTTTATATCTTTCTTTAGCTACGAGATCTAAAACTGATTGTAATACTCTAAATAAAGTAGCTTGTATAGAAGAATTATCCCACACAAAGTTTCATTGTGTGTCTTTGTTCCTTAAAACCATATTATTACCTCAGTTGACTCAAATTTACCTGATACCAAACCTGAACTCAGGTCTTCCTGGTGCTTCCTAAGTGCCACCATATCTTTTGCATTTGTACAGGACTGTCCTTAAATTCTTCAGTCCCAGAATTACAGGAACTCATTTGCAGGAAGAGCTACTGACATCAGGCCTATTCCCCCTTCTTCCCTAGTGCTTAAAAGAGAATGGACATTTCACTGAACCTTTACAAAACATTCCATTTACCACCTCTGGGACTTTGACTTGCATGCCTGGGATGCCCTCCTCCTGAAACTCACCTCTTAAAAGCTCTAGCTTCCCTCAAAGCTTAGCTCAAAATACACCTCTTACATGAGGCCTACCTTGATTCCCCCAGCTGCTAGTGCTTCCTGTACAACCACCAATTACCTTGTCTTTGTATATATTTTGTACTTATATAATCAAGCTTCCAACCATGCATGTCCATGGAGGGAGACTTGGCTCCCAATCGGCAGAGTAAATGCTAGGCATGATGAAATTTTGAGTGTCTACACATGGGGTGGAGTTGATGTCTGAGCATCGTAGCAGATATTTGTCTTTAAGAGAGACTTATAAGGGAAGCTGGCTCTTCAACACATCACAGATATTCAGCTTGCCTCCCTATAGACTACTGGTGAGATCCTTGGATGAGATCAGACCCTCTTTCTCTGTTTGAGTTAAGATTGCATCTTGCTCCCAGTTGAAGAGTTCAGTCCCGCCTGTATTTTCTGTTGTATTCTAATCTTTAGAAATTCAATTTTTTTTTTTTTGCTATTTACTGGAATAAATAGGGTTACTCACTATTTACTATCTGTGATGGTCTTTCCTATAACCAACATTTGGTGGGAAGAGGCCAAACAAGTAAGTGTAAGCCAAAGGCTACCCTCCCCTTTTAAAGTAACCAGGGAAGGAAATTTTCTTCTGAATCCCCAAAACTTGTGCCACTATATCACAGATATTTGAGGGAGGGCAAACAAATATAATTATAGCCTAGTACCTCTCTTGGAGAAAACAGAGAAAGAGTAAACTCCCAGCCAATCATAGCCTTTCTGTTGATCCCCTCAAGGTAGAAATCACAGACTCCCTTAGAGAGAAATGGAACAGATTCTAGAGATATCTGCCCATGTCACCCTAGAACTGTGTCAATACATTTAAATAACCTATGTGGACATAACTATCTTACAAGGGAACACCCACACTTTTAGTATATTGTTATTTCCTTTGATAGAATGTAAGTTTCTTAAGAGTAGTCTGTTTTATTTTTTCCTTTGGCATTTAGTGGCATTCAGGACAATGCCACTCAATAAGAGGCAACTAGGTGGCACAGTGGATAGAGAGCCAGGCCTGAAATCAGGAAGATCTGAGTTACTAGATGTGTGACCCTGAGCAAGTTAGTTAATTTTGTTCACTTCAGTTTCCTCATCTGTAAAAAGAGCTACAGAAGGAAATGGCAGAACACCCCAATATCTCTCCTAAAAAAAAACAAAATGGGGTCACAAAGATTCAGACACAAATGAAATAACTGAACAACAAGTCATTCAAAAAAGACTTGTAGATTGATTGACAGCTCATGGTCCACAATGTCCCCCTAGATCTTTTTCTCCCCTTCCCTCCTTGTGGCCTTCTGTCTTTAGTTTTAGAGCTCTCTCCTATATATTTATTTATTTGTGAACAGTAAGTAATGGTTATTTTTTCAGCGTAACAATATGAATCTAAAAAGGGATTAGGGGCCAAAAAGGAAAATCCCTGAGCTGTAGTCTGACTCTATCATGGCTAACGAGAAAACATCTGCATCAACGGTAGCATCTCTCAACGTCTATACTTCTAAATATTGCCTTATAAAGAGAATGCCCCAGCAATGCCCTGTGAAGAGAAGTGACCCTTGAACAAAATGGAGATCCTTTCTACTCGTTTACAGCAGCTTTTCCGTTTGGTGGGCAGTCAGCTGTGTCTTTAATACAAATACTGCTCTAGGATTTCAGAGGAGATGAGACAGCAGCTGATGTTAGGAAGCAGAGCGAGAAGAAGCAGCACCCAGGTAGCCCAGTGAAATTTACCTTACTGAGTAATTACCACAATGATAATAATTAATAATTATCCTGTGCCAATGGAGAATTGTACTAATTGGTAATCTCTTCTCTTAAAAGTCCTAATATTTTATTTCTGCTTATTGCTAACTATCAAGTGGGATGCTAATGGAAATGAGGATGACTGGTATTGTAATAATTATAACTGTAATCACATGAACTGTTCAGCAGCTAACCTCTAATTAAAATAAATCAGATGATGTAGAAAATTGGCTATATACAGTTGTGTTTCCAATATTCTACCTCTTACGAGGGGAAACTATTTTCCTCCACTGCGTGCCTATACAGATTGGACTTTAAATCGTACGGATGTGGCATATTTCTAAGGAGATGTGTTCCATGGTTATAAATAGGTTAATTGCATATTCATCAGGTGATGAAGTTTCAGGATAAACACAAGTTAGCATATAATAAGGACCATTGTTTCTGATGGAATTATGACGCCGTTGCCGTGCAATTATTTGTAGGTCATTTGTGGATGTGTAGCCAGTAACAAATGTTAAGTATACTAACCAGAAATTTCTTCTTGGAACTTTGAAAAACAATTGATCAAAAGTAGGTTTTACAGCAATCACATAAAAAGCTTCAAACTCTCCAGTCAGATACCAGTGACTGTTCTCAGGGATGGAGGAGGGAGAAGTGTATTTTTCCCCCAGAGATAAATATAGAAAACAGCTTATGCAGTTTCAGAAACCCCTCTGCACTTTTCTACTTCTCTCTGTATCTACTACATAAAGAACACAGGATTTTGAGTCCGAGGACATGGGTTCAAATTCCTGTTCTTCCGCTACCTATGGGGTAGATTCACTTAACCTATCATGAAGCATCACTTAAACTACCATGGACCTCAGCTTCCTCATTTTCAAAAAAAGAAGTCTTGTGCTTAGCGGCAAAATGCTTTCCTGAAACTCATGCTAATAGCTAGTTCTGTGACCATGGGCAAAACACATAGCTTTCAGGTGTTCAGTCATCTCTCTAATATAAAATGCTGGAGGTGGTTTCCACACAGAGTTCCCCACACTAATGAAATCATAGGTCTGGAGATTAAATAGATCAGTGGTTCTCAAAATATGGTCCAGGTTACTTCTAGGGGCTCCCAATACCCTTTCAGAGAGTCTACAAGGTCAAAAATATTTTCATAATAATACTGAAATGTTTTCATTTGTATTATACTGTATCATACCATGTTAATTTAGTTGTTGTTCAGTCATTTTGGTCACGTCCAACTCTTCATGACTCCATCTGGAGTTTTCTTGGGAGACATACTGGAGTCGTTTGCCATTTCCTTCTCCAGCTCATTTTACAGATGAGGAAACAGAGGTAAACAAGGTTAAGTGAATTGCCCAGGGTCACACAACTAGGAAGTATCTGAGGCCAGGTTTGACCTAGGAAGAGGAGTCTTCCTGACTTTCAGGCCCAGTACTCTATCACCTGTACCACCAAGCTGTCTTATTAATACAGTACTTTAATATATTAATGTACTATATTATATGAAGCTAGGTTACATTAAGTATTTTATATGCTATATTGGAGCTATTATATGCTATGTTAAAATATATTCTCATATATTGTATTATAGTATATTATATTAAACTATGTAATACAATATTAAATATAGTATATTTTAGTAACATAGTATTATAGTATAATATATTAATGGTACACTAGATAATATATAATATACTATTTAATATTACTGTGTTATTATACTATGTCACTACATTATATGTAACATAATGTATAATCCTATGTTACACTACATTATATACTATATATTGTACTATGCTATGCTGTACTATGCTATATTATACTATTTATTTTTTACAATACTCTTGGCTAACTTCAAAGAACAATTAACTAAATTGATCATAGTTTCTTTCCAGTTACCATTGCCTATCCAGAATATCTGAACAATCAAATTCAAGAGAAAATTTCAATAAATGGGAGTTCCTTTATCAGTGAAATGGGAACTAGGACTATACTCACACACACACACACACACACACACACACAAACACAAGTACACACACACACAAGCTTGGCCTAGAGTAGAAGTTCTGAAGTTTTTTTGTGCCATTTTTTATGCATAAGATAACATTCATAGGATTACAAAGGAAACCAATTAATTGAAATCCAGTTATCAATTTATTTAAATTAACAAATTCACAGACTCTAGGTAAAGAAACCCTGGATCAGATGTTTGATATGTTTACAAAGTTTAGAATGCTATGATCCTATCATCTCTCCTCCCGTCTCCCTCACTCCCAGCTTTATCCTCAACTACATGGAGTCCCAGGAGGTTTTATCACAGGAAAAGGAAAAAGTAAGGGCAAGGACCCATAATCCCAAGACCTTAGAATAAAATTAGCTTACATTCATATAACACTTTTAAGGTTTATAACAGGCCTGCCCAACTCTGGCCCGCAGACCACTTATGGCCATGTACCGCCCACAAAAGGATTTTGGGCAGCCCACGAAAAACGTAGAGGATGTAAAACAGGCCTGCACAGCATACCACCTGCTTTGGCAAGCCACAAGTGTACAGGCCTGGTTTATAAAGTACTTTCTACACAAGGATCATGTGAAGCAGATAATATACTTATTATCCCTATTTGTGTGTGTATGTGTATGTGTGTATATATGTATGTGTATTCACATACACATACGTGCATGTGTGTGTATAGGAGGCTGGAAGTCTAGATCTATATTTCATCTGAAGAGTAATCTCTCAGTGTGGAAATTCTCCACCATATGTTTAATTCCTACCTTTCCAATCTTCTTACAGCTTACTCCCCTCCAGGTACTCTGTGATCCAGTGACACTGGCCTCCTTGCTGTTCCTCACACAAGACATCTCCAGACTCCATGAATTTTCAATGGCTGTCTCTCACACCTGAAATGCTCTTCCCTCTCATCTCTATCCCCTGGATTCCTTGGCTTCCTTCACATCCAGGAAGTATGCCATATGGCTAGTGTCAGAGCTCAGATATGGACATAGGTTTACTAACATCAAGGCTGGCATTCTTTCCAGTCCACCAAAGAAAAGGAAAAATGGAGATTTATCATAACCTCAAAGACATACCTCAGTGACCCTGTTAGTAACCTTTTGTAGGATACATCAAAACAAAGGGTTGACATGCACCATGTACCTGACAGTCTCTCATCCAAAAGCTTCACTAGAATTCAATTAGATTATCACTGACTTTCCAGTGGTAGTCACCAAGGGAGGAAAAGGTTATCAGTGATGGTAAATAGTGCTTAGGACACAATGGAAGAATGACTGTCTCCATTTAAAGTAGGGTAATGCTTCAAAGATGGTTCATTTCAAAACTGATAAAGTAGTGAACAAATATTGTATAGCAAAAAAAAAAAATATTAGGCTCAAAGCCAGAGATGAGTTTCAGCTCTGCCATTTGACTAGCTGTATGATCCTGGGTAGGTCCCATGACCTCTTTGAACCTCACTTTTTTTTTTCATTAACAAAATAGAAACAATAATATTTAGACCAATTACTTCACAGAGTTTTTGGAAAGATGCAGTAAGATGTGTATAAAGTGTTCTTTGCCTGTAAAGGGCTATAGAAATGGAAGCCATTATAATTCTGTCCCTCACATTTGTGTGTATTTTGTAGCGAATTCCTGGTGAGGAAATGCCTCCATTGATGATATAGATTCCTGTGATTTTTTTAGTTTTAGAAAGTAGTCTAGGGCACTAAGAAGCTAAATTACTTACCCAGAGGAATGCAGAAAGTGGCTAGATCCACACCCAGGTCATTATGATTCTTAAGCCAGCTCTTTCTGCTATACCATGTTTCTACCTATCTATCTACCTATCTACTTTACAGATATCTTATTTGATCCTCACAACAATCCTTTATTGATGAGGAAACCAATGTAGATAGAGGTTCAGTGACTTGCCTTGCCCAAGGTAACACAACTGAGGCTAAATTTGAATTCAGATCTTCCTGATTCCAGGTCCAGTGCTCTATCCATTTCACCAAATAGCTGCCTATTATTATTATCATTGTCACTGCCCCATTGAAACCACAATGATGATGGTTGATTGACTATTCATGGTTTGCTCATCAGCTTAAGTTAAATGCTTAGAGTTGACTTAAAGTAGGGTCTTCTTTTAGAAAGGAACAGGTAAGAGACACAAGGATAGAAAGAAAATGGTGAGACACACACGAACTAAACTTCCCTGAAGGGAAGCCTGAAAAATCCCTCCAAGGAAGCCTGTGGAACAGAAGAGTTGTTGGAAGAAGTCTCATGAGCCAATCCAATAAGTTACTGAAACCAGCTATATAAGAGTTTCTCAGTGACACATTAAAAGTAGGGCATTAAAGATGGAGGATAATGTTTGGGTACACCCAATATATGAGTAAGTACTACTGAATAGTGTTGTGGGCTGCTGTTCTCAAAAGAAGGCAAATTCCTCATTTCACCATTCATTCAATAAGTGTTAGCTCAGGATCTGCTATGTCCAAAGTCATGTTATCTGCATGACCTAGAACAGACTTTAAGGCTTCTGAAGTGAAGAGAGATAACAGAGGCTGTGACCTTCCATTGGCTTCATTCAGTCTTTGAGTGATGTTGAGTAGTGAATCAATCATAGAGATAGTCAGCAGGTCTGAGGACTATTCATGGATTTTATCACTTTGTTGAGTGCCTAAGAGCCTAACAATTTGATTGTTCAAATAAATAATCTTGTTCATTGATTTATATAAACATACACATAGCTAAATTGTTAGAAATTGTTTCCATTGGGGTATCTATTCTTTTGCATGTTTTCTAGCCTAGAGAGACAGACAGACAGATTCTGGGAAGGACAGGGAAAACCCCAGAACATCATAGTCATATGGGAAACTAGAAATAACTTTCAAATGTTTTTCCTAACATGTAGGACAGCATGTTGTGGTGGACTGATTTGGAGTCAGAACATCCTAGTTCTGTCCTTGGCCAACTCACTTAACCTCTATGGGTCTCCATTTCTTTATGAGTAAATTGAAGGGATTGGACAAGATGGTATCTATAGTTCCTTCTCTCTCTAAAATCTGTGATTGTAAGAATGATAAGGGCATTTGTGAATGAATGAAGGTCATTATCTCTCCAAATCTGGCTTCAAACCAAACTATGTGGCTCTGTAGGCAAGGAATAGAAGAAGGTCCTTGTGAATTTGGAATCATGACTTTGCTTTATCTTTGTGTTTTGTGACAAGGCCTTAAAAAGGAGAAAAAAAATTTCCTTAAATATAGTAGTCAAATCCTATTTTTAAAACATAATTATAAAAATAGTCTGAGGGTCAGGAACTGGAGTTTGGGTTCCTACTCTGATATTTAGAAACTATGTGACCCTGTGCAAATTATTTACCTTAACATCAGGGTTTTTTTTTAATTTTATAAAACGAGTAATTTAACTCACAGGGCCATCAGTCCATCAACAAGCACCTACCATTTGTCAGACACCTTGTTAAATACTAGGGATACAAAGAAAGGCAAAAAACAAAAACCAAACAGTTCTCTCAAGGAGCTCAGTCTAATAGGGGAGACAATATGCCAACAATTATGTACCAACTCGATATATAGAGGATAAAAAAGTAGATAATCACCGAGAGAAGACACTAGCATTAAGGGAGATCAGGAAAAGCTCCTTGGAGAAAGTGTCATTTTAGCTGAGAATTGAAGGAAGCAAGGAGCTGGAGATGAAGAGAGAATTCCAGGCATAGAATCGTCCGGTGAAAATGCAGTAAGTCCGGAGATGAAAGGTCTTATGCAAGGAAAAACAAAGAAGACTGTCACCACATTGTAGGGGAGTGGAGAGTAAGGAGTAAAAAGAGTAGAAAGGTTAAAAAGAGGTTTGAAAGTCAAATAGAAGACTTTATATTTGATCTTGGGTATAATGAGGAGTCACTGCAGGGTATTGACTAGGGGGTTGACATGGTCAGACTTGCGCATTGGGAAGCTCAGTTTGACAGCTAGAGAGGAAGATGGATTGGAGTAGAAAATGTTTTGTAAAAGCAAGTTATTATACAACTGTAAGTTATAATTACATCAATATTTCCAAGCCCTATTTCAACACTTACTTATTTCGAGGGTTAATTGACATAAAAATTTCTAGGTAGATGAAAGATTAGGGACAGTCCCTTGGAATTTTGTGGTACTGGAATTTGACCTGTGTAATTAAAGTATATTTTACATTTAAAGATGTCCTAGTGAAATGTGTGTGTCTCAGCTCTTTTTATAGAGAGACAACTCCCAGGTCTTTGCTCAAGTTACTCTGATACCTTTCTGTTAACAGTTAGCAACTAGTTTTACCTCATTCCTTTGAGCACAATGGTGCCCCCAGTCCACACACCAACACACTGCAGGTTGTGATTCCAGACAGCAGAAATGTCTGCCAATCTATATTTATGGGGAAAATAAAGAAAATGAAGAAGAGGGAGGAAGGAAGCATCCCATAACTGAGAGCTTACCAGAAGCCTGAGGACTATTGTTCTAAATTATGGCCCTTGTTGGACTCCAATCCAAATGAAGGCCCTTCTTGTCCAAATGATCTGGCAAAATCAGCAGCAAAGCAACACAGACCCATGTGAGTCTTTAATACAGAATTCCTTTTCCCAGCTTTCCCCCACTATCTCATTTTGAGGTTGCTCTTTGTTTCTCCAAGGAGATCATGCCAGAATCAACTGCCAAACATCCCTTACACCTCCATGCCATCTAATTACAGCCTGTAACACCCCAGAGTGCTGACAGTGCCGAGCTATTGACTCTTGACACTCTCTAAAGCACTTAATTATCTTTTCACATAAGCCCCTTTCAGACCTGTCAACTTCTTTGTATTGTTTATGGAAAAAAAAGTTGCATATTAAGATTTCAGGACTGTGCGCCCCAAGTCAAACTTGCACACACACACATGCACACACATGCCCATATGCACCTTAAGATTGTTTAAAATCTGTTTTATAAACAAAGGCATAAAGCTTTAAAAGATGCCCGTTTACAAGAGGGATGAGCAAACTTAATCAGGCAAAATGAAATTAACCCAAAGTTCAATCAAGCCTTCACTGAGGAAAGCATTGCTTGAACCTTTTTTCTCCCCCTTACATTTCAATTATGAGATAACAGTACTGCTAAGTAGTGATTCAAGGACAGGAAGCTGGAGAAGTCAGGGGTAAGATTGCCCTCCAGGCTGATAACCTGAACAGCTTGGAGATTTAACAGAAGTGCCCAGCCTGAACCAGAAGTCGTAAACTCAATTTGGAAATCAGCAAATGACTGAATTTTAGCGCAACAGAGACTGTCTCTGAAAGTTAATCCCACCCAGTTCTTTTGGTTGAGATCTGAAGTAGACTCACTCAAGCAGAAAAATAACAAAAAGTCCCCTTAGATTGTAAGCCTATTGGAGACGGAGACTGTGTGATTTTTTCCCCCCAATTTTTATGTGTCCTTAGCTTAGTTAGTGCTTGGCTTAAGAAATATTTGTTAGAAAGGATTTTTTTGTTTTAATCTTAGATTTAGAGTCCTTGTCAGTAAAAATTATTTTTTCCTTTTTGTATACCCCCCCCAATCTTTGCACATTGTTGTTGTTCTACATCTATAGGGACCTTCTTGTATGGAAACTCCTTCCAGTGATGCAAAAGAACCGCTCATTTAGGACTTGCATTCTCAAAGTGTCTCCTGGGGTTGCTGAGAAGTTTAAGGAACATGTCCATGGTCTAAAAGCTAAAATGGGTCAGGTGCTGAATTCAAACCCACATCTTCCTATCTGGCTTGTTATCTACTACTGTTATTTCATGTGCTTTGCACACAACAGATTCTTAATATACACCTGTTAGATGGAATCTTCTGTGGAAATTCTTGTGATCCCTGAGGAACAGGAGAGGCTTCACAGGCTTAGGAGAAATGGCTAAAGAACAGAAGAGGCCCATGGCTACTGAATGTGAGAAAGCTGAAATAATTATTTAAAATGCCAAATTCTGCTTTCAGTTAGATACCACTGGAAAATAATTGCTTTTTAATTGACTATAGAGACCTCTGAACTATTTAGTAGCAGGTGATTCAAATCTCTTAACAAACAATAAGATGGATAAAAAAAAGAACACTTTGCCTTGGTCAACATAACGAAGCAAATCAGTAGCAGTGAAAAATATAGCATTCAGGTCACTGGATGACCAGGCCTGTGGACTTTTCAGTAATACTTGCTGGAAAAAAAGATACACTTAACAGTAATTCACAGCAAAAGGGGTCATATTAGCAAATGCACCAACCATATTATTACTTTTGTGATTAGTATTGATCAAAAGCAAAGCTCATTCCCATTGATATAAAAAGGGCCAGTCAAATTCTCACTATATAATGGAATAAAATACATAAAACTCCAGTGTTATTTGTAGTGCACACAAATAAGAGGCATCCTCCAGGGAAAGGAAAGCAATTATATTTCAAAGGACACACTATCAGATTGAGTTGGCAGTTATCTCATTTGAAACTTACCTAGAGAATTCCATTGTTATAAATTCTTTTTCTCAAATAAAACCATTTCTTAGCCTGGAAAGATTTATAGATTTTTTTTTTAAACCACATCTACAGGAGCCTGTGATGGAAAGATGACAGTGTACTTATTACTGTAAGGGCGGTGGGGGAGAGTGAGGAATGGAAGGAACTGAAAAAATATTTCTTGGGAAAAGCAAAGCAAAGAATTGAAAGTATGGAGACCCTGGTTCTAGACCTGACTTCCCATTATACCAACTATGTAACTTTGAGTAAGCCTCTTAAACCCAAAGTATGGAGACTTGGTTCTAGACCTGACTTACCATTATACCAGCTATGTAACTTTGAGTAAGCTTCTTAAACTCTCTGCCCTTAGTTTTATCATCTGTATAACAAATACGGGAGGGGAAGATTAGATGATTTCTTAAGTCTCTTCCAGATCTAACATTCATTAATGCTTTTGTGTTGGTGTCTACCTCAAAACATTACCTTTCAATGTCATATCAGATTCTTCCTTCTTATCCACAAAAGTGACAGAAAAGATTCATTGTTCTGGTTCAACAAACTAGTTCATGAGATGCAGTTGGGTTTTGGGACTACAAAATGTGAGGGTGACAGGCAAAATGTTAATGGGACTAGGGTGTTTATAGCAAGGATAATGTCAGGAGCGTATAGCAGGCCTGGAGAGAAGGAAAAGAATGAAGCTTAAGGATCAAAGAACTGGGATGAAAATCAATAGTAGGTCTGCTACTCACCCATCAGCTTGGACCAGATTTCTTTGGATCTGAGATGTGACACTTTCCTAAAGCCACTTCCTGAGAGGTTCAAATCTCCAATAGCCCTACTTTCAACACCATGCTTTCATAAGGTTTTAAGTGATCTAGTTACATCAGGAGAGACTGATGCATAACTGTATATAAATATGCACTGCCTACGCTGAATGCTAGCTAAAAGTTCCAGTGCATCATGACTGCAATTGGCTTAAGTGGGATCATGGGAATTTTTGACTCAAAGAATTCTAGATTTAACACTGAAAATTCTGAATATACATAGAGGGTTGGGTACCTAAAGGTTTTTCATAAGCCAGTTGTATAGAACTCAGAACACATTTTCCCATTTAAAGTAACAGTTTTGTTAGTCTATATTATTGTATCTGTATCTGTATATAGAATGTAAGCTCTTTGAAGGCAAGAGCTATTTGATTTGCTGTTTTTGTTTGTCTTTGCATCCTGAGTACCTAACACAGTAGTATCTTGTACATGGTAGGAGTTTCATAAATATTTGTTGGATTGGACTGGACCTGTTCAGTTTCTAAACTATCCTATTTAGGATCAGAAGGTCATAGATGTAGAGATGGAAGCACTCTCAAGCACATTGTAATCCAGCTCCATTTTACAGGTGAAGAAATTGAGGCTAAAACAATGTTAAGTGACTTGCTCAAGGTAAGGCAAATAGGGAGGTAGAATTTGAAGCCAGATCCCCTGAACCTAGAGCCAGTAATCCAAAATGTAGCTAGTTTATTATTAATTTGTTAAGAAAAAAAATACTTATTTTCAGGATGCTAACAATTAAACAAAAGAGAAAACCTTGATACAATTTTTTTCATTCATCTAGAATAAAAAAGCTTGGAGAAATATTTCAATTATTAAAGGATTAATGGATCCCTCACTGCTGTTGCTCCCTCCACTGATGCAGATTGTGATACAAGGAACACTTATCAAGATGGGCTTCAAGACTTACTGTGGCCAAAAAAATTGTCATTTGGAAACTCACTTTCTTATGGTGAGCTTCTCCAAACTTAGCGAGGCTGGCCTTCAGATGACAGACACATGGTCAGTTGCCAGGACTGGCTTTGAAGCGTTTCCAACTTGGTGGAATCTGCCAAAGCAAGGAATCCACTGGCATAAATTTTGAGAACTCAGGATCACCAATCTACTATGATGAGACATTAGATTAGGGGACGTACTTGAGGAAAAGAAGATTAAATTAGTAGGGGATGAGGAAATAATGATAAAAATCCATATAGTACTTTAAGGTTTATAAAGTTCTTTAAATATGTTAGGCTCATTGACTTTCACAATAAACTTCTGTGGTCAATATTATTATTATTCCCATTATGCAAATGAGGGAACTAAGGTTGAGAAAGATTAACTGACTTACTTATGGTCATACAGGTAGTAAGTATTTGAGATAGGATTCAAATATAAGTCTTTTCGACTCCAAGTGCTCTATCCACTATACCACACTATCTTTTTTGTGAAAAGTCTAAAGGGGGCTTATAGTCACTTTTAAGAGTATAAGTGGTTGATAGTACTTTTTTTTTGTTTTGTAGGAAGTGTAATATCAGTTCCAGACAGCCTTCCCTTGTCCTTAACAAATATTTATTGTAATTCTACTCTCATGCTTATTAGCCATGATTAAGGCCATGTTTTGGTTCACAAACAGAAGGGAAAAAAGGAAAGCATTTTTCTGGAGTTGAATTAGGAAAGGGAAACAATAAAGATATTAATGTGTATACTTATGAAAAAAAGATTGCCTGAGGTGGAATTAAATGAGAAATGAAAAGAAAAAAAAGAAAATGGGAGATGATATGAAAGACACATTCTCCATGCCAGCCACCAGGTGGTGCCATCAGCCCAAGACAGCTTGGTTGTTTTGGTCAGCCAAGAGTTGGTGGCAAAGGTAGAGTTCCGTTGAGGTGGGGGATGGAAAAGGAAAGTTAGAGGCTGTGCGCAACTAGCCTTTTTATAAAAAGAAACATTTATAAGTATGCAGTATGTGCCAAAGTATTTTTGAACTAAGTATGTTCTATAATTTCACATTAAAGAATATATAAGCATTGCTACTTACAAGGAATCCATACATAAAAATAACTGCCACCTTTACTTCAATATTTGCATGACCAAGATCTCACTGTCACCACATTGAAAGTTTTCAAACAATCCTTAGAACTTTGAATTGGGGGGTTCACAAGAAGAAAAGAAAAAAAAACATGCAAAAGAGGAACAACTTTAGAGAGTACTAGATGATACTGGTTAGCTTTGCCAGGAGAGGTGAAACCCTCCAAAATATCTAAGCCCCTTTTCCTGAATTTCTTTACTTAAGTTGGTTGCCATATTTGAAATACCAAAGAGGTTTATTTGGTGTAACCAAAATTCCACCTTAAAAAATGCAAATAGAGAACAAGGAATTTAGAGATTATCAGTCCTTTGCACATGTTTAGATCACAGGCCATGCAAAAACAGGCAGCACACTAGATTTAGCCCATGAGCCACAGTTTGCTAACAACTAGTTTATATATCTATTTATGAATTTTTTATATTTATGTATTTATATTTTAATATATACTTATATTATATATTTATTTATATTATTTATATTTATTTATGAATATTTGTATATTCATAGAAACTCAAAGTTGGAAAGGATCTACTATGTCCCTTTAGGTGAGAGGTATCAAACTCAAGGCCTGAGGGTTGCATGAGGCCAGTAAAACTTCAGTACAGCCAAACCAGATAGAAATGTAATTAGTAAATGGTTAGCAAACTAAATAAAAATATAGTAAAACACATATGATATTCACCTGTAGTTTTCTAAGTCACCATGAAAGTAAAGATCTGTTTCTATTTGAGTTTGATGAACCTGCTCTAAATTATCCAAAGCATAAATCCCTTTAACTTCCACTCATTATACCTGTTCTTGCCTTCTGGAGCCACACAGAATAAATTTAGTTCTTTTTCTAGGTGACAGCCTTTCAAATATAAGACAACTACTGACACCCAGGAAACCTTGTTTTAACATCCTCAGTTATTTTAGCTGTTTTTCAAATGATACTCTTTCAGGGTATCCTCAACATTTTTTTTTTAATTATGAGGTAAGCAGGAATTAGAAAATTGCAAATGAGCTATTATAAAATAATAAAAATACCTTCTAGAGCAAAAGATAGAGAAGTGATACATAGAGTACTCATATCCAAGGTACCTAAAGGAGCAAAAGATACTAAAGACATTGGGGTGGGGGTGGGGGGAAAATCTCAATCTTTATTACTTCCCCCTCAAAAAAAAAGTGACTGAGAGAACATCAGTAAGTATCTAGTATATAACAACTCTTCCATCTATACAAAATCTTTATGAGGGTCATCCATACACAATTTGAGTTCATCCTTCATGTGAATATTAATTGAGGATAACCATGCTTTCAAAAGTTCCTTTTAGCTATGGTCCACATATTTATTATCTTACAATTGACTGAATGATGTAGTAAATAAGAGACCCCATTGTCTTTTCTCTTTGTTGATTATGAAAAAGCATTGTATTCAGTAAAGCACTGCCTTATAGGCTCTTGTACAGCAAGGTACCTCCAGTATCTAGAATATTAATGATTCCTTCAAAGGTGTAATAAGAAGTATATGGCTGTTGATAACAATCTGAAAACAAACATCAAGTGAAGTAAACAAACAAACTACAACAAAAAAGTATTACCAAACCTCCATTACCGTTTTAATGTACACAGTTCAAGTGCCAGAAATTTAAAGAGAGGATGATATGACATCAAAAAGTATTAGGTTATGAGGGAATAACAAAGAATAGGATTTACCCTGGATTAGGGTTACAGAATATTTTCCACTGTGACCCTCTGATTTCATGGAGAATTGGCATTACTGGGTCTAAATATTAGAGAAATTCTAACAAGAGTAAGTAAATAGTAAGAAAAGGGTTGGAATATAAATACTATTTCTTGGAAAGGGTACTTTCAAATTAATGTCACCAAAATTAACAAATGAATGAGTCATGCATGTGGAAGGAGGAGGGTTAAAGATAGAAAGATTGATTCAATATGGTAAACTTATCTGAGAAGGGAAATAGAAAGGCAAAATAAACAAAAGACAGAGAACAATAAAAGTAAGATGAAGATGATGGACAAAGAAGATTGAGGATGCTGGAAGAAGACTATCATATTCAGATTATTTTAAGCAAAATAAATCATACAAGCTAAGTGCTGACTCAAAAAGAGGTTTAGATTATGTATATTAATTTAAATGTGTGTTAATTTAATAAATAAAATTTTTTGTATTGATTTAAATGGGTATCCATTGAAAAGAAGAAAATAAACATTATAATTATGACTTTAGCTGTGAATGGATTAAATATCTTCCCCCCCCCAAAAAAGAAAAAGACAGGAATGGATAATAAAACAAAACTTTTAAACTTGTTTCATGCAAATATAACAATTATAACTACTATTGGGCCAAAAGGCCTGGAGTCTTATATTTCTCCCTTTACTTTTGATTCATGAATATGTTGGCCAGGTTCATTATTATAGATACTTGTCTCTAATTAGAGGAGTTAGATTACTTTTATCATATTCTTTGACTTATCACCCCACCAGGGGGAGTCACCACTTAACTCTGGCTCAGAACTCCCGAAAGCTTAAAACCTCTCCAAAAAGCAAAAATGATGGTAGAGATTTATTTAATGTATGACGTGTGTCAGGTAGGAGACAGCTATTTAATTCCTTCACACAAAAGAAATGAAAATTTAAAAAGGCTCTCATAAGTGCACATTAACAAAGACTTAAAACAAGCAATATCAACAATAACATAATTAATACTATAATCTTCCAGGAGGATGAGATTTAAATACCAGAAGTTTGTAGAACTGCTGAATAGGCACTTTCTATTTCAATCACCTTATATTTCACAAGAAACATTTAAAACATATACACATTCCAAAATTAAAAATAAGTAAATGAAACACAATCTAATATGCTTCTGATAAAGTTATAAAAGCTGGGATTGCAATCCAGGCAAAAATAAAAACAGACAAAATCAAAAGTTACAAAAATGGAAACTACATTATGCTTAAAGACAATTAAAAAACTATTAATATATTTGTACCAAATTGAATATAAGTTAAATTCTCAAAAGAAAAGTTGGTGATTGTGAAAATAGTATTAATAAATGGGTTCATAATTTAGATATAAAGGCTGATACTGTAAAACTGGGAGAGCAAGGAATAGTTTACCTATCAGATTTATGGGGAACAGAAGAATTCATGACCAAACAGGCGATAGAGAACATTACAAAATGTAAAATGGGTAACTTTGATTACATTAAATTGAAAAGTTTTTGCACAAACAAAGTCAATGCAACCAAGATTAGAAGGAAAGTAGAAAATTGGGAAAGAATTTTTGTAACTAGTGTCTCTGATAAGGGCCTCATTCCTAAAATACATAGAGAATTAAGTCAAGTTTATAAGAATACAAGTCATGCCCCAATTGATAAATGGTCAAAGGATATGAACAGGCAGTTCTCAGATGAAGAAATTAAAGCCGTCTATAGTCACATGAAAAAATGCTCTAAATCACTATTGATTAGAGAAATTCAAATCAAAACAACTCTGAAGTACCACATCACACCTATCAGATTGGCCAACATGACAAAACAGGAAAATGATAAATGTTGGAGAAGATGTGGGAAAATTGGAACACTAATGCATTGTTGGTGGAATTGTGAAATGATCCAACCATTTTGGAGAGCAATTTAGAACCATGTCCAAAGGGCTATAAAAATGTGCTTACCCTTTGATCCAGCAATAGCACTTCTAGGGCTGTATCCCAAAGAGATCACACAAATGGGAAAAGGATCCACATGTACAAAAATATTTATAACAGCTCTTTTTGTGGTGGCAAAGAATTGGAAATTGAGAGGATGCTCATCAATTGGGGAATGGCTGAAGAAGTTGTGGTATATGAATATAATGGAATGCTATTGTGCTATGAGCAGGCAGACTTCAGAAAAACCTAGAAAGACATGTATGGACTGATGCTGAGTGAAGTGAGCAGAACCAGGAGAATGTGGTACACAGTAACAGCCACATTGTGTGATGACTAATATTGATAGACTTAGCCCTTCTCATCAATGCAAGGATCTAAGACATCTCCAAAGGTCTCATGCTATCCACATCCAAGAAAGAACTATGGAGTTTGAATGCAGATCGAAGCATACTATTTGCTATTTTTTTTCTTATGTTGTGTTTTGTGTCCTCTTTTTAGTGGTTCCTCCTATTGGTTCTAATTCTTACTTACAACATCACCAATGTGAAAATATGTTTAATAGGAATGCATAGCCTATATCAGATTGCACATTGTCTTGGGGACGGAGGTGGGAAAGGAGGGGGAGAAAAATTTAAAACTCAAAAGCTTATGGAAGTGATTGTTGATAAATCAAAATAAATTAATAAAAAAAGATTAAAATAGCATTATTAGCAACAAAATAATAGTAGAAGACTTTAATATTCTTCAACCAAAGCTAGACTAATCCAACAGGAAAAAAAATCATACAAAAAAGAAACTACAGAGGTGAGCAAAATATTGGAAAAACTAATTTTGATTTATCTATAGCAACTTCTGAATGAGAATTTTTAAAAATATATACTGTAAAAAATTTACATTATTTTTTAATTTTCAGATTTAAATTCTCTCCCTCTCTCCTGGCCAATCCCCACCCATAGAGAAGGCAAGGATTATGATGACCAAAGTCATGAAATCCTACTTCCATATTAGCCCAATGGCAAAAAAAAAAAAGCAGGAAAAATAAGGAAAGTAAAAAAAGAATGCTTCAATCTGAACTTAAAATTCATCAGTTCTCTCTCTGGAAGTGAAAAGCATTTTTTATGAAACTGTCAAGGATCATTACAGTGATCAGAACAGCTAATTCTTTCAAAACTGATTATTGTTACAACATTACCATTACTGTGTACAATGTTCTCCTGGTTCTGCTCACTTCACTTGGCTTCAGTTCATATAAATCTTCCCAGATTTTTCTGAAACCATCCCCTTCATCATTTCTTGTAACACATTAGTATTCATTCATAATCATATACCACAAGGCATTTAATATTTCTGCTTTTCTGTATTTGATTGTGAGAGTTTTGTGCCCTAATAAGGGTCAATTTTTGTGAAGGTGCCATGAACAGTTGAGAAAAAAAATATCCTTTTTGTTCCTATTTAATTTTCTCCAAATTTGATTTAATTTAATTTCTCTGTTATGTCTAACATTTCTAAAATTCTAATCATCTCTTTAACTTCTTTCTTATTTATTTTATGGCTGGATTTATCTAGTTTTGAAAGGGGAAAATTGAGGGCCCTCACACTCATAATTTTACTATTTCTTCCTATAACTCATTTAATTTTTCCTTTAAGAATTTGGATATGATGCTATTTAGTGCATATATATTTAGTATTGATATTACTTGTTTATGGCACCTTTTAGCAAAATGTAGTTTCCATGAGTACCTCTTTTCATTGGATCTATTTTTATTTTTGCTTTGTCTAAGATCGTGATTGCTTTTGTTGTTGTTGTTGTTGTTGTTGTTGTTGTTATCCAGTCACTTCAGTTGTGTCCAACACTTCATTACCCCACTTGGGGTTTTCTTGGCTGAGATACTAGAGTTATTTGCCATTTCCTTCTCCACCTCATTTTAAAGATGAGGAAATTGAGGCAAACAGGTCTAAGTAACTTGCCTAGGGTCACATAGCTAGTAAATGTATGAAGCTAGATTTGAACTCAGGTCATCCTGACTCTAGGCCCAGCACTCTGTTCGCTGTGCCACCTAGTTGCCCTTCATGATTGCTACCCCTGTCTTTTTTCACTTTAGCTGAGGCATAATACATTCTGTTCCAGCCCCTTATTTTCACTCTGTGTGTGTCTTTCTCTTTGTTTCTTGGAAACAACATATTATTTGATTCTTGCTTCTAATCTAGTCTGCTATCCTCTTCCATTTTATGAGTGAATTAATCCCCTACACATTCACAGCTGTGAGTGCTAACTGTATTTCCCTCCATCCCATTTTCTTCTGTTTATCCTCTCTCTCTCTCTCTCTCTCTCTCTCTCTCTCTCTCTCTCTTTCCCAAAAAAGTCAGTTTTGCTTTTCATCACTGCCTTCCTTATTCTGCCCTCCCTCTTATCATTCCTGCCCTTTCTTTTAGCCTCTTGCCCTCCTACTTTCCTATTGAGTAAGATGGATTTCTATATTCATTTGAGAGTTCGGTGTGTATTTATAGTCTTCCCTCTTTGAGCCAGTACAGATGAGAGTGAAGTTTAAGTGTTGCCCTTTCTACACTATTTTCCCCTCCATTGGAAAAAAAAAAGCTCTGTCTTGCTTACCTCTTTTATATGAGATAATTTTCTCTACTTTTCCTCTCCCTTCTTCTTTCTCCCTGTGTATCTTTTTTTCTCACCCTTCCATTTTTCTTTTGAGATCATACCAACAAAAAGACTCACACCCATGCTCTCTGTTTAAATAGATTCCTTCTAATGATGGTAAAGTTCTTGGGAGTTTTATGTATGTGTATATATATATATATATATATATATGTATATATATATGTATGTATGTATGTATGTATGTATGTATGTATGTATCATCTTCCTATTTGGGAATGTAAACAGTTTAACATTATTAAGTTCCTCATATTTTCTCACTCTTTTTATGCTTCTCTTGAGTCTTAGGTTTGAATGTCAATTTTCTATTCAGCTCTGGCCTTTTCATTAGCAAGGCCAGGAAATCTTCTATTTCATTAAATATCCATTCCCCCTGCCCAAATTATTACATTCAGTTTTGCTGGGTAGATTATTATTGGTTGTTATCTTAGCTCCTTTGCCATCTGGAATATCATTTCCCATGCCCTCTGCTTCTTTATTGTATTAGCTGCTAAACCTTGTCTGATCCTGGCAGTGGCTCCACAGCATTTATGTTGTTTCTTTCTACTTGCAATATTTTCTTTTTGACCTGGGAGCTCTGGAATTTGGCTATAATATTCCTGGTAATTTTCATTTTGGTTTCTCTTTCAGAAAATGATTGGTGGATTCTTTGGATTTCTATTTTGTCTTCTGGTTCTGCAATATCTGGGCAGTTTTCTTTTATAATTTTTTGAAGTATTATGTCTAGGCTCATTTTTGATCATGGATTTCAGGTAGTCCAATAATCCTTAAATTATCTTTCCTTGATCTTTTTTCCAGGTTGGTTGTTTTATAACAAGATGTTTCACATTTTCTTTTTCATTTTTCATTTTTTTCAGTCTTTCAACTTTGTTTAATTGTTTCTTGATGTCTTATGGAGTCATTAACTTCCATTTGACCAATTCTAATTTTTAAAGAATTATTTTCTTCAGCATTTTTGTGCCTTTTTTTACAAAATTTTTATTTCTCTTTGCATAATGTTCTAGCATTATTCTCATTTTCTTTACCAATTTTTCCTCTACTTCTCTTATTTGATTTTTTTTGAAATAATTCTTACTCCTTTTAAAACATCTCTTTTTTTTTAGCTTTTCCAGGAATTCTTGTTGAGTCTGTCTCCAATCTGCATTTTTCTTTGAGACTTTGTGTGTGTGTGTGTGTGTGTGTGTGGGTGCGTGTGTGTGTGGTGTGTATTTTATTGCATTGTCTTCTTCTGAGTTCATGTCTTGAATTTCCCCATCACCATAATAGTGTTTTATGGTCAGATTCTTTTTGATGTTGTTTCCTCATTTTTCTAGGTTACTCCTTGACTTTAAACTTTATGTTAGAGCTGTACTTTTACACTCTACTGTACCAAGCTTCAGGCTTTTTTGCCCTTCTGTTTTCACAGCTAGTTCTAAGGGTCTGTAAGTTTTTGTGTTCCCAAGGTCATGTGGTCCAGAAAAAAAAAGCCTCTGTTCACTGCTCTTCTGCTCTGTACTCTGTACAGCCTCTGCTCTCTTGTGACTACAGCTTCTCTCTACCCTGCAGCTGAGACATATAACTGAGTAATGGGCATTGGAGCTGCCAGATTGTGTCCAGTCCTGCATCCAGTGTTAGCACTAGAGTCTCATAAAATCTCTTTCTGACTAGTCATTCAATCCTTTCACCATCTCTAAGTAGCAAGAGTTTTCAGTACTACTCTTGCTGCTGCCATCACTGCCTCCACAGCTGGTGTTGCCACTAACCTGCACTCCCAACCATCCCCCACTCCTGTGCCGCAGACCTATCCTTCCAACCTCCTTAATTGTCATGGGCTGGAAAAGTGTCTCACTCAGACCTTTTATTAGTTATGCTGCTTTAGATTTCAATTTGCCTCATTATTTTAAAGTTGTTTAGAGCTGAATGTTGGGAGAGTTCAGCTAGAATGCTCCCTTTACTCCATCTTTACTCTACTCACCAAGAGTACACATTTCTCAGCTTACTACAATACATTTAGAAAAAAAATCAAGTTCTGCAACATAATATCATAAATCATAAACATATCATAAGGAATCATAAACAAATGGAAAAGGCAGTTATAATAAATGCAACATGCAATCAAATAGTAATAAATAAAGGACATATTTTCAAAGATGCATAGTTAAATGGAGACTAACAAAATCCTTGATAATTAATGAATCAAAGATCAAATCATAGAAACAATGAATAATTATAGTAAATATAATGATGAAAATGAAACAACATAATAAAACTTATTAGACACAGCTAAAATGGTCCTCAGAGGAAAATGTGAATATCTAAAAACTAATATTAAGAAAACATTAAGAGACTAGTGAATTGAGAATGTCATACAATAGACAAAAAAATAAACAAAATAGCAACCCCAAGGCAAATAGAGAGCTTACCTCAAAGTCAGAAGGAGCTGAGTGAAAGACTACCTTTGACAAATACTGGCCAAGTGAATCTGGGAAAATTACTCAACCTTTAAGACCTGCCTAAGACCATAAATTAAAAATAGTTGATCTTTACTGGTAAAAGAAGTTTCCTCACTGATAATTTCTAAAACCGAAAACAAAGATCTGGATTTGAAAAAAAAAAAGAAGTAAGAACAAAAAAGAAGGAAATTCTGAAAATTAGAAGAAAAATAGAGAAATTCAAAAATAAAAAGCTATAGAACTTTTATATATAAGCATGTACCAGAAAAACTGAGAATTTATGGAAATTGATGAATATGTATAAAACATAAAATACTCAAAATAAAAAGCAAGAAATAACGAATATAAATAACCCAATTTTAGTGAAAGAAATTAAATAAGCCATAAATGAACTGTCAAGGAAAAAAAAAACAGGTCAGAAGGAATTATAAGAGAATCATATCAATTATTTGAAGAACAATTAATACTTACATTATAAAAGTTCTCAAAAATAGATTAAATTTACTCTACCTAACTCATTTTTATGATACAATTATAGTCCTGATACCTCATATAGGAAAAAAAAGAGAAAGAAAACTATAAGTCTATCTCAATGATGAACATCAGTGAAAATTTAAAAAAAAAATTCTCATGAGACTACAATATATAGAGAAAATAATTCATTAAAACCAAGTTGGAATCATATGAGGGATATAAGAATGTTTTATTACTGGAAAATAATTAATCACATAAATAATAAAAATAACAGACATGTGATCAGTTTAATAGATGCTGATATTATCTTTGACAAAGTATAGCACTCATTATGTTAAAAATTCTAAAAATAATAGGCTTTGAAATACCCTTCTTTGATACAATAAAAAGCACATATTTAAAACCAATAACAACTATTGTCTGTAATATATAAATACTAGTTTTCCTAGCACAAATAGGAGTGAAACAAAGACAGAAATAAAGGTATAAATATCAGAGAAGATAAAATTATTCCTGTATGTAAATAGAGAGCATGATGCAATATTTTTAAAAATCATAGAGAATTAGCAAAGAATTAAATTCAAACAATGTACTGCTTCACTGTGAGAGGGAGAGAATAAGAATTTTTATAGCATCTACTATGTACCAGGAATTTTGCTAAGCATTTTACAAATATCTCATTTGATCTTCACAACAACCCTTTGAGGTAAGTGCTATTATTATTCCCATTTTATAGTTGAGAAAACTGAGGCAGAGGTTAAGTGACTTGCATGTGACACATTGCTAGTTAGTAAGTGTGTGAGGTTAGATTTGAACTCAGATCTTCTGACTCCATTGCACCACCTTGCTGCCTAAACATAACAGGCACAAAATACATCTCCTACAGGTGTGGAATGAATGAAGATACATTTTCAAATATGACCAATGTGTTGATATTGAACTATATTTATTTATTTTGTGGTTATTGTTCAATCATTCAGACTTGCTCAATTCTTCATGACTCCATGGACTACAGCACACCAGCACTTCTACCCTCCACTATTTTCCAAAATATGTCCAAGCTCATATTCATTGCTTTCATGACACTATCTGTCCATCTCATTCTCTACCGTCCCTTTTTTTCTTTTTTCTTCAATCTTTCCCAACATCAGGGTCTTCTCTAAAGAGTCTTATCTTCTCATTTTGTGGCCAAAGTGTTTAAACTTTGACTTCTGTATTTGACCTTTCAATGAATAGCTTATGTTAATTTCTTTAAGTATTGACTGATTTGATATCTTGCTGTCCAAGGGACTCTCAAAAGTCATCTGTAGTACCACAATTCAAAAGTGTTAATTCTGCAGCACTCATCTTTTCTTATAGTCCAATTTTCACAGCTACATATTGCTACTGGATAAATCATAGCTTTCACTATAAGCATCCCCAAGGTGATATCTTTGCTTTTTAGTATGCTATCTAGATTTGCCATAGCTTTCTTTCCAAGGAGCAAATGTCTTTTAATTTCATGGCTGCAGGTGCCATCTGCAATGATCTTTGAGCTCAAGAATATAAAATCTGGCACTGCTTTCATTTCTTCTCCCTCTATTTGTTAGGAAGTGATGGGACTAGTTGCCAAGATCTTATTTTTTTTTATGTTAAACTTCAAGCCAACTTTTACACTCTCTTCTTTCACACTCATCAAGAGGCTTCTTAATTCTTCACTGTAATATCATTTGCATATCTGAGATTGTTGATCTTTCTCCTGGGCACCTTGATTTTAGTCTTTGATTCATCCAGCCTGGTATATCAAATGATTCACTCTGCATATAAGTTAAATAAGGTGATAATATATAGCCTTGTCATATTTCTTTTCCAATCTTAAGTCAATCAGTTGATCCATATTTGACTCTAACTGTTGCATTGTGACTTTCATATGGGTTCTGCAGGAGACAAGTAAGATGATATGGTATTCTTATCTCTTTGAGCACTTGCCATATTTTATTATGATCCACACAGTCAAAAGCTTTGGTGTAGTCAATGAAGCAAAAGTAGATGGTTTGTTTGTTTGTTTGTTTGTTTTCTGGAACTCCTTTGCTTTCTCCATAATCTAGTGAATGTTGGCAATTTGGTCTCTAGTTCCTCTGCCTCTTAGAAAACCAACATGTTCTGGTAATTCTCAGTTCACATATGGCTGAAATTTAGCTTGCAGAATCTTAAGCATAATTTTGCTGACATGTGAAATGAGCACAATTCTTTGGTAATTGGACATTCTTTGGCATTGTCCTTCTTTAAGATTAGGACATAAAATGATCTTTTCCAATCCAGTGGTCACTGTTGAGCTTTTCAAATTTGTTAACTAGCATATTGAGTGCAGAACTTTAACAACATTATCTTTCAGGATTTTAAATAACTCAGCTGGAATTCCATCACCTCCCCCAGTCTTATCATTAGAAATGCTTCCTGAGGCTCACTTGACTTCATTCTCCAGGAGGCCTAGCTCTAGATCAGTAACCACACCACCATGGTTATCAGTGATGTTAAGAGCTTTGTTGTATAGTTCTGTAGATTCTTGCCAGCTCTTCTTAATCTTTTCTACTTTTGTTTAAGCCCCAGCCATTTTTGTCTTTTTCATACCCATTTTTGCATGAAACATTCCCTTGATATTTCCAATTTTCTTGAAGAGATTGCTTGCTTTTTCCATCCTATTGCTTTCTTCTATTTCTTTACCTTGCTCATTTAAGAAAATTTTATCTCTCCTTGTTATTCTCTGGAAATCTACATTCAGTTGGGTATATCTTCCCCTTTCTCCCTTACCTTTTGCTTTCCTTCTTTCCTCAGTTATTTGTAAAGCCTCATCAAATAGCTTTTTTGCTTTCCTGCTTTTCTTCTTTTGAATTTTTGTTGTTGTTGTTGTTTTTGCTGTTGCTGTTGTTGCTACCTTCTGTACAATATAGGAAACTTCTGTTCATAGTTCTTCAGGCACTCTATCTACCAGATCCAGTCCCTTAAATCTATTTGTCACTTCTACTTCCTATTCATAATGGGTGTTATTTAGGTCATATCTATATGATCTGATGGTTTTTCCCTATTTTCTTCAATTTAAGTCTGAATTTTGCAATAATAAACTCATGATCTGAGCCATAGTTCCAGGTCTTGTTTTAACTGACTGCATAGAACTTCTCCAACTTTGGTTGCAAAGTATATAATCAACCTGATTTTGATATTGACCTTCTGGTGATGTTCATGTGTAGAGTCACCTTTTGGGTTATTGTCCTCTGCTTTTCCCCGGTAGTGTGCTAGACACCTTTGGGCCTGAGGAGTTCATCTTCTAGTGTCATATCTTTTATCATTTTAATACCACCCATGGGGTTTTGTTGGCAAAGATACTGGAGTGGTTTGCCATTTTCTTTTCCAGTAGATCACTTTTTATCTGGAGATTTTTTTGGAGGGGTAGGTCATCAGTGTAGGATGTAACAATGAAGTAAAAAAGAGTATCAATAAAGCTTTTTCTTTATTAAAAAGAGTTGGAAAGAGTAGAAGAAAGGAAGGAAATGAGACATAATTAATGAATCTTACTGTTCATGGTCAAACTTAACATCTATAATAAAAACAATAATTCTGCCTTAAATAATTACAGATTTAGTACCATGCCATTAATATTCTCAAGGTGATATTGTATAGTACTAGACAAAATAATAAGAAAAATAATTTTTGTAAGATAAACTTTGTAAGATAAACACTAGTATTGGTAATAGACCATTGGATACCTCTTGTATTGGCCCCCTTCTCTCTTCTGATGCTGCCCCCACTCTAGTGCAGACCTTTATCAACTCACACCTGAGCTATTGTAATAGCCTGCTGGTGGTTCTGTCTACCTCCAGTCTCTCCTTGATTTATCCACTAAAGTAATTTTCCTCAAATGCACCTCTGATCAAGTCATGCCCATACTCAATAAAGTCCAATGGCTTCCTATTGCCTCCAGGATCAATACAAAATACTTTATTTGGCATTCAAAACCTTTCACAACCTAGCCCTTCCCCTTTTCCAGCCTTCTTACATCTTAATCCCTGACAAGTACTCTTCAGTCCAGTGATACTGGCCTATTGGTTATTCCAAGGACAAGAGGCAGGCATTTTCTCTGGCTCTCCCCCATGTCTGCCACACTCTCCCTCCTCCCTGGTTTCCTTTAAGTCCCAACTAAAAAAAGCCTCACTTGGTCATTGTTTGGGTCCTGATGGCTAGAGTGAGTGTAAATAACAATTGTTTCTGTTTTGGCCAGAAGCCCTAATGGTCTTCCCCTCCCAGACTGATGTTTTGTTTTGTTTACTAAATAAAAGAGGCCATTCTTTGCCTCATATCTTACCTAGTCTTAATCACTGAATGAGCATTGTCTCAATCAAACTGAGACCTGGGAAAGACCTTAACTTAAAAAAAGGCCAAGGTCTCCAGCCGCATCTGTGGCCATCTCCAGTCATCCTGATCCATATCTTGCCACTAGACCCAGGTGGCTCCAGAGGAAAGAGTGAGGCTGGTGACTTTGCACAACTCTGCCTCACTTAAATCCAATTCACTTGCAAGTTATGGCATCACCTTCCTGATGTCATGGTCCTCTTCCTGAATGAAGGACAAAGAACAGCAACAAAATTACACTTTCTGCAGGAAGCCTTTCCCATTCCTTCTTAATTTCAGTGCTTTTTCTCTGTCAATTATTTCCTAATTATCCTGTATATAGCTTGCTGCAAATGTATTGGTATGCATGTTATCTCCCCCATTAAACTGTAAACTCCTTAAAGACAAGCACTATCTTTTGCCTTTTTTTGTATACCCAGCATAGTACCTGGTACATGGTAGGCACTTAATAAATGTTTATTTATTGATTGATTGGACCTGAAGTCAGGAAAACTTGAGTTCAAATTCAGACTCAGACACTGACGAGTTGTGTGACCTGGGACATCATTTAGTCTCTATCTGACTCAGTTTTCTTATCTGTAAAGTGGGGATAATAATAGGACCTACATCCCAGGGTTGAAGTGAAGATCAGATGAAATAATATCTGTAGAGCGCTTTGCAAACCTTAAAGTGCTTATGTAAATGCTATTAGTGTTGTTGTTGCTCTTATTACTATCATTAGTTCTCATTTTACAGAAAAGAAAACCGAGGCCCAGAGAAGTGAGCCACACTTCTTAAGCTCAATCAGCTAGTAAGAAGAAAAGCTGAGAATCACACCCAGATTGAACTCAGTTCATTGGTCTTTCTACTACATCACTATTCCTCCTAGAAGACAAAGAACCACTGTCCTTAGAGTGAACAGTACAGCTGTCCCTTGCTTTGTACTTATTCCCAGCATTTAAAAGAAAACAGAAAATAAAACTTAAAATAAAATTAAGCATGTTATTTCCTCCTGAGGTTCTGAGTAATATGGTGCATGCAAGCTGGAGTTAATTAAAGAAGGGGCTAGATGACCATTTGTCAGAGATTTTGCAGGGGCTTTCTATGATTCAAGTAAGGTTTGGGCTCCAAGACTTCTGAGGACTCTTGGGTAGGAAGGCCTTATCCAAAAAAAAGGAATTAACCTTGTCCCTAGCCCTGTAAAATAACAAGAAACTTACATTTATATAGTGATTTTTTTAGTTTTAGAGAACATCCCTTATAATAACCTTATGAAGTCGACAATGAAAGTATTATTACTCTCATTTTATAGACAAGAAACTGAGGATCAGAGTATTTAACTGGCTTTCCCAATGTTTTTGTTTTTCAATTGCTTTTCTGTTGTATCTGACTCTTCGTGACCCCTTTTTTGGGGGAAGGGGATAGTTCTTGGAAAAGATACTGGAGTGGTTTGCCATTTCTTTCTCCATGAGAAAACTGAGGCAAATAAGATTAAGTGACTTGCCCAGGGTCACACAGCTGGTAAGTGTCTGAGATCAGATTTGAAATCAGTAAAGTAAGTTTTCCTGACTCCAGGCCTGGCATGTTCTATCCACTGCGCTACCTACCTGTCCCTTTGTGCTCTTTCCCAAGTTACATAGCAACTAAATGGCTAGATTCATAGGATTTGGAACTAGAAAAGTATTTAATTGTCATCTACAACTTCTTTAATTTATAGATGAGGAAACTGAGGCTTAGAGAGGTTAAATGACTAACTGAAAGTGAAACAGATTGTAAGTCACAGATCCAGGATTTAAACTTAGGTCTTCTGACTCCAAATTCAAGGCTCTTTTTCATACACCACATGAAAATGCCAGGAGTCAAAGTTGAATCTTCCAAATTTAAGATTGTCCATAATACCCAATTCCCTCTAAAAAAAAATAGAATAAATCCAAGACTAAGAGAAACAAACTGAAATTGGAGGGAAAGCGGATGCTGTCATTTAGATCCCTCATTGTTGCCCATTAACTATTTGAACAATAAACAAAACAGCACTGCAGGAGGGCAGACATTGTCAAACCAGAGCAAATCCCTGCAGATCCTAGATGAGCACATGAAGAGAAAGATGTGAGGGCCCCTTTGTTTCCTGGGTTGATCTCTAATGAGTCTGAAAAGTAAACAGAAACTGCATAAAAGGCACACAGAGCCATCTGGAGAGAGAAGTAGAGACCCCCGCCCTGCAGGGCATGACTAACTCACCAAGCAAACATCTTCATACTTTAGTGAGTGTTCCACCAAGGTTTTTAAGGACAAAGACCATGACAGCCCATGCTACTCCCATAGCCATTTCTTAGAAGCTACAAATGTCCTTTAGGATGCAGAGTGAGGGGCAGATCTAGTTCGGTGGCCTAGATTCACTGCTGGATTTATGATCAGTTTCAACCAGAAAAGACTTCCAGTATTCCCTCAGGTACTCAGACAAAAAGAGAGCCATGTAATAAATTCACACTTACTTATTCTTTCAATAGTCATTCTTATCCTATCAATTCTAGGGCTTAGGTAGAAAAAACAAAACAAAAACCACCTTTCCCTAATTTCTCTAGATGGATAACAGTCTCTGTGCATGGCTATGCTACCTAATCCAGTGTCACCCATGTAATTGGGAGCAACCTTTTTTTCCATTGGCTCTTTAGATGAAAATGGTGGTGTCTTGAAAACAGTCCAAATCCTCCTGCACTCATGTCTGAGGATGAAGAACTCTTTCACTTACACCATGTAGTAAGGTAGAGGAGGGAGGAGACAGAGAACTAGCTCCTCCCCTCCTCAACCCCCACTATGCCATGTGAACTCAAGAAATGGGATTGGGTCCCTCAGAAATGAGACTAGCTTTCTTGGTTATTCTCGGCCATTCTATGTGAAGGGAGAGGAGTCTCCCATTTGGCCCAGGGGAAGAAAGATTTCAGGAGTCTAGGTGAGATGTCACAGACTACTCAGTAGCAATTCCATCACGGGCACTGATTGAGGAATGCCAGTACCACAGAAGTTGGCACTTTGGACTTGAAATTGTAGGATTAATGCTATGTAGGAACTAAGCTAAACTGTGAGCCTAATCCATTCTACTATTCCCATTCCCCAAAGACCAAAATGGTAGAGGGTAGATTACATGTCCAAGGTTTGTAGGGGGGAGGAGGGGAAGTATATGTTTATTGTGCTTTATCTTTGAAGTAAATATCCCTTTCTAAAAGTTAATCAGATGTTAAGTGGAACTTAGGTGCTAGTCATTGGGGACCAAAAAAGTGCAGAGAACATAGCAAATGGGGGCTAGAGCCAATGATATTAAAGAGATCTTCCCAACTTTTTTAGGATACCAGAGAACTTGCAGGGAATAAAATGTAACAGACCTAGCCTTTAGAGAGTAGATCCAGAGTCAACCATGCTACAATGGCTTAAACTGATGTCCAAATTTGAACTTACCCATAGTCAATCAGTCTGGTCAATCAACTAGAATTTATTAAGAGCCCGTTATGGTCTGGGTACTGTGCTAAGTGCTGAGATATAAAGAAAGGTTTAAAAAAAAACCCAGTCCCTGATCTCAAAGAACTCACAGTAAAATGGGATAGATGACACACAAACAACTGAGTACAAACAGGACATAACATGATACATTGAGGGTAGTTTTAGAGGGAAAACACCTATAAGAAAGAAGACTAGAAAAGGCTTTCTGAAAAAGGTGGGACTTCAGCTGACACTTGATGAAAACCAGGAAGAGATGGAAATGAGGAGAGAGAGTAATCCAGGCGTGGGGGACAGCTAGTGAAAACTCTTAGTCAGCAGATGGAGTAGTTGTGAGAGGGACAGCAAAGAGGCCAGTGTCCCTGTTATTACATGGTATAGAGAGGAGTAAGGTGTAAGACTGCAAAGGTAGTTAGGGGCCAGATTATGAAGTGCTTTAAAATCCAAGAAGAGGATTTTATAATTTTTTCTAGAAATAAGAGGGAGCTGATGGAGTTTATTGATGTAGGGAAGAGGTAATATAGGCAAACTTATACTTTATCAAGATCATTTTGATAGCTGAGGGGAGGATAGATTTAAATGAGGGAGACTTGAGGCAAGGAGACCAATCAGAAGGCTGCTACAAGAGATTAGACATTTGGTGCTGAGGGGTTGCATTAGGGTAGTTGCAAAGTCAGAGGAGAGAAGGGAGAGTATATGAGAAATGTTATGAAGGCATAAACTGTAGGATTTGGCTTCAAAGTCCTTTGTAACCTAGCATTCACACACACACACACACACACACACACACACATATACTTTTGCAGTTTTTTCATAACTTACACTCATCCATGTGCTGTTCACTCCAGTGACACTGGCTGCCTTGCCATTCCACAAAAAAGACGCTTCATCTCTTGGCTCCAGGTATTTTCTCTGGCTGTCTCTCATTCCTGGAATGTTCTCCCTCCTCATCTCTGCCTCCTGGCTTCCTTCAAGTCTCAACTAAAATCCTACCTTCTACAGGAATCTTTTCTTCACCTCTCTTAATTCTTGTGCCTTCCAACTTATTATTTACAATTTATCTAATAATTTGCTTGCTTGTTGTCTACCCTATCAGATTGTAAATTCCTTGAGGGCAGGGACTATCTTTTGACTTTCTTTGTATTTCTCAGTGTTTAGCACAGTGCCTTGCACATAATAGAGATTTAATAATTGATTATTTACTGACTTGATCACTCATTAGATACGGAAAGTGAAAAAGAGTGAAGATTCAAGGATGATTTCTAGGTTGAAAGTCTGGGTGACAGAAGATAGTAGTACTCTTGATAGTAATGAGGAAGTTAGGAAGAAAGAAAGGTTTTGGGGAAAAGATAATGAGTTTAGTTTGGTATGTACTGAGTTTAAAATTTCAGTAGGACATCTAGTTTGAGCTATCTCAATAAGTAGTTGGAGATGTGAGACTGGAAGTTAGGTGAGAGGATAGGGCTGGACAGATAGATCTGAGAACCATCTGAACAGAGATTGGAACCCTGGGAGCCAATAAGATTACCAAATGAAATAGGTTTCTCAGGGAAACATATACTTTCTGGCATTTGGATGAATTGAGTTGGTCCATTTCTAGTATGTGGAAGAGAATTATTGACATCATGACTAGGACTTCTTCAATGAAAGTTCCTAGAGAAATAGTTCCAGGGACACCACTTCAGAGGAAGGCCCAGGAAAACTTCTTAGTAGCACTAAACTTTCACCTGCAATGGATATTGAAACACTGACATTCTTTTCATCTATGATTCCAAATTCAAGTACCAAAATATGGCTATTCCCTGTTTGGGAAATGTTGGCCTAAGAGAATACTGCATCTATGTCAATCAAATTAAATTTAATTTGATTAAACAGATATTGAGCAGGAACTTATTAGGTTCTAGTTACTATGATATGTTACACTTTCCCAACAAAGTCCACTGTGGTTTAAATAGAAACTCATAGAATCTTAGAGCTGGAAGGTATATGCTAAGGGATGTATGTGAGAGAGACTGAGAAAATAGAAACAAATTTGACAGTGGATAATATATGTGAAATGAGTATATGTGAGTAGTCAAAAAGACACTGATGTTATAAGCCTGGGTGCCTGGAAGGTTGGTGATGCCTGAGACCGGTGGTGTCAAGTTCAAATAGAAATAGGAGCCATTAATCTATACATAAGCATTCCTATGAGTTGCATATTGACTTAGTCTTAAAATGTAATGTTATCTATGTTTTACTATTTTTTTTGTTAAATATTTCCCAATTCCATTTTAATCTGGTTAGAGCCTCACTCAAGAGTGCCACTGGTCACATGAGGTTGTGTGCTTGATACCTCTGTCCTAGACAGTAATTGAGAAGTTGGGAAAAGAAGATGATTTGAGGAGAAAGATAATATATTTCAGACATGTAGAGCTCAGGATTCCTCTGGGATAGTCAGTTGGAAAATTCCAATAGGTAACTGGTAATGCAGTCCTGGAGTTCAGGACAGAGATTAGAGCTGAATATATAGAACTGGGAATCTTCTGTATAGACATGACAAATGAATTTATGGGCACTAATGAGATCACCAAGTGATATAGAATCAAAGGAGAAGGAAAAGGGTTGAAGTTAGAACCATGGATGACATCCACATTTAGGAGGGAAAGCTTTGCTGCTTGGACAAACTGATTGGATGGGAACTGTTCTGCTTTTTCCTGGACAGCCTTCTCCTGATTGAGAAGTAGACCCCTCAGAGCCTAGGTAAGGGTGCTCACCTAGAAAAGATCTGCAGTTAAAAAGCTTAAAATAACTACTTTAGGATGTAAGTGTTGAGGGGCAGAGCCAAGATGGCGAAGGGAAAGCAGTGACTTGCTTGAGCTCTCCCCCAAACCCCTCCAAATACCTGATAAAAAAATGGCTCTAAACAAATTCTAAAGCAGCAGAACCCACAAAAAGATAGAGTGAAACAAATTTCCAGCCCAAGACAAACTGGATGGTTGATCAGAAAGGTATATCGCGCCAGGCAGGGAAATGAGTACAGGTCAGCATGGATGTGCAGGCTGCAGGGAACCTGGAGCAGACCTCAGGGGACTAAATTGCAGGCAGTTGTGGCAGTTTTCAAACTTCTCAACCCACTAATGCCAAAGACAACTTAGAAGGTCATTGGGAAAAGTCTGTGAATACAGTGAGAGAAGGAGGTAGGTCTCAGCCGCAAGTCCCGAGCGCGACCCGGGGCAGAGACTGCCTCCTGAGCTTCTGGTCCACAGACTGAGGGGGAATCGAGTGGCTGATCAGAGGGGGATTGCAGGGATCTCTTTGCCAGTGATGAGGCAGGAATCTCTTGCTTTGCCCCGCTTGGATCTGGGTCACAATTCTGAGGGGTGGTCTTGGGGCAAGGAGGAGCACTAGTGTGGTGGAGCTTGTTGTGGCAGTGGAAAAGTTACACCTCGCCCCTTATCATACCACCTTGGAAGAACTGAAAACTTTCAGGTCCCTAGAAGTATCTCTGAAAACAGCTGTACAAACCCCTAAAGCTTGGGACAATACATTCTCCACATTGGAAGCAGATTCTTACCTTAACAAAGAGTTTAAAACTCAAGTAATTGACTGGGATCATGAGTAAGCAGTTCAAAAAGAGTCAGACTATATTATCTTACTTTGGTGACAAAGAAGATCAAAACATACATCCAGAAGAAGACAACAAAGTTGAAACTCCTACATCCAAAGCCTCTAAGAAAAATATAAATCAGTCCCAGGCCTTGGAAGAACTCAAAAGGGATTTTGAGAAGCAAGTAAGAGAAGTAGAGGAAAAACTGGAAAGACAAATGAGAGTGATGCAAGAAAATCATGAAAAACAAGTCAACAGCTTGCTAAAGGAGACCCAAAAAAATATTGAAGAAAATAACACCTTAGAAAATAGCCTAACCCAAAAGGCAAAAGAGGTCCAAAAAGCCAATGAAGAGAAGAATGCCCTAAAAAGCAAAATTGGCCAAATGGAAAAGGAAGTCCAAAAGCTTACTGAAGAAAATACTTCCTTAAAAATTAGAATAGAGCAATTGGAAGCTAGTGACTTTATGAGAAATCAAGACATTGTAAAACAAATCCAAAAGAATGAAAAATTAGAAAACTGTGAAATATCTCATTGGAAAAACAACTGACCTGGAAAATAGATCCAGGAGAGAGAATTTTAAAATTATTGGACCATCTGAAAGCCACGATCAAAAAAAGAGCCTAGACATCATCTTTCAAGAAATTATCAAGGACAACTGCCCTGATATTTTAGAACCAGAGGGCAAAGTAGAAATTGAAAGAATCCACCAATCTCCTCCTGAAAGAGATCTCCAAAGGAAAACTCCTAGGAATATTGTAGCCAAATTCCAGGGTTCTCAGGTCAAGGAGAAAATATTACAAGCAGCCAGAAAGAAACGATTCAAGTATTGTGGAAACACAATCAGGATAACACAAGATTTAGCTGCTTCTACATTAAGGGACTGCAGGGCATGGAATATAATATTCTGGAGGGCAAAGGAGATAGGATTGCAACCAAGAATCACCTGCCCAGCAAAACTGAGTATAATCCTTCAGGGGAAAAAATGGTCATTCAGTGAAATAGAAGACTTTCAAGTATTCTTGATGAAAAGACCAGAGCTGAATAGAAAATTTGACTTTCAAATACAAGACTCAAGTGGAACATGAAGAGGTAAACAGGAAAGAGAAATTGTAAGAGACTTATTAAGGTTGAACTGTTTACATTCCTGCATGGAAAGATGATATTTGTAACTCATGAGACCTTTGTCAGTATTAGAGTAGTTGGAGGGGGAAAAATTATATGTAGACAGATAGAAAGATAGATGATAGATAGATAGATAGATAGATAGATAGATAGATAGATAGATAGATAGATAGATAGATAGATAGAGGGCACAGGGTGAGTTGAAGATGAAGGGGTCATATCTGGAGAATAAAATTAAAGGGTGAGAGAGGATTATACTAGGAGAAGGAGAAAGGGAGAGGTAGAACGGGGTACACCATCTCACAAAAAAAAACAGAAAAGAAAAGGCTCTTACAGTGGAGGGGAAACAGGGAAGGTGAGAGGGAATGAGTGAATCTTATTATCATAGGATTTGACTTAAGGAGGGTATAACATACACACTCAATTGGGTATGGAAATCTGTCTTGCCCTACAGGAAAATAGGGGGAGAAGGGGACAAGAGAGTAGGGGGATGATAGAGAGGAGGGCAGATTGGGAAAGGGGATATCAGAAGCAAATACTTCTGAGGAGGGACAGGGTCAAAAGAAAGAATAGAATAAATGGGGGGGCAGGATAGGATTAAGGGAAATAGAGTTAGTTTTTCACAGCATGTCTACTGTGGAAGTGTTTTGCATGAGTGCACATGTATAACCTATATTGAGTTGCTTGCCTTTTCAATGAGGGTGGGTGGGGAGGGAGGAAGGGAGAAAATTTGGAACCCAAAGTTTTAAAAACACATGTTTTAAAAAAATGTTTTAACATGCAACTGGGAAATAAGAAACATAAGAAATGGGGTATATAAATCTATCCTGCCCTACAGGAAAATAGAAGGGTAAGGGGTTAAGAGAAGTAGGGGGAGAGATAGAAGGCAAGGCATACTAGGGAAATGAGTATTCAGAATGCATGTTATCTTGGGGTGGGGGGAGGGGCAAGTTGGGGTGAAAATTTGGAACCCAAAATCTTGTGGAAGTAAATGTTGAAAACTAAAAATAAATAAATGTATTAATAAAAAAAAGAATAAAAAGGAAAAAAATGATGTAAGTGTCATGTGGCCTCACAGTCTGGAAGAGGAGAGGACTGGCCTGAACACAGCAGCCAGAAGAGAAGTGGCCCCATCTAGTAGGACAGTGGAGAGGGCCAGAAGAAGAGTGGTTCCATCTCTTAGTGATCTCTGGTGTTGACTGTTCCTGGGGTGGACAAAAGACATCAAAGTCTACAATACACATTTTTGACTCGTCCAGGACACATACTTTCTACTCAGGTACCATCATGCTATGGTTTTATGAATCTGTGCCTCCTCTTCCCTATAGAGACTGTATGCATTGGAGGGATAGTTTGTACTAGTTTAGTGGATAGAATGCAATGTTTTAATTCTCTTTGCTTTGCCTTCTGCTTAATAAATCAATCAGTTAGTCAATAAACATATATTAAGTGCCTACTATGTGTCAAGTAGGGCAGCTAGGTGGCACAGTAGATAGAGAGCCAGGCCTAGAGTCAGTTCTCCTTGAGCTCAAAACCGACTTCATACACTTACTATGTGACCTTGGAAAGGTCACTTAAACCTGTTTTCCTTAGTTCAAATGAGCTGGAGAAAGAAATGGCAAACCACTCCAGTATCTTTGCCAAGAAAATGTCAAATAGGCTCTTGAAGAGTTTGACACAACTGAAATCACCAAACAACAACAAACCATATGTAAGCCTCTCTCTGAATTGTGCATTGGCTGTTTTAAAAAGTAAAATTATCTATATTTTATCATATTTTTATTTATTTTGTTAAATATTTCCCAATTATATTTCAATCTCTCTCAGAACACTCTTGAGAATGCCATAGGATGAATGTGACCACTGGCTGAGTGTTGGACACCTCTGCTCTAGGCATCTCTCTAGGATTGTATGATGGTGAGGGGCAAAACATCATTAGTAGAGGGGGCTTCTTCATCTGGTTCCCTCTATTCATGAAATCGTAGGTTCAATTCCAATTCCCTATTCTATATCATGGATTAGATTAAAATAAAATTTGAAATTGAGAACTTTCCCTTGGCAGAAGAGTTTAAAATGAGATTGTCTTGAAAATGAAATGCATTTTCTTTTGTTTATAATTTGCTACAAGTCAGAATATGGATAGTCTTCCTCTAATACAGGTCACCCCTTTTCACTTGTTGCTTCCTCCATCCATGCCTCTACCTGGCATGCCTCCTCTTTTTCTATCTTTTACAACTAGGACTTCACACACTGGCCTGCCTCAAAAGCCTTCTTTACCTCTTGTGATGTGTTATTAAATCTTCTGAATTTTTATTCCTCAGCATCAGTGACTTAGCAAAATGGACTAGATGAGGAAATAGCATGTTTCATGTGTGTGATATCAAACCTGTGTTCCTACAAATTGGTTCCCCATCACTTACAAAGAGGAAAGAGAAAAGAGTGAAGGAAAGAGAAGGTAGGAGAAAAGGTCACATGTAAATCCAGGGCTTAAAGCAGTAAGTGAAGGTCATTCTCATTCTAGCCCAATTAAACATTTCCATATAGATGCTGAAGAGGCTACATACCTGTTTTTCTTTGGCCATAGGAAACTTGCTCATGCAAGTCAAATGGCGCATTTAGAAAAAAAGCAAAGAGAAAGATGAGTGGGAGCTGGGAGTCAAACAAAAGTCAACTTTTTTTGTTTATATAAATGTGGTCATAATTTAATTATATGGTTCCTGGTGGTGCCTTTAATTGAATTATGGGATATATGTCATTCTTGTCCTTGCCAACAGCAAAATTGCTTGGCTTCATTCATTTGATGATCCTCTCACTGATTATGAAGCTACATGAGCATAATTCAATCCCACAGCTCTCCAGGAACCACAGGATCATTCATTCAATGATCAAGCCTTGTTTTCCAAGGCTTAGCTCTGAGCCACAAGAACCCTCTGGCGAAAAATTCAGGCTATAAGATTTCAATCCAAATAGAAATTGTTTGGGTTTTTGCATTTCCCCTACCACCATCACCACCACCCAAAAAACTCTGAAAACCCCTCTGCATCCAGAAAATATGCAGGTTGAATATGTTTTCACAGGCTCTAGTTCTTCTGTGCTGCAATAGTGTTGTTTTTTCCAGAAAGTATTTTGGGCAGAACACTCCCCAGGGTTATGAAAACTTCTCTCTCATCCACTGAGCAACATGAAGCCTCCTCTTTTCCATTTAGAACTGGGTACACTTCAGGCTCAATCCACCATCTCCTGACTTTATGTGTTAGTTCAAGTGGTCTTCCAAGGCCAAGACAAAAGCCTTCTCATAAAGAAGGGCACTGGTAAAATGGAGGATCTCCAGAGAAAGGCATCTGTGAGGGAAATGAACACCAAGCCATATAAGGATAAGTTGAATGACCTGAAAAAGGAGAGATTTTTAGGTAAAGGGAGGGAAGAGATATAAAAGCTATTTTAAAGTAATAAGATGCATTTCCTCATTATCACCAACTTAGAGAATCCTAGATTCCTTCAAAGCTCAGTTTAGGTGCCACCACCTACATGAAACCTATCTTGATGTTCCCTGCTAGAATTTAAGATCCATGAGGTCAGAGATTGTTTCACTTGTTTCTAGGCATCCATAATGCTTAGTATACAGTCTGCCATAAAGTAGGTACCAAAGAAATGCCTGTTGATTAATTGAATCATCTTCCAAATTGTTAGTGCTGCCTCCCTCTCGAAAGAACTTTATATTACTTTGTATACACTGGGACTATCTTTATATCACTAGCATCTCTCTTAAGTTTCTTGCAACAGAGTAGAAGATACTGTTTGCTACATTGTTGATCCCTCATTAGAACTGGGTGTCTGCATTTTTAAGCCTCCTTCCACACCCTCAACATATCCACTTCCTGTCTTTTGTGCAATTGTAATATCTATGTGGAATCATAGAGTTACTATTTGGAGCTGTCATAATGCCAAGGAAGAAACAACACTATAGGTATGGTTGAGAACATATAAAGAAAAAAATGAATGGGTCAGGCAGTCTGCCTCCCTTTTACAGATCATTGTCTGTTACTACATCAGCTCATTGCTAATGAGGAACCATATGATTTGAAGACAGGATGACTAAATTCATCACATGCTATGTCCTAATAAACATTCTCATCTAAGTTGACCACATATCACTTTAAAAAACTCTAATAGTTTTTTTCATTAATTTTCATTTTAGATTAACTTGAGAACACTACAAATACTGTTTTGCTAGGTGCCCTAAAAAAAGTCATTTACACTCTGAAAAAGGCCTTGGCTATTGTCTGTGGGAGAATGTGGGCCAAGTTAGGTTGTCATGATGCTGATTGGGGAAAGCTCCTTCTTTTCTTCTCCCCCAAAACACCAAATCCAAATTCAATTCCAGGACTTAAGTCACTGGTTTAAGGGGAGAGGAAATAAAGAATCTTTACTAATCTCTCCTGGGTATTAAACAATCAGAGACATGATTAGTTAGTAGACAGCACTCAACTGTCCAGTTTCTGGTCTCACTTGTGTGCTTAGTTCTAGTTTTCCAAAATCGAAAAGCATGTTGATCTTGCCTTAGATTATTTTAATAAAATTATCACAATTTTATTTCACCTAAAGTGCTTTTCCAGTGCCAAAATGAAAGATGACTTAAATCCCCTTCTTTATGGAAGTTGGACATAATAAAAACCTTCTTATTAGGAAGGGCACTGACAATCTGCTGAATATCTAGAAGAATCAGCATGGTGAAGGGACCAGGATTCATTGGAGAGTAAGAGGCTTGTGGACAAGGGTTGCAGTGGGAGGAAGAGACATAATAGCATTTCTAAAGTAATGCAATGCTGTCTTGAGGAAAATGGCTTCACTTTCTTTGGATAGCCCCAAAAGGCAGAAGTAGGAGCAGTAATTAGAAGCAACAAAGAGATGGAATTCAGTTTGATGCAGGAAAAATGTCTTAACAGTGAATACTGTATAAAAGTATAACTGGCTACCTATTAAGTGGTGAGTTCCCCATTTCTGGTGGTCTATAAATAGAACCCGGATGGCCATTTGAAAAGGATTTCTGCTCAGGTCCATGTTAGACTAGCTGATTTCTGAGGCCCCTTGAAGTTCTGAAGTTCTATGATTCTAGTATTCTAAATCTCAAATGGCAGAACCTTTCTTCACCAGAATCAAGTTTTGGAGGTTTCAATGCAGTGACCTTCAAGTTCCACAAACTTTGTTAGAAACTTCCTTTTTCTCTGATTCTCCCTTTACCATCCCTCTGTCCTTTCTCCATCAGACTGTAAGGAGGTCTGTCTGAGACTAAATTTGAAGATTTCTCAGAAGCTTCTGCTGGTAAAGGAATAGATGTTGGTTTGGTTCATTCTGTAGGCCTTGGGGAGTGAAACAGACCTACTCTCCATGAACTGCTCTGACTTCTCTGCTGCCTCTAAGGACCATCAATTTCCTTGGAACACCCAATATGCAGCTTAGTGTGTGAGCTGCCCTTGCATGCCAACATCCACAGGATAATAATTTACAGCTGCTGTTGAAGCCTTCCCAGCCCTTTTAAAGTTTCTGTGTGTACAAGTGTAAATTCACCCAGAGACAAAGGAAATATGTTCAATTATTTTATTGCATTTCTCTCCAATGCACATCATGTTTTCTCTGACTCATTTAGACATTGAAAACAGCCCAAGAAAAACACAAATAAAGATAAATCCTAAGATCAGAAAGACAAAGGCTAGACCCAAAGTATTCCCTTGGTTTGTGGTTTAATGTGTTTATGTGGAGAATTACTGTCCTTTTCATCTTGAAGTCTGTTCCTTTTATGTTATATTTGAATTAATTGCACATGGAAATACTTCTATGCTGAGATACAGTGATGATTTTCTGAGAGCAAAGCTGGGTGGAAACTCCAGAGCTTATTAGTTGGGATATTTGAAACAAAATTATTCCAGCTTTTACTCATTTGTTACTTCAAAAATCAAACAAAAAAATGATCTATGTGGCAATCCCCCATGTCAGTTACACTCCCCCTTCTCTCTTCAAACATCACAATGATTATAATGACATAAAGGTTGCTTGAAAATAAAATAAAGCCCAGCATCTGTAGGTAGCAGTCCATGCCAATCCTTGTTTCCCTTGTGTATGAATAATTCTTTATTATTATATAACATTTATTAAGCGTCCTCAGCTTGCAGGGTGTTATTTGCTCCATGAGAAAGACATGAATAGTCTCTACTTTCAAGTAGACTACAAGTACCTACTTCACACTGTGTAAATAGGTTTTGTGAGGTCATTGGGCAATACTCTGAAACACTGACAACCCATAAATGAGGGTAACATTCCTTTTTAGAAAGGAACAGACCAGCGTATTCAAGGATGACTATTTATTTCTGAGCAGACGAACTCTGCTAGCCCAGGAAAATACATGCATTCTTGCACATAGTAGGTATTCTGTAAACATTTGGTAGATGCATGCGTGGATAGGTTGTTCATTGAAGGGGAGGGGAGGTTTCTAGCTAGTCCTTTTGCAGATCTACTTAATTATGGTAAACAATATAGAGACTGGAATTGGGGAATTACTGGTTGTTCTTGACATAATCAAAGCACCTAGAGTATAATGCTTCCCACATAATAGCCCCTCAATAAGTATTAGTTGAATGAGTAAAAAGCAAAAGCTGTCTGTGGCTACTGGGCAGACTTAGCTCTAACAGCTGGTTTCAATCCTTTTTGGGAATGAGAAGAAAGCGATGGAAGAAGCCAGGACAGAAAGTTTCAGATAGAGAACTAGGCCTTCAAAAGTCAAGGAAAACAAAACAAAACAAAACAAAAAAAAGCAGGAAGGGATGGAGGAATCATTGACAAAACATCATTACCAACATAAATCAAGACTTACTTTGGGTCCACTGCCTATTTCCTAAATCACTCTCCATATCAAATTTACAACTAGAAGTTAGTCCTAAAAGAGGACCAAGTATCCCCATCCAATTCCATTCCAGTCAGAATGAACCCAGGCTCTAGGATCCCTCATAATAGACCACCTACAGCTTCTAGAGAAAAGAGAAAATTTCTGAGCAATCATAAAACCATGAAAGTAGAAGGAGCCTTAGAGGTTGTCTGCTCCAAACTGGAATGCCCTCTATTTTTGTTGTTTGTTATTGTTGTCATTTCAGTCATGTCTGACTCTTCATGATACCATTTGGGGTTTTCTTGGGAAAAATACCAAAGTGGTTTGCCATTTCTTTTTCCAGTTCACTTTACAGATGAAGAAACTGAGGCAAACATGGTTAAGTGACTTGCCCAGGGTCACACAAATGTGTGACTTTTACAAAAGTAAAATGTCTGAAGCCAGATTTGAACTCACAAAGATGAGTCATCCTGACTCCAGACCTTGCACTCCATTCACTGCACCACTTAGCTGCCTATCCCCTCCATAGCATTTCCTAAAATGAACATTCATCCAGTTTGTACTTGAAGACCTCTAGTGAGAGACAGCTCAGCATGTCTTGAGGCAACCCATTTCCAATTTTGGCTAGTTTTAATTTTTAGGAAGTTACCCCACTCCTTCTGTTGTGTATACAGTTGTGTACATAGTTATTTGCATGTTGTCTCTCCTATGAGACTGTAAGATCCTTAAAGGCAGAGACTCTTTCTGTCTTTATATTCCCACTTAGCACAGTGTCTGGCACAAAGTAAATGCTTAATAAATGTTTGTTGACTTGACTGTTATCACTGGGTCTTAATCTTTTTCCCTGAAACTTCCACCCTGGTTCTACCCCTCAAGGGGCAAGTTTACTAGAGCTAGGACCATATTGTCTTTGGAGAATGGGAAGAAATAAAAGGTTTGGGATACATGGTCCTTTATACGTTTCCAATCTCATTGTAAATTGAATTTTTTCAGTCTAAGGAGTTAGAAGGTTCAGCAACATAATGTGGGTCAGAACTACGTCTTCATGTTGTACTGCCTCCCTCTGATGACCACAAAATGAAGAGTGCACTACCCCCTAGGATCCAAGGATCAAGTGTAATACTTCTGCTGAAATATACTGTAATAGTTTGATGATCTGTTATCTCCTAGGACAAAAGAACCAAATGCAATACTTCTGCTGAAAAAAAAAATACTTCAATAATTCAATGGATCTGCTACCCCCTAAGACAACAGGACCAAATGCAATACTTTTGCTGAAACATGCTTTAATAGTTCAATGGATTTTTAAAATCACTGATGGAGGTCTTCTTTGCAAGAGGGAGATCACAACCTATGCACTCTCTAATCTTGGATAATTCTTATTCCTGTGCTACCATAGATCCTTCCAGGAACTCAGACAAATGTGTTGGGGATTTTCCCTAGCTCTCTTGATTTTACCTATATAGCAATTAGACACAGGGGTTATCCATTGATTATCCCTTGCTCTTATTAGTTAACTAGATCACCAGTTTTTCCCATGTCACCTTTCTCTGAGGAATATACAATACTTCTCTGGTAAAATTCTTTGTTCATAATGTGTTACAGCCCAGTTGCCCCCATCACAAGTCTCTCCATTGCCCCTCTGGAGGATTCTCATCTTTAATTTCTCAGAGACTGTGGCGTTCTATGACTCTCAGTCATATGGTCTCACCAAGAGGATATTGTCAATAAAAGTGGCTTTTCTTCCAAGAAGAAGCTTGGGGTTATTGAAAGCAACATGCATGTTTTTATAGCAATCCAATTCATTCTTTTTCTCAGTCCATCTCAGTGATCATTTGTGGTATCTGTCCAAGATATACGTACTGATGGGAATGCCAAGTTAGGTTGTCCATTAGAACTAGATAAAACTTTAGAGGCCATTTGGTCCAATGTTTCATTTTCCTAATGAGGAAATAAGCCTAAAGTGGTTAAGTAACTTTCCTAAGGTGACATAGGTAGTAAGTGACAAAGTCAGAAAAAAGATCAGTTGAAGGAGCTGAGAATGCTTAATATGGAGAAGATAAGATTTAGGGGATGAGGGATTGGGGTGGGGAGGGTATGTCATCTGTCCAAGTATTTAAAGCAGTGTTGTCAAATAGAGACAGGGGCCACGAAACAAAACGTAAGAAATATAATGGGATGTGTATTGACTTATTTTTAAATACAATATTATCTATATTTTATTGTATTTTTATTTATTTTTAAAAATATTTCTCAATTACATTTTCATCTGGTTTGGGTCATACTCAGGAGTGTTGTGGGCTGCATGTGGCTGGCTATAGGTCACATGTTTGACACCTCTGATTAAAGGACTATATCATGTAGCAGGGTGATTAATTTACTCCACATGGCTCCACAGGGCTGAAATAGCATCAATAAATGGAGTTTCAAAGAAACAAATTTAGGCTTGTCATAAGAAAAAATACTTAGCAATTAGAGCTATCCCAAAGTGAAAAGGGATATCTCAGGGGGTATTGGATTCCCCCTTCCTACACATTTTTCAGTAAACCATTTATCTGCTGCATTATAGAAAGGATTCTTGTTCAGGTATACAGTGGACTCAATGGTCCCTCTTCCAACTCTGAAACTCTGTTCTTCTGTGAAAACAAACCAAGAAACATTTTAGTGGAACTGAACTATTCTAGACACAATTTTGATAAACACTGAAAGAACCCTCATTGAAACATTAATTTTCCTAATGGAACAGAAAAAAACTCTTTGTTTTCTTGGAGGAAGCCAAGAGAAAGATGAAAGAAATCTTAGTCTCCTTCTCAGGATTTCTGTCTGTAGAGAGGGAACAGCAGTCACTTCCTGGAAACAGGCTAAACAGGCCAAAATATTCATCTCTTATACCTCCTGACTTTACTATCATGATTTTCTCTAGGAAATGTTCAGAAGTCCTTTCTAAAACATCATTTTTAGATTGGACTAGATTTCCATTTCTGTCTTTGATTTAAATAGACAACCCTGTGAAGACATGAGTTATGAGTTGTTGTTGGTATTGTTTTTGCTGCTGCCCCACCCCAGCAGTGTGGATCAATCTGAGATGATTCTAAAGCACAAGTCTTACTGTGTTATGCCCCTGATCAAGAACTTCCAGTGACTCCTCGTGGCTTTGAGGATAAAGTTTGAATTACTTAACTTGACACTGAAACAGCTTGCATTCTGGTTCCAGCCTCATGGGCCCACTTGTTGTGTCCCACCACCAAGCCTTTGCACAGGCTGCTGCCTATTATTCCTCTCTGACCTCTGTGTCTTAGAAATCTTCCTACTTTGGGCTAAGTATCCATTCCTGAATATTGGACGTCTCCTAAGCATTTGTGTTCTCTCCTGAAATCATTAAGTGTACGGTCATTTGTTTATATATTGGGTCCCCACAATAGGCTATAAGTTCTTTGAAAAAAGGGTCTGCTTGTTTTAATTTCATCTTGATATTCTGCGTAGAACCATGTGGAAAAGTTCTTCAAAAGGGTTTTTTGGATTGGATAAGATTGAATCTTTTCACAATTTCCAGTCTGAGTCTCCTTGAATAAATTGACAACAGTCACTGGTCAGATGTAGAATCTATGGACCAGGAACATGAGGAACCTAATTGAGCTAAAGAGAAGAGCGAATCTTCAGCACCATGACCTAATCAGAGGATGGAATTGGCTGCAAACTGGAATACCACTAAAATCTCTACAGAGACAGGCTCTTTATACTAACAGGAGGGTGATACAAGTTCCCTTGATGTAGGAAAAAAACTTTTAATAATGGCTAGGAAGTATCTAGTACTTTAAGGTTTACAAAGTGCTTTACAAATATTATCTCATTTTTATCCTTACAACAACCCTGAGAGATAGGTGCTAATTGCTATGCCCATTTTACACATGAGGAAAGTGAGGCGGAGATTAAATGATTTGCCTCAGGCCACAAAACTAGGTAACTCTAAAGTCACATTTGAATTCAGGTCATCCTGTCACCAGATCTAACATTATCCACTGCACCACCTAGCTGTCTTAGAAGGGCTTGAAAGGAAGGAGAATGCCTACATTAAGTAAATTCCTGCAGTCTACGTGCTCCTTATGTACACATGCATGCACACACGCACACACACATGCATGCAAAAATCCACTTATCCTTTCTGAAGTATACAGAGGTTGTATACAAATAAGGAAGAAATGCTATTTACAAGTAATTCACTTCTATTACCAAATATTTTGTCACCTGTGATGAGAAGTCAATAATGATGGAGAAATGAAGGCCCTGAAAAAGATAAGGATATTTCTCCCTTCAGCTGTAGCAGAAAAGGATTCCCAGTAGTGATTGGCAAATGTACTAGGATGGACTACTCAAGTCCAAGAATCTCTTTTCTTTAAGAACAAGATGCTTTAAGTCAGTCCTACATGTTAACCTAGACTGCTTAGGTTCTGCAAGGAAGGAAATGTACTCCATTTCTGGAGTACATTTAACATTTAACAAGCACATCTATAAATAGTACAAAATAAAGGCTATTGGGCAGCCGATGAATGAGAACTTGATTTAAAATAATAATTATACAGCAGAGTTTTGGTATCATTTTTTTAGAGAATGGTTGTTGGCTGTTATTAGAAGTCTGGGCAACAAGTAAGAGTGTTTCAGGAGCACCCTAGTTAGAGACAGAGAGGATTGGCTAGAGAAGATGTGACTATCCATAAGATTTTATATTTAATATTTAACTATATATCCTGTGCTGGGGCATATCTTCTGGTCAAAATGAAGGGAGTATTCACATGAAAAGTGAAATTTCAATAAGGACAATGATTACATCAACATTTAAAAAATAATTGATGTTGTTAGACCAAAATTAATGTAAGTAGTAGAGAATCAATCCATACTCTGTTGCATCTCAGCCTCAGAGGCTGCATTGAGTGACCAATCATTGCAAACAAAAAAATCATGCACCAACTCTCCCTCCAATAAAGTCTTGGCTTGTAACCTTTTCAAGTTAAATAATGTACCATCAGGGCCGCAGTTGACCTTGATGCTATTTTGTCCTCATTGAAGGCATCTGACAACATAGAAAACATTATTCCAAAAAGCATGGGAACAACCACTCCACTCTGATTCACTGCATTGGTAACTAAGAAAGCACAGGAGCATTGTCCATTATACAGAACCCAGGCAAGCATGCCATCATGAAACTGACATATAATATTGATGAACTTCTCTGGGCAACCAAGTTTTGACATAATTTTCCACAAGCCCTCATAATTAACAGTGTCAAAGACCTTTGTTAGATCAATGAACATTGTCCACAGACGTCTGTTCTGCTCCTGGCCTTTCTTCTGGAGTTGTCAGGCAACAGACACCATATCGCCCTTTCCTTGGCCCTTTCTGAATCCACACTGGCTTTCAGGTAGACGATCATCTTCCAGGTGAAGGATCATCCCATTAATAAGGACTCTGGCAAGAATGTTGCTGGCAATGTCTAAGAGAGAGAGAGTCTCCTGTGATTGTCATAGGATGACCTATTTCCTTTTCCCTTATAGAGATGGACAATGGAGGCACCCTTTAATTTCTTTGGGACAACCTCCTCTTGCCATATAACCCAAAACACTTGTGTCAGCTTTTGTATGAGCAGCAGACCCTCTGCCTTGTAAATTTCAACTGGAATAAAATCAGCATCAGGTGCTTTGCCACACAAGAGGAGCCTAATGGCACTCAAAACTTCTTCTTTAATTGGAAGTTTGGCTAGAAAAGGATTGACTTTAACCTGAGGTAAATGAACATGGCTTCAGCATTGATGATAGTTTATTGAGAACATTCTGGAAGTGTCTAGCCCATCTCTCCAGGATCATATCTTTGTCACTAATCAATGTAATTCCAACTGCACTGAGTAGTTGAGATGTTCCATAGGTCTTTGGTCCACAAATAGCCTCAGTGCATCATAAAAGTTTTTTTTGGATTGTTACTATCAGCATAAAACTGATATCCTGCATTTCTTTAAGTTTTATTTGTACTTTACTTTTGATGGAGTTAAACCCTGTGTTCTTAGAGACAGACGAACTGTCGAGCATGCTAGTAAACCCTGTGGAGTTCTTGTTTGTCATTTAGCAGCTTCTGATTTTCTCCATCATTTTGGTCAAACTAATCTTGTCAAACTAATATAAGTCTTCTGACCCAGATGAGCAAATGCAGTGCTGTATAACAAATCCCTGAAAGCTGCCTACTCCTTTTCTGTTCCACTGTTGCCAATCATGTGGTGGCTTCTCTTTCTCTCCAATTTAGCAATGAACTATTCATGCTCAGAGAAGCACTCTCATCTTTTGACATTAGGTCTTCTGGTAGTCATCTTGCCTTGGGGCCACCGCTTTTGTTGAATGCAAATGTTTAGCAGAGAGAGGATAAGTCTATGATAGGTCTGGCACTCTGTGCCACACACACCATCTTTGTTACTCTCACATCTTGTTTCTTCTCTTTACAATGATTATAGTCTATTAGAAGTTAATGTTTGCTGCAAGGGTGTATCCATGAAGTTTTATTGCATTTAGGTAAATGGAAGACAGTATTGGTGATGAAAAGGTCATGAGATGTACAAGTCTTCAGTAGTAAGTGAAATGATAATCATTTATCTTTCTTTTTTTATCATCTTAGACAATATGAGTGTGAGTTGTGTCTCAGAATTTAATTTTCATTTCTCTAATTTTTAGCAATATATGACTATTGATAGCTTTGATTTTTTCCTCTGAAAACTATCTTTTCAAATTTCTTTTTGGGAATAGTTTGTTTTGTTTTGTTTTGTTTTTATAAATTTGGCTCACTTCTCTATATATTTGAGAAATGAGACCTTTATCAGAGAAACATGCTACAATTTTCCCCCAGTTTCTTGCTTTCCTTTTCTTTTTCTTTTTCTTTTTTTTTTGGCTGCATTGGTTTTGTTTGTGCGAAAACTTTTTAATTTTACATAATCAAAATTATGCACAACCCCGGACATGTCTCTGGTATAGAAAACATAGAGGTCTTACCAGTCAACATTATACATTTGGAGACCTAACAAAACAATCCAGTTATACATTACAAGTGAATGAGTCTCAAATGATCACCAATTTGTTCTCAATACTTTTGAGAGTTTAATGATTCTGGAGGTCAAATAGGACTATACTCTTTTTTGCAAATTAGCGTACCATGAGAAAATGATCCAATTATTCAGAATTGACATAATCTATATAGTTGGTATGTTAAGAAATCCCATGTTCTCCATTTCTCATAATTCTTTGACCTTCCAGTTTGACCTGGAGTTTCAAAGTTATAGGAACTTAAAAATAGATTCATGAGTTTCATTATTAAGTTATGATTTTCAGTTTCTTTAGAAGATGTTGGCAACCAATTGCAGATTTTAATTTCTCCAAAGCTTACTCTTTTAATGTCTCTCAGAGCCAAAGAATCAACGAAAGTTTTGAACATCAGTTCTTTTGCCTACAGGCATGACATGGAAATCTGGCCAAGCACTGGATCATGTGATTAAGACTTTACAGAGCTCTAATAATGACCTATAAAACAAAAAAAAGGCTGATCCTGAAAAATGTATAGGTTGATAAGATTTCGCTGTTGAAAAGCATAGAGTAATGCAATATTTAAGGTGAGAAATGTACAAACGAGAAGCAAATATGTTTATATGATTCAGGCATCACAATCAGTCAGACTGTGCTATAAAACCTACTTAAGTTATGTCTACATGATATTAAAGCAACTCTTGAATAAAGATATTTGAAATAGCATGTTAATTTCATGAAGTGAAAAGAAATGATCGAGCTAATTCAAGTTCTGAAGCAACTGGCCAATTTCTATCAAAATGGTAAAACAGAGAAATCCCTGAAATGCCTCTCTAACCAAATGCCTCTCTATTTCTCTATGAGAAATGCCTCTCTAACCAAAGGGGAGAAAATATGCTAAGATTTTTGGTATTCAGAAGGAATTCTACTCTGATAGCAAAAGATGAGGATCAAACTTCCTGTATGCAAGAAAGTATATTCTTAAACCATAAAATTTAAATTGAAAAAATGTCCAATACCAGCTAAAAAATCCTTTCAATTTCTGAGGAACTGGGCTGAGTTAAAATACCCATAAAAACTGTTTAAATGAACTTGGGAAAATACTTGCTTTTGTGAGCTTAAAATTCCATGGCAGAAATAACACTCAAAAGTATTGAGCGGGCATTAGAATAAACATTTCACATTTTAACAATAAGCGACCTCTTGAGGATCCTATAACTCTTTGATTTAGTGGACAAGTGAAGAGGATCTATCTTTACAATTATGAGTTCTCATCTTTTCTTAACTTAGCCACCAAGAGAAATGAAGAAAAACTTGAGATAAAAAGCAATTTATTTTAATCAAGAGATTTTTCTTAAAATTAAAGGAAAGGGAACCGGGAAGCTTTTCTGTACCTTTGTTCCTTTATGTTGCATATGACCTTAATAAGAATAAAACCCAGAGTAAATCTCTGGAGCTACAGGGAAACAGGTGACTATAACTTCTAAAACTTTATGCAAACACCACATATGTGAAGGAATAACAGTGTTTTTTCAATGAAACATAGCCTTATCACACTATATGTTGCTTGGTCTCCTTCTTAGAGGATATATCTTTTTTTTTCCTTCCTGGAGGATGAAGATTTGCCCAAGGGATACAGGCATTTTTCAAGTCACCTTAACACATTCTCTCTAACTCCAAATATACTTTATCTTGGGCAAGGAATGACTTGAGAGCTGCAGAGTTGGCCAGTGATTAATTGAAGACACTGCTGGCTCCAGTTGAGTGGACAACAGACAAACAGAGGAGAAAGTCTCTCACATAGAACACATTATTGCACCTTTAGAGCCACTAAGGAAAAAAATAAGGATGAAAGAAACCTAAATGAAATTGCAAGCATATATACACATCAGGGAGGTGGGGAGTAAAATCTACCATATTTCCAGGAGAAAGCTCTTGGAGGGCAGGAGTGTTTTTGTTTCTTTGTTTTGTCATTGTATTTATAACATCTGGCACAGAGCCTTGCACATAGTAAATGTCTTATAAATGACTGTTGAATTGAATTGAAATTCAAGGAAATTCATTTTGCCAAATTACAGCAGCACAACCATGATTCCTTCCTATGGTACTATAGCCATTAGGCAACACTATGACTAGTACTTGAACTGAAGCAGGTGCTATCAACCAATCACTCATCCATACCTAGTGTGTATAACACCCATACCTAGATGGCACATTAGTGTAACCCCCAACATTTTTCCAGCTCTCAAAATGTGAGGCATTCTCTACCTTTGGTTTTTCCCCTTGGGAAAGGCCATCAATTTTGGAAACAAAGAGACCACTGGTAAATTTAGAGAGACCAGTTTCAGTTGAATGATGAGGTTAGAAGTCAGAATGAAGAGTGTTTAAAAGAGAGGAAGAGAAGTAGAGGCAAGAAATACAGATAGCTTTCCAACAAGTTTGGCTGAGAAAGGGAAGAAAGATGCAAGATGATGCCTACTAGGGATGGTAAGGTCTGGTGAGAGTTTTTAAAGGATGAGGGAGACTTAGACGTTTATAGGCAGCAGAGGAGTCAGCACATACGGTGAGGTGGAAGATTCTCTTCATTATAAAAATTCTGAATCCTGTGGTCTCCAATCCAACTGTGTTCCATGGGTCCTGATTTGTTAACAGCTTCACTCTGGCCTGTGCTCTGCTCACTGTCAGGGCTCCTGATGACCACTTGCTCCTCAATCATCTTGTTTCATTCACCACTCACACTTGGATCTGAAACAAGCTCACAAGCTGGTAAGCTTTCCTATAGTAAGTCTTCAGAAAATTAAGACACTGGAAAGCATGGGCAGGATGGCATTGCCATTTCTTTCACTGCTACATTTACCTTCAAAAGTTCTCATGCTCCACTCTACCAGCTCACCTTCCTCTTTCATTCTGAACCTTCTAATGAGTGCAAATGCAAGTAACTCGCAGTGTGGAAATTACCTCTGCCAATTCCTTCTGCCAATTGGTGAGCAATTCCTGTAACTTATAGTCTATAGCAGGGATTCTTAAACTGCAGTCCATAAACTTATTTTTTAAATATATTGATAAATGTAGTGTAGTATACTAAATCAGTTTCCTTTATAATCCTATGTATTTTTATCTATACATTTAAAAAACATTCTGATAAGGGATTCATAGGGTTCATCAGACTACCAAAGAGGTCCATGATGTGTAAAAGGGAGTTAGAGTTGCATGAACCACTTAAAGGATATGACATCATATAGATGGTCTGTATCAGAGGCAAGACATTTCTGACATTAGTACATGCTCTCTATCTACAATACCAGAAAGCATCAAATACACCGGGCAACAGGGCCAAACCAAGTTAAAATTTAATTGGAAAATATTTAACAAAATAAGTAAAAATAGAATAGAACACAAATGATGTTAATATATGTTTTTCTAAGTCAATACATAACCTGAAGAGATCCTTCTGTAACAGTTCATTTCTATGTGAGTTTGATACCACTGAATTATACTATACTGCCTCTCCAGTAATTATTTCAGGACCTTTCTTTCCCAATTTCTAAGAAAAAATTTGCCTCCAAACTAGTAATCATGCTAGAGCCATCTTGTCAACATAGTACATATGCAACTTTCTCTGAGGCCCCAGTATTTCCTTCCCAGAATGAATCAATGTCACCCAGTCCTGAGAGTCCTTTGTGATGACTTCCCATGTTGGAAAGGAACTTTTTATTTTCTTTGATAAGTGACTAACTTCACTTGAGTTGTCAGTATCTCCCTTTTCTCTGTTCCCACATGCCTTTCATTCTGACTCCCCCTTCCCACTGACAAAGTCTTCTAGCATTTCCCTAATTATAAGTGTTATGAATATAAATGAATAGCTATAGAGAAAGACTATATAACATACATTAGTAAGAATATATAGTTACATTGTAATGACATTAGTTATGTCTGTGAGCTTAATGACAGAACAACTGAGTTATAAAAAGCCATAAAATTACACGAAAATAAATTCAAAATCCCAATCAGGGCCATTGTTTTGCCTGTTTATGTAACACCAGCTGTTTCTGGGTTATCACTACATGAAAACGTTGAATTCAAAATTTACATCTAGGCTTCATATACATTCATGTATGTTTGTATATATGTATTGTGTGTATCTACATATACATGTATGTGTATGAATAGGAACTAGATCTGTGATTTCCTACATATAAGGAACTCACAGATGAGGATATTTACCCTACTGATGCTGACTGGCACCTTCTCAGCAACATATACTCATAGAGGAAGACTTCATAAGTGTTTTGTCTCATGGATCCCTTTGGCAGTCTGAAAGAGCCTCTAGAACTCTTTCTAGAAATATTTTTTTAATGCAGTTGTTTTGTTTGTTTTTAATCATAGATTACAAAAGAAAGCAAATCATACTGAAATCCAGTATGTGTGTGTGTATACATATGTATATATACATACATCCATACACACATATGATTTTGATACAGTTATCCCTCCCACATCACAGGTACTAGGGGTGGGGAACCCCCTGGATCTGGAAAATCTGCGTAAAATTTTTTGGCCCTCCCTCCATACCAGATAAGAGGTCTGAATTATTATGGTATTAAAAGATAAACTATGTTGATATTATATAATACTATACATGTATTTTATGCATTTCTGAGTTTCTAAACTTTCTCAGTGTGGTCTGCTGGTCTTTGTGTGTCATCTGAGGCTCCCACAAAACTCCTCAAAACTTCCCATTTAATTTCTTAGGCTGACCCGTGATGGGGAAAATTATGATGAACTGTACACACCAGCTTTCATTCATACTCACAGACACACACCACACATATATAGTTCATGGACCCCTGATTAAGAATAGTAGGAGGTGCCCCCTCTCTTGTGGTCTTTAAGAAAAGACTAGATTATTATTTATCAATTGAAGTCATGGCCTCTAAATAACCTTCCAAATACAGGATTTTATAGCTCTATGACATCCATTGTCAAAACAGACAGTTTCCTGTAAGACCAACCATGATTACTTACATATTATCACTACTGAATTCAATTAATCTTCTAAGAAATCATGTTATGAAATAGCACAGTCCAGATGAATCTCTCTTTCTCTATAAATATCCCTCTGACAGAAACCCTTTAGACCCACTAGCATTTTCTTAAATACCAAAGCCAACAAGTCATCACTTAAATAATTTTACTTATTAGCTGTCATTATTTGGACTGTGCCTTGTAATGATGAAATACATTGTTGGCTTTAAGCAGCAAGCTAAAGAAATTATAGATATTAGTGGCTATTCAGAGACAATATGGTGCAGGGGTGAGAGACTGACTTGCGCAAATAGAGACATGAACCACAGACTTCTAAGGTCAAAATATTTCTTAGGTAATTTACAGCAATACTTTTCTATAACTAATCAGGATCATTTACAATTTTTAAGTCAATGGTACTTCCTAGTTGGAATAGGTCAAGTAAAGAAATGCTACAGTTTGCTCAAGTGAAATAAAAGAGATTTGAGGAGCATTTGATATATCTCTAGTCAATTAAAATCCATTTTTTTGTGATCATTAAGCACTCTCTTACACTTGACTTTGTACTAAGATGTAGCAGTCAAACAGATGTGGTTGGAGGTGGCCTTACCAGGGGTGGGAAACCTGTGGCCTCGAGGCCACATGTGGTTCTCTAGGTCCTTGGCCATGAGGCTGCAGGTTCCCCACCCCTACCTTACTCAAACTGTCATGGAGGCAAAGGCAAACTTTGTCCTGAAACATTCCCTATCCTCCCCAACCCTCTTCCCTATACCAGTGTCCAATGACTTCCTGCTGTTTCTGCTTCTCTCCAGTATTCCTGTGAAAGCACTTGGTTTCAGTCATTTACAACTTAGTATGAATGAGATTAAGTTCTTGTGTTACTTTTACCCAAGCACTTGTTTTATAAATCTTGTAAGCCTCTAACTGTGGTCTGAAAGGGATTGCACCCCACCGTCGACCCCCCCAAAAAGAATTTAAAGCCTCAGCCAGCAAGTGAGGTTTTTGAAGGAAAAGAACCTTTTTCTATGTCCAAACAAGGGCTTAAATCTTCAAGCTCTCTTCCTCTATTGTAAAATGTGTAGTAACACCTCAATCTATTTTCACAAGAGGGTACTGTCATCCACACATTTTCTCCTGTTTTCCCTTTCACTAAACACGTTAATTTTCCAGCTGCCTTATTGAAGTGGCCATCTAGTCACAGAAAAGACTTTGTTGTTGTTGTTATTGTTGCGTGTGTACGTGTTTATTCCCCGCCCCCCCCATGCAAAGGTAACTCATCTATATGGTGCAGTGAATAGAGTGTTGGATCTGGAGTAGGGAGGACCTAAGTTCAAATCCAGCCTTAGATACTGACTACCTATGTGACATTGGTTAAGTCACTTAATCTAAATCTCCTCAGTCGTAAAATGGAAGTAATAATATCACCTACTTCACAGGTTTATTGTGAGGATGGAATGATAGTCAATCAAATAAAGTCCTTTCAGCTAAATCTATGATCCCGTAGTCAGTCAATCCACAGTCGAAGGAGGTATCGGTAAGGCCCTTAGCAGAATGTGCACATAGTAGGAACTATGTAGATGTCAGCTATTGTTGTTGTCGTTGTTATATGGGCGTTGAAATAATGATGTTGGCTTCATTAATACCATGCTTTCACCAAGTCAGTTAATGAATCAGACTCAAAAAAATCACTAAAAATGTTTACCTGACACCAAAGCAAGGAACTAACTTAGTCAATTCCACTTGGCAAAATCAGTCAATCCAGATAATATTACTCTTTAAGCTGTTTTTTTCTTCTATTCTCATCCTTCTTGACCTTGTCTGACCATTTCAATGTCACAATCAATAAGGTCCGATTGTTCCCTATTATAAATAAGTTCAAAATCTAGCTCCTCTCTTTGTCATTGAAAATCCTCCATAACCTGGCCCTAATCTATATTTTCAACCTTATTACACATTACTCCCCTTTCTAATACTCTATAGTCTGGACAAACTGGCTTTCCTGCTGTTCCTCACATGATACTTAATCCCCATCTCTGTGTGTTTGGACTGGCTGTCCTCTCCCTTGCCTGGAATGTTCTTCTTCCTCTCTATTGACTCAGCTCATTCACCAACTTCCCTACAAAGCCTTTCCTGATCCCCACAATTTCTCATATCTTGGCCCCCATAAATAGATTTATTTATGTATACTTCTTGCCTCCATTTGGATATCTGCTTTTTGAGAGCAGAGATTAATTTATTTTTGGGCTTGTATTCCCAGCATGGAGCATAGTTCCGGGCCCATATTTGGCATTAAATAAATGCCTGCAGATTGACTGACCACAGGATCATAGGTTTAGAGTTGAAAGTGACCTTTTGCTGTTGTCCAGTCATTTCAGTTATGTCCAACTCTTCACGACCCCTGTTGGGGTTTCTTTGACAAAGATCCTGGAGTGGTTTGCCATTTCCTTCTCCAGCTCATTTTACAGGTGAGGAAACTGAGGCAAACAGGGTTAAGTGACTGGCTCAGGGTCACACAGCTGGTAAGTGACTAAGGCCAGATTTGAACTCATGAAGTTGAGTCTTCCTTATTCCAAGCCTAGCACTCTATTCACTGAATCACCTAGCTGACCTTAGAAACAACCTAATCCAACACCCTCATATACATGAGGAAACTCAGACCTAGAGACTTGCACTGAGGCTTTTAAGTGACTTATCATAGTTTACACAGGTAGTAAATGGCATAAGAGGCCTTCAAACTCAGGTTATCTAATTTCAAATCTTGGTTCTTTCCACTGCACACACTATTTTAGTATAATCACCACCTCCATTCTATTTAATGATTTGAGTTACTGCTCCATCCATTAGAGCTTCCCTTTTGAACCTCAGAGAATACTTTGTCCCATACCTAGTAACATATTTATCAAAGATTATTTTGGGGGCAGCTAGGTGGCACAGTGGATAGAGCTCTAGCATTGGAGTCAGGAGGCCCTGAGTTCAAAACAGGCCTCAGACACATAACACTTACTAGCTGTGTGACCCTGGGCAAGTCACTTAACCCCATTGCCTAATCAAAAAAAAAAAAACAAAAAACAAAGATTATTTTGTAATATATGGGCAGCTAGATGGTGCAGTGGATAGAGCACCAGGCCTGGAATCAAGAAGACTCAACTTTGGGAGTTCAAAATCTGGCCTCAGACACTTAGTAGCTGTGGGTCCTGGGCAAGTCACTTAACCCTGTTTGCCTCAGTTTCTCTTGCACAAAATGAGCTGGAGAAGGAAATGGCAAACTATTTCAGGATTTTTGCCAAGAAAACCCTAAATAGGGTCACAAAGAGTCAGACACGACTGAAATGACTGAATGACAAATAATTTTGTAGTACATTTATCTGTGTATTATCTTTGTACTAGACTGCAAGCTCTTAGAAGGCAAGTGAAATAATTTATTTAAGCTTTGTTCCCTATGTCCAAGAGGTACTGGGAAAATGTGTATTTAAGGTTTTTAACTGAGAAAAATGAGTAGAGTGAGAATATAAGAGTGAAGGAAACATTCTTGAGAGCTAAAAGGAAAAGGAAGATTCTAGGGTCAGTATGTGGCTTCAGAACATGAATAGAGACAAGAATGAGAATGACAAATTTTAACTTAATTATTTATGTAATGCTCTGAAACCTTTATAAGAGATGAAAGTTTTTTTTAATAAAGTAACTTTCTAGCTTCTTCTGACCATCTAAAGAGATTTGAATCACCTTTGAGATTTAAGTTCCCAAGGAGAAATCCTATATGAAATAAAGGTGAGTACATTGCAAGGGACAAGAATTTGATCTGGTTAATATTGTCTCTGACACCTATTAAAATTATCAATGGAACTGAATGGAGTGGTTGGCTCACTAGAGATTTAAAGAAAAACAGTTAGCAACAGTCTTTGTAAACCACAGAAATCTTCTCTGTTCATTATTACCCAGCCTTTACCTGGGGAAAACGTGTGCCTTTGTCTATAGAGTCATAGTACTGAAGATGGCCTTAAAAAAGAAATATGACAACAACACATTTTCTCCCAAGCGATCATCACCATCTAGCCCAGAAGGCAAGAAGCATTTTTATTACTCAGTCTCATTGCTGAGAAATGAACAGAGAAGAATTTGCATAACAGAGAAGACATTGATCAAAACTTTTCAGCTGCTTTTTTAAAAATTAAGGAAAAAACTCAATACTGGGGGGGAGGCATAGTATGGTGTCATTGGGGTGAGTACTTCCCCAAATACAATTTGCAACCCTTCCTGAGTGGTTTTTGTGCAAGATTTTCTACAACCATTCCTTAAAAGATCCACGAGGACTTTTTCCTCATCCTTCCATTCTTTCAAGGACATGAATTTATCATTCCATCTGTCTGTTTCATTCCCATCACATGCCCAGCCCACTTCCTTCTCTGGTCATACACATCTTCAACAGAATGTTTTAGGCCATTCTAAAATCCAGAGTTATTGTTGGCAACTTGCTGCAGCCTAATTCCACCCACCATGTGTCTTTCCATTGCTCTTTGGATTGTTTATCATTGTAATTCTTCTGGAATCATGGTGTTCCATGATTAAAGGCCATATAGCATCACTGGGAAAATATCCATGTTTTAAAATTGACTTTTGTGGCAAAGAGTACACATAATTGATAATTGAAATCATAGTAACATTTTTATAAATTTATGCAGTCAGATTTCCTTCTGTTCAAATCTGGGCTTAGGTTATTGTCTTAATGAAGAGCCTATGCATGATGTATGTATCTGTGGACTAACCCAGTGAGTTTTCCTATTGGCACTATGAATTTTTCATCTTTTATTTCCCCCAGGAAGGATATCTAGTCTGAACTCTATAACTGTTGTGAATCTTCTCACTTTTCAGTGTTAACAGTGTTCTCTGGCTCAATGCAATTAAGTAGTTTTTTGGGGGGAAGGGGTAGTAAGAGAAGAAGGTCAGGAGATCTTTTATCAATTGATTTCTCCTCAGTCCAGCTGATGAAATTACAGAATGTAAGAAGTAGGTAACAGAGCCAATGAGGTTACAGTCTTAATTTTAAAGAAACATTTAGGCTTTGTTATCCCTTTATCAGGTGTTGAAATTCTCTGACCAACTTGATGAAAAGCAGCTAGCCATTGGTTGACTCAAGGTTTAGATCTTGGCAGACCTTTAACGTTAAGATAGAGTCTCTAGTGGATCAGAGTAAAGGAAGAAGACAGCCCTGAAGAACAAATCCTACCAAATGAGAAGAGAACCAGCTATGGGAGAAGAATCCAACTTTTGAATGGGATTCTCTCCTTGTTTTTCAGAAAGGAAGGGATTTCTCTCCCCTTTCCATCAGCCATAACAAGGTATCTTGTCAAGGAGCTTCTTTCCCAGTAGGAAACACCATCTCCTGCAGGAGGCAGGCTCAGGAGTACGGCAGGGTGATATACCAAGCAGAAATATAGTGCCCAGGGGAACACAGTGATGACTCCACAAGAAGACCAAGTGCACCCCTCTCTACTAGTATAATCCATCTGTGTACCTTCTCTATCTGCTAACGTAGTTGTGGGGCAGTACACTGCCGATTTTGAAGGGATGTTTTGCTATTTTTATTCATGCTATGTTATTTCAGTAAATACCATTGCTTTAAGCTAATTGTGTCAACTGGTTAAGTAGTAACAATAAATGATCTGAGGTTAATGAGCTATATCCTGTGAAGACCCATAGAATATCTCAGTACTGAGTAGTTCTCCCTTCCCCAGGGGACCTAACCTTCAAATGTTTGTTAAAGAGTAACCCAAAAGAAGCATCTATGAAAGCAGACCATAAATAGAAATATAAAAATCTAGAAACTATAAGACAATGTCCCATTACCTTGGATAAGGCTTAGAACTTTGCTAGTTTCTCACCAGCAGCACCAATGCAGTTAGAATTAGAAGGAAAATAGCTAAATGAGGGAAAATATTGATAGCATATATTGGATACAATTCTGATATCTAAGATACGTAAGAAATCAATGCAAATATCTAGGTACAACAGCCAAAGGATATAAACAGGAAGTGTCAAATGAAGAAATGAAAGTTATTGACTATAATATGAAAAAAATGCATCAAATCACAAATAAGAGAAAAGCAAATCAACCAACCCTGAATTTCCATTTCACATGCACCAGATTGTCTAAAATGACAAAATGTGAAAATGGTAATTTAGGGAGAGATTATGAGAGGACAGACACACTAATGCATTCTTTGTAGACCTGTGAATTTAACCCAAACACTCTGGAAAGTAATATGGAATTATGAAACAAAAGTATGGCACATTTCATTCAAGCAAATGTTCCTTTTACCAGGCACCTAACCCAAGAGATCTAAGTCACAGAGAAAGGACTCATCTTACAAAAAATGTTTAAAAGTAGTCTTTTTTTGTTGTAGCAAAGACCTGGAAATAAAGAAGAAACCCATCAATTGGGGAATGGCTGAATGAATTTAACATGACCATATTAATGTAAGGTAATAATATTGCTGTATGAAAAACACAAAAGAAAGAAATTTTAAAAGATGTCAGAACTCTGATCAACACAGTGATCAATCATGACATCAGAAGACTAATGATAAAACATGACTCAAGGTTAGATTGACTCTAGGAAATTGTAAAGCCTCTTTAATAACCCCAACCTTCTCCCTGCAACAAAAGTACATCTATTTAATATCAATATTTTGTTGCTATTGCTACACGACTGCAAATAATAGAACATCATAGCCTGCAAAGAATTTGAAATGAATATAATAGGGCAATGGAGAGGTGCATGGTGGAAAGCAACCAATACAAATGACAAAGAAGAGCATCCAAGAAATGTATATTTGTGAACATGATGTTTGTCTGTATGAAAATTTGCTTTCTACACAAAAGAATCAAGAGATATTTGAATCTATTGTGTTTCCTGTTTTTGCTTTTGTTTTTTTTGCAAGATGGTGGGATTTGTTTGCATTTTTGACAAGTACATTTTTTTAAAAATTTAATATAACCTAGTTGTTTATAAATCATTATAGAATAAAAATTAAATTTGTATGAGCCTAATATGACCTATAAATGCAAAGTGTTAAACTTGGGTAGAAAAAAAATAAACTTTACAATTATAAGATGGAAAAATACTGGCCCTAAAAAAAAAGATATGGGTTTTTAAATACATTTTAAGTTTGATATGAACCGGTAGCGTGATGTGGCAGCCAAAATAAAGCTAACGAGAACCTCAGCTACATTAAGACCAGTGTAACTTCCAGAAATAAGAAGATAGTATGTTCTGCCCTCATCAGACCTCTTCTGGAGTATTGTGTTCAGTTCTGGGTGCCAGGGTTAAAAAAGAATGTTGATAAATATTGATAAGATAAGCTGGCGGGTGTTCAGAAGAAGGCAACAAGAGTAATAAAGGGCCTCGAGTGCATGTCACATGACTCACTTGTAGGAATCGGGCATGTTTAGCCTGGAGGAGAGTAGCCTCATAGGGGCTGTTTTCAAGTTTTTGAAAGTCTGCAAAGCAAAGGAAGAAAACATTTGTTCTGATTTGCCCCAGAAAGTAAAACTTGGAGCAATAGGTAGAAATTGTGAAGAGGTAAATTTGTGCTTGATGTCAGAGGGAAAAAATTTCTAACAATTAAGCTGTCCCAAAGTATAATGGGCAACCATCCTTCTAAATCTCAAATTTGGTGATTCTGTTTTATAAATGAAAGATTATGCTTGGTTGCTAATGATATAGTGACATAAAAGGGAGTTCCATTTATGCAGCAGTTAAACACATTCAATTTTCTATCTTATATATAGTGGATCTACAGATACTTTCACAACAGACTATTAAACTGAGAAACATAAACATTCCTTAATGATTTACATATCTGTACCCAGACTTCAATTAATTTGGGGAACAGATATTTCATTTTGATAAACTGAATTTAATAAACCGAAAAAAATACAATGTCTTGGGGATGGGAGAGGCAACAGGGAGCTCTAACTTCCTCTGGCCACAAAACAAGGGTAATAAAACAATGGCATACATTGATTAATAGCTTCATTCTTCTGAGACAGTGAACCTTCAGTCTGATGAGCAATAGGCCTTAATTGGCTAGGAAGGAACATCTTCTTAATGGAGACTGACCCTACCTAGCCTTTACCAGGCGATAGGTAAGATAAAGAGCAAACTTATTTGATACTGATTTTTCGCATGAAATCCTTAATTAGGGCATTTCATTTGGTTAAAGGCAGAAGGAACTTTCATTTAGACAAAGTTATTTATACTCCTCTCTGAAGCTTTTCTCTGTTTTAGACTACTTGGCATAAATTATCTCTCTTCCTACCTTGCCCACACTAACTTCTACATGTCTCACTTAATTTAGGAATTATACTCCCAGTTCTGCTCTTTCATAGATACATGCAGCTCACATCTGGAATAAACCTTGGTGTCATTCTATAGGCCCCATTCTGACCCACCTTCAAAGAGGTCTCCTTGTTTTGACATGGTTAACAACAGCGTCATTTTACAGTTCATCATACCTATCTTAGCCACCATTAAGTCAGATTATAATAGAAATTTTCCATCAGAATGGAACCATTGTGAAACCACCAATATACAGTGACATAACAAGTTTTAAAGCTCTGCCTTTTCCACAAAGCTCTCCAGAACTGAATGGATAGGATAAATGCATCTTCTAAATTCAAGGAAATAAAGACCTCATATCTTCCTCAACATAAAATCAATTAATACTAAACCCTGCCTATAGAGTAATCATATATTTATTCTAGGGCTTGGTACTTAATGTGGTTTCTTTCTATTTTTGGCATAATTGTCTATGTTCATGTTGGTAAGTTACATTTCTTTTTTATCTTTATGAAGATTTATCAGCAACATTCATTAATGATCTGGCATTTCAGGCTGAGGTTTCTGGAGGGCAGAGATCTTATTTCTACAACTTGGTGGATTGGTCCTGATGGGAGCCATTTTTCAGCCTTAATTTTATGGTTTATTGAAATAGATATTATCATACTATTGGGAATAGTCATACAGGGATACTAGAGATCTATGCTAGATTTTTTTTCTGAACTGCAATTTTTAGTTTTGCTGGAAATGCTCACATAGGGGCAGGACAATAGAGTTCATTTAGTGCTAGCCTTAGAATCAGAAAGACCTGGGTACAAATCCAGCATGAGACACTTAACTAGCTTTCTGATCCCGAACAAATCATTTAACTTGTATGTGCTACCAGTAATTCTCTAGAAAAGCATACTTAACCTCTTTATGCATCATGGAATCCTCTGGCAGTTTGGTAGAGCTTATGAAGCGGTTTCCAGAATAATGTTTGTGGCCCACATTCAAAGAAAATGCTAAATTTCAGTTAGAAATTAGTAAAAATACTGATACCCCCCCGTCTACTGACTGCTTTCCTACTATCTAAAAATATGAGCATATTTTCCCTATGCCCCAAAAAATCTCATTTGTTTGTCCATTCCTGATAACTATCATCCTATACGACTCTTCTTTTTTGTTTTGCTAAACTCCTTGAAAAGATTTAATATGTTATATAATAAGTACCTCTGCTTTCTCTCCTCTCTCCTTAGCTTTCTGGAGTTTGGCCTCCAAACTCATCATTCAACTGAAATAGCTCTCTTTCACCTGTCTTCTGACTTCCAGTTTCATATCTCCTCACCTATTGAACATATCAAACTGTATGTTCTATAGGCATATTAAACTCATTATGTTCAAAATTAAACTCATTATCCTCTCTCCTCCCTCCAAACCTTTTGTTCTTCCTAAATTTCCTATTACTGTAAAAGGTATAATTATTCTCTCAGTTACCCTGGCTTACAACCTAGGCATCATCCTCTCTTTCATCCCCTATATCCAGTCATTTGTGAGGGTCCTGTTAGTTCTACAATTCTCTAACATCTACCCTACACTTCCCCTTCCCTCCTCTAAAACTGATATTGCCTTACACAGTCCCTCATCACCTCACAACTAGATTATTTCAGTAGCCTAATGGTTGGTCTCCCAGCATCAAATCTCTCCCCTCAAAAATCCATCCTCAACTCAGCTGTCAAATGGATTTTCCTAAAGTATGGCAATGTCATCCCACCTGATTTCCAATTCAATAAATTCCAGCGGCTTCTTATTTCCTCCAGAATTAAATATAAAACCCTCAGTCTGGCTTTTAAAGCTCTTCATAAGCTATCTCCTTCCTACATTTCCAGTGTTCTTACACCTTCCTCCTCTCCAAAAGGCAAATGGTAGCTCAGTGAATACAGCACTTGGCCTGGAGTCACAAAGACCTAACTTCAAATTCAGTCTGAGACACTTACTAGTTGTGTGACCCTAGGTAAGCCATTTAGCCTCAGTTAAGTTTCACCTCAGTTTTCTCAACTAAAAAATGGATATAATAATAGCACCTATCTTACAGTTTTGCTGTGAAGATCAAATGAGATAATATTTGTGTGTTTTTTTAAAGTGTTTTGTACAGTGCCTGGCACACAGTAGGCACATAATAAATGATTATTACCCGACTGACCAACTCTAAGATTACCTCCAATTTAACCTGTCTATATGTTATTTTCATGTTGACTTTCCCATTAAACTGTGACTTCCATGAAAGTATTGTTGCCTTTCTTCTTGTCCTGCAGACTTAACACAGTCCCTGACATAGAGTAAGTGCTTAATAAGTTCTTCTTGACCTGATTTGACTTGACTTGATTTTTTTTCTTCTCATCCATGATCATAAACCCTCTGGAATCTAATTATGGAACCCCTTGGGAATCCATATACCCCTGGTTAAGAATCTATGATGTAAGGTGTAGCTCCTAAGCCATCGATAGCTACATCAGTAGAAGGAGATTCCCACATTGACAGAATCATTGATCACTCATATATCCACATCAGTATGTAATCATAAAGCTAAAAGAAGCCACAATTAATCAAACTCATTCATTTGACAAAGACCTATTGAGGTAAAGTATCCAAATTCAACACGGCTAACTCCAGGCAGAGCCTGGACCAGAGTTCAGTTGTCCTGAGATACAGTCTAGTACTCTTTGCAGTATACCACCAGATTTCTCATAGTACCCTAAACAATTCTTCGAAACACTATTGAGTTTTTGCATGAAATGACTCACTGGAGCAACTAAGGTACATAAGTAGGAAGGAGAAATTCACAACAACAAATCACCATTACATAGAATTTCTCAATAATATTCAACTGCAGGCCACAATTGTACATTAAAGTCTGTCCTCTGGCCCAATGAAGAAAAAATAGCCTTCCATTTATGAAAGCAAGCATCTATATGTGCCTTCTTAGCATATTTGAAAACAATAGATGAAGACTACAATTAACTTATCAATAAAAATTTGAAGTATATCAACCCCCTTCCTCTTTCCTGTTTGTTATTTTTCAGATAATACAAAACATATTACAACCACAAATTAGAGAAACCACAGAGCAAACAGTATGTAAGAGTTTCTCTCCAGGCAGGATTGTCATGCTTTGTTTATCAGTTTTCATATTGTGAATAAGCCAATTAATTTCAGGGTTTTTTTTTAAAGTCCATTAAAAACAAACAAAACAGCAGCATAATCATCATCTTGAGTTTTCTTACAAATTAGAATTAACTAAGCAGTTGTAGTCTAGAAAGCTCCCTTTAAATTGTTTTTAGTCAATTTACATGAACTCTCTCCAAATGAATGGTTCCCAAGGTGTGGTCTTCCACTGTGGTCTGTGGGCTAGTTCCAAATTGAAATTACTCCATAATGGGTGTGTTCTTTTAAGGGCATTTTACCCTCTAAATTTTAATTTATGTAAAAAAGCTCAAGGATGAAAAAATATAACCACATTTCCTGTTTTTTTTTCTTTTTTTTTTTTAATTTAGGAGGGGAAAAACTATGAAAGATTATTTTCCTTTTTTATGGCATCAAGTTAGAATAGAAGGGGTAAATGGTCTGTGGTGTTTTTTGTCCTGTTGAAATGATCCACAAACAAAAATGTTTGTTCTAAAACAATTTGAAATAAACTTGTGTCTACAGGGAGAGTCAATGTTACATAGTTGTAATACCTGGCTTGAATTCAGTAGGACCAGGGTTCATATCCTGTTTTAGATATGCACTAGCTATGCAACCATGACCAAATCACAACTTCTCTGGGCTTCCAGCACATCCATAGGACTTAACTACTAACCTATAGATGAGCTGAAAAAATTCTTGATTTAGTGATATATATCTGCAAGGACACATCCTCTTCTGGGGCCATGCTTCATTTGTGAATGTCAAGCTAGATCCCTAGTTCTTTCCATTTGCCCACAGCCAAATGGAGACCAGCAAGTCACCTAGTATGAATCTTCCGTACAGTTTTATGGCACCAAATTTATTAAGCCATCCGAGAAAAGCATATGGATTTATAAAATGTTCAATAAAGAATAGCATTCACAGACCACCATGGTCAGAGGGAGTTTCATTATTCTTGTATGAGCTACAAATGGAAAAAAAAAAGAAATTGAACAGCAATTTTGTGTTTAAAAAGTTGCTTTAATAATGTTAAGGCCGTTTGTTTTTGAAAGTCAGATCCACAGCATCAAGGTGTTCCTACTGTTGATTTTTATCAGATATCAGCTGATTGAGAGAAACCTCAGTGGTGTTGCTGTAGTGGTGTGTTCTTCTGCCACATGCCTGGGAGTTGAAATTCCTTTAGTCCTCAGAAAAGTCATGAACTTTCCAAATGTCCAGTTTCACTGTATTTTCTTCCCTTCTCCCTCCTTCTTCCTCTCTCTCTTTTTCTCCCACCCCCCCAACTCCTTATTCATACTTCTTGGGTTTTCACTGTCTGAACGCGAGTAGGAGGGGAGAGAATTTCCTTTTTGCATGCATACGTTTCAGACATAAAAGTTCTGCAAGAGGAAAAGAACCCAGTTCACAGGGTGCATTTTTAAGTTCTATTCACAATACTATCATTGACTGTCACACCACCTTCACACACACCACCTCCACCACCTTTTACCTACCAGCAAAAAAAAAAAAAAATTAATGTGAAGCTTAATTAATAGAAAATCAGTTCCCTAACTAAAATCTGAAAGGAAAGAAGACAAAGCTCTGTATTGGGGAAGTAGAGAGAGGGTTTCATACTCATCTATCCACATAGTTACAGAGATTTTAAGAGGCTTGACCAAGTCATTTTCAGGCTGCACATTTTTTTTCATTTTAAAAATTGTTTTATTCAATTACAATATTTAGTTATAACTAACATAATGCATAAAATGAAACTGGGTGCTCCTTAAAGATATATTCACCTGAATAAGTTACTAGCAATCTATGTACACCTGGGCAGAAGATATGGGAAACTTTTTAAAAGCTGCCTAGATTATCAACCAAGAAAACGGAAGTATCCTGTTGAAATCACAGAGCTTTCTAAGACCCCTTTACGCTATGGGTACCATTTTGTTGCTTTCCATTGATCCCCATGCTTTGTAAAACTTAAAATTTTATAAAAAATGTCAGTTACTATTATTACTTCATTCTCCTCTTTTTGTTCAATGGAAGCCATGTAGAAATGTTCCTGGGACTATCCTGGAATTATTATTTTATGCTCTGAGTTTAAAAACTATTGTATAAGTGGATAAAATGATTGATTCTTAAAAAGTTTTTTAAAGTACTAGGATTCAGGTTCATCTTTTGTGACTCACTAAAACCATATCCAGAAAACCTTCAATATTAGCGAGGTCTCTATTAGTACAAATGATGAATCCCTTGAAGTGGTTGTATGTATTCAGATTTGTACTATTTGGTGTTGTAACTATGTAAAACATGGTAATTGACTCCAAGTAATGGAAATATGCTGTGAGAATTCAAATAATGCAATGACTTTGGAGTTCATTATTCACACTAATCAGGACCTAGATATAGTAGTCAGTATGACAGAACTAATATATTCTCTCTACAACTTCCTTATGATTTTGAAGCTGTTTACTAGATCTCTATATTTTGAGAGGTTTTCATTCTCCATAGTTTGGAGATCATGAGTGTTTGCCTTGGCAATATCTGTTGAAGACATTTCTTAATTTCTTATGTTACATCTAAGCAATCACAGGTAACAGTTTTATATTTGATAATTGTCCAGTTCCAGTACAGGTTTTTTGCTGAATTTCTGAGGATATTTTGTTATTTCCATTGGTATCATGGGGATTTCTGGAGCTACGCATTCTTGGGGATCAGCAAGCTGCTAATATGTAATTCTGGCCACATGGTAATGTCCTTCTAAGAATTTAGTAGGTACTAAATTTCTGCAACTTGTCATGATACATCACAGAGTTTTTATTCTTTCTTTGCAAAGATTGCATCAACCAACAAGGGCATTTTCTGTAAGAATGATCTTTTGGTCATTTCCAGCGCAATGATCTGAAATGTAACAATATCATGAACTCCTCCATTTCTTTAAACAAATCTACCTAGCTCAATCTTGTATTTGGTGCTTCTTTGTCAACATATTATGGGTTGAGGTTTTTTGGATGTTATCCATGGAGAACCCTTTGGTTTCATTCTTAGATCTTAGTCATTTCATAGGTTACATCCAATAGTAAAAGTATATCAGATCCAGTAGGAATATTTCCTGAATAACCACTTCACAATATAGTAGTAAAATATCAGCAAAAAATTGCTAACTTGCTTGCCATACAATCCGAGAATATCGATCAGTCTTCTTTCTCCTTTCTGATGAAGTGTTAACGTTCATATAGCTGCCTTGGAGTAGTGGGCCCTGTATTGCTTTGCTTGTGTGTGACTTTGTGCTTAGATATGTCCTAAATCCATTATCCTCCATAATACTTACCATTCCATGGCACACATTAAGTCTGGTATTGAAAAGAGGTTAATCTTTGCTTTGAGGCTTTTGTTACTACTATTGTGTTGTTTGTTGTTGTTGTTGTTATGATTTGAGGAACACTGCAGAGTCGTGTCATGCCAACTCATGATCCCAGAATATCTTCTCCAGCCAGAAATCAGTGTTTCATATTCCTTCACTAGGTATTCATTCCTTTGGGGTAAACTTGGGCCTTTCCTAAAGTACAAAAAACTCTCAGAAAGATGTAGTGAAGCATGGGTTTGTAATGTTAGGTTATTAACAGTGTACTCAGTGGCAAATACTCATACATATACACAGAAATATTTCTCAGTCTTCTGCTGGTTCATCTCCTTTCCTTTTATTTATTTATTTATTTGTTTGTTTGTTTGTTTTTGCTTTTTAGTGAGGCAATCAGGGTTAAGTGACTTGCCCAGGGTCACACAGCTAGTAAGTGTTAAGTGTCTGAGGCTGGATATGAACTCAGGTCCTTCTGACTCCACGGCCAGAGCTCTATTCACTGTGCCACCTAGCTGTCCCCATCTCCTTTCCTTTTAAATTTTCTTTCACAGGGTTCAAGGTAGCCTAATGGATATACTCTGGAATATGTTCATTAATTAACAAAATTAAAGACAACTATCTAATTTATTCAGCCCACATCTTGAAGTAACCTTGTGGAAATCTCTCCTGCCATGGGACAGCTTTCTCCTTTCAATCTCAAACCCTAAATATATCAACTTACATAAAAGCTACAATTGATGGCTGTGTAATTTATGGCATTATCAAATAACTTTAGAAATATGTATGTAATCCAAAGTTCAAAGTCCACTTACATAACACTCTCCCCATTAGTGGAAATTGATTTTTCAATAATCCATGTGTGTGAGGGGCACAGTTGGCAAGAATTTAGGAAAGAAACCATATTCTGGTCTTCTGGCTTTTAGCTCTGAGAGAGAATACACAAGGTTTCAGACCCTCTTCAGATATCTAAAGGTAGAGAAAGACTCTGGGAAGAAGTTAATATGTTGAGGAACTGGCACCTTGATCACGCCCTTATTCTTATCTTACTACACTAGAGACTTTGGAAATTTTCCCCTTAAGATTTTCTCTCTTATTTCAGAGGAGACTTCCTGCTTCCAATGAGAGACTTCATTTACTATCTGTATACTTTCTCTGATTTCTGACTACTGGGATAAATGGGCTTATTTGGCAGGAAGGGAGCCAAGGAGATAGATAGATATAGATACGGGATATGAAAATGTATGTATGTGTTTGTATACATGAATATTGTGTTTATATATGTGTGTGTATATAGTATATATGTCTGTGTGTGTGTGAGAGAGACAGAGAGAGACAGAGAGAGACAGAGAGACAGAGAGACAGAGAGAGCTCTTCAGCTATACCTTCCCCATTAATGGTATTCTTTCTATGAGGAGAGCAGAAAGACCAGTCTCTGGTTCCAGTGCCCTACTTTCTCTCCTGCCAGGAATCAAAACCTCCTTTGGAGAAAGGTAGAAGGAGAAAACTGTAGAGACATCTATCCATGCTTCCCTGCAAGCCACTTCCAGGTAAACCCTTGTGGATACATACAACCTACCTGGGCAAAACAGAAACCCCAGGGTAGCCACAACCATAAAAATAGTCAAGAAAGACTCAAAAGACTTCAATTATGTCCAAGAAGAGCCTTGGTATGCTCAATTAGTTTGGTCAAGATACCAAACTAAGATAGTTTTATATTAGTTCTACCAAGATGGTAGGAGCGACTTCTTTTTTATGCAAGCTGCTCATTTTGGTTTCAACTCTAACATCATCATCATCATGTCTACCCCTACCTCCACCAGGATAAGCTCATTACTAGGAAACTTATCATCACAGAGATGTCTTCACCTTTGTTATTCATACTTCATCAATACCCACATTTACTTCTGCCCCTCTGATTAGGAGGCTGAAGGGTAGAGCAAAAACTCCTCTGAGAGCCTTCCTTTACAGAGGGCTCAAAATCTCCGCCTTCTCTTCATTTGCCACTAGCTTTTCTGCTTGGTTTCAACTCCTCCACCATCATCATCACGCCCCCACACAGGTTATCCTCTGGCACACACACTCACTAATCCTTTGCAACTTCCTTTTGTATATTTGAAACTCCTTGGGGACAGGTACCATCTTTCTTTTTTTTAATTTGTCTGTCTAGCAGGTAATACAATGCCTGACACATAGTAGGCTCTTTAAAAATAGTTATCATGGTGTAGCCAGGTGGCGCAGTGGATAGAGCACCAGCCCTGAAGTCAGAAGGACCTGAGTTCAAATCTGGCCTCAGACCAAACACTTGACACTTACTAGCTGTGTGACCCTGGGCAAAACATTTAACCTCAATTGCCTAAAAAAATAAAATAAAAATAAAAATAAAAAAATAGTTATCATATCATATTGTAAGAAGGCAGGGAGGTCATGTTGCCTCTTTGTTATTTGAGGCATAAAAGGCCAGTGCAGGAAGAGTTAATGTTCGACTTTTACTTTTCCTCTTGCCTGCTCTCTGGGTAATCTTTTCTTGATCGTGCTAATTCTCCATAAGATGAATATTGTTTTAAGCCCTATATCCTTTTAATTGATTATTGTCATCTTTGATTTAGTAAAGTGTTTTTTTAATTGCAGTTTTTAATCTACTTCAAGTATTCATTGCATTTTTAAGCCTTTGAATCTGATTTAGGCTTGGCCTGTAATAACCCACTATAAACAAGTTGATATACCCTATTTGGAATTGATAAGTCACCTTGAATTCCTTGTGCAGTTAGGAAATTGACTTGGAATCTTGGAAAGTTGATACTCAGACCTGCTGGTACCAATTAAGAACAGAATAGACAATCCCAGTCTTCTTCAAACTTATATCCTGAGGAAAACCTCAGAAGGAACTGGCCCCCAGGATTTGAGTCAGATGATGGCCAAGGACATAGCACTAGTCCTTTGCTGGAACATGGTGGTCTTTCTTGCTGGGGGACAATAATCACTCTTGTAAGGGCTTCCCTAGATATCACAAATCATCAGAATCCTTTTCTTTCCTTTGTAGCAAGGACAGTGGTTATCAAGACTACAACATCACAAGGAGATTGAGTTTTATTTTTAAATTAGTTTCTTCATTTCAGCTGCATTCTCCTTACTTGGATCTATTTCTAATAACCGATTAGCATCCCTTTGGAAATGCACAAACTCCTTGGGGAAGAAAGAAGTTGTTCTCTATCATTACAAACATCTGCTACTTTTCAATGCATCAGATTTCATGCAGTCCAGCTCAGATGTTATTTAACTAATAAATATTCTAGGAAAAAAGTATGGTATATTCCTGCTGTCTGCTATGACACTTGAGGACAACAGTGTGATAAGAATCTCATGATGACTCTCATGCTGGTTTAATTTCATACAATTGTTAGTTAAAATAAAGGCTTATGAAAATAATCAATTAGTGTTGGCTGATTTATTTAAAAAATATTCTTTCATGAATGTTTGTCGTGAATATTAATGCTTCTTGCCTTCTCTTAACTCTGTTTCTATACTGTTTCCATCCAGTCAACAGACAGTTCTGAGAACCAATCAGGAAGATTCTTTACTTTAATTAAATAAAAGGCTCAAAATGGAGTATTCTGGTTAATTGATTCTTCGGTTAACAGGGGTTTTAACAATCAGACAACCTTTTTCCTTTTAGGTCTTAACTTAAAATAGCAGTACAGACAGGAAATCTGGTTGATGTTTCTGGAAAGATCTCGGTGTTTCATGTAGTATTTCTTGACTATTAAGTAGAGGCAAATTTACTGGCAGAAGTGGATGGCCCAGTCTTGGGCTGGGTTAATTTGGTCTCCAACATCAAACCAATAGAGTCCTTCAACAAAGGACTTCTGAACCTCTCCAATAAGTTCTGTGTAATCACATATTTTCCCTATTCCTTTCCTGTCCTTTATTCAGTAGAGTATGTTCATATTCTTCTATTCTTATCTCTTTAAATGTTTGCCTTTGTCAATGCTAGGTGACTCAGTTGATACAATACTAGGCCTGGAGTCAAAAAGATTTGAGTTCAAATCCTGCCTCAGAAACTTAGTAGCTGTGTGATTTTGAGCAAGTCATTTAACCTCTGTTTCCCTCAGTCTCCTCAAATGTAAAATGGGGATGATAATAGAACCTACCATATCCCAGCATTATTGGGACAATCAAATGAGATATTTGTAAAGTACTTAGCATAGTTCTTGACACATAGAAGGTACTACATAAGTTCTAGTTAATACTGTTGTTATTATTAAATCTTATCATTTTTGTCATTAAATATGTCAGTTTTAGATTACCATTTTGGTAACAAAAGATCAAAGTCATTTTCCTTTTTGAATGTTTTTTTTTTTACACACCATACCAGTCTAATATTTGTGTCTGTGCCCATATGCATAATTGCTAAAGACCAAACACCATGTAGCTTAAAGGAAGAACAATTGTCAGATTTGCATTCTTTATTGCACTTTGGTTAGCCCTCTATTTTCAAGGATAATTATTTAAGTATAATCTTTTCCAGGGGGTATGCTGTTCAATGTTTAATAACAGAAAAATGTCACCTAACCTACTTTTACATATACATCATTAACATTTTGCCCATCAGTTTCCTAAGTCTAGACAATCAACAAAACAATAAATTAAACCCCAATTTGTATTGTTGCTGATTTCTGAGGTATAAATGTTCACACTGAAAATTTAATAAATCAATTGATAACAATTATACTTAGGGCAGCAAAGGGGCTCAGTGGAAGGAGCTCTGGGCCTGAAATGAATAAGACTCATCTTTGTGAGTTCAAATCTGGCCTCAGACACTTACTATCTGTGTGACCCTGAGCAAGTCACTTAATCCTATTTGCCTCAGTTTCCTCATCTATAAAATGAGCTGGAGAAGGAAATGGCACACCATTGACTTGTCCCTTATTATTAAATGCATAATAATACCCAGCATGGCATAGCAGATAGAGTTTGCAAGAGATGAGCTCAAATTCTGCCTCTGATATGTACTAGCTCTGTGATTCCAGACAAATCACTTTACCTCTCAATGCCCCTGTGTAATTTATAAGACTACAAATTACAGAGGAGTTATAGGTCTGCATCAGTAGAATGCACTTCCATGCTGAGAATTCTCCACACTGATAAAAACAAAAATATAATTTATGACCAAGATCAATTACTATTGCTCTTTAGGTGCTCAAGATATTTTCATATCAATTAGCTCACCTCATTTAATCCTTACTACTTGGCCCAGTTGGCAAGACAAGTACTATTGTCCCCATTTGACAAATGGGTGAGAGGATCAATGATTTGCCTAAGGTTTCCCAGCTAGTAGGTGGAAGAGCCGTAATTAAAGCTAAAAGCTCCAGACTCCTAATCCAGGGCTCTTTCCATTCCCCTATAACTAGGGATCTAAGCATATGAATCTGGGCTGCCATTTCCACAATTTATGTTCATTTCACAACAAAGAACCAGGTTCTTCATCAAGGAAAGGTCAATGTGTAATGAATGCTTCCTTTTTTCACTCCAGTGGATCTTGTGATTCATTGATGTAACTATCCCTTCCAAAAATGAAGATCACAACTCATCCAAGCTTATCTAACTTTCACGACCCTTGTTCGTATACTCCACAGGAACTCAACATGCTAGGGAAATCTTAACTCACTATGCCTCAGTCTTCTCATCTGTAAAATGAGAGAATTGGACTTAATGGGCACTGGTGTTCCTCCCAACTTTATAATCATGATCCTGAAACGGAGAAAGAATGGTAAGCAAGTATATTTGCAATCCCCTCCCCACCCAAGTGTTGGATAGGAATTCTTTAAAAAGAAGAAAAAAAAACTAAATTCCAGAATTTTACTAATCTAATCACTATTGATTCATTAACTGAATCTTGAAAATTGATTTCTAAATTACTGAAAATCAATCAACAATCATTTATTGAGTATTCCAGGCACTAATCCTTGCTCTCTAAGAGCTCATAGCATAATACAAAGATTCAATCAACTTTTAATCTGGAAGATCTGCATTTTCCCCAACCTAAATCATCCTTTTCCCTTACCTTCCCCATTCTGCTCCTAAAATTACAAGATTAAGAGGGGAAAAAATGTGGACCAGCAGTCAGTACACTCAGACTCAGCTTCCCAAGGATGTCAAAAGAAAGCTCAGAGAAGTGAGAGAGAGGGAGGACGTGTATTAAGTTTCTTCCAGGCCTACTGCCTGATTCTCATTAGATCCATGTCGGTCACACAGTGCTGACTTTGGAACAGATCAAAATTCCAGGTCCAGTTTGCAAAGGGGGGAGGAGACCGCTGTGGCATTTCAGTCTGTTACACAGATGCAATCATCAGGATTAACTATTACATGTAAAATTGAAGCTTGTTGTTCGACATCTAAATTAGTCATAGGAAGGAAGATGATTAGGCCCACTGCCTGATTTCCATTAGGTCTCCTTTGATTTCTTTTCGACTCTGGGAATGTGGACTTATGTTTATTTTTGTGGCTGCACAAGCTAAAGTCTTCCAAGCTGTTTTGAGCTCAGTCATGAACACATTAAGCATATAGTGTATAATACACATGATAATCTTACTCAAAACTCATCACAACTCCCTCTGAAACAGCTTAGGTCATGTCTTATGTCATGAAACGACTTTAAATCTGGGTTCAAAAATTTTGTTGAAAATTTGTTTAAGATGTTCTGTGGGAGGGAAGAAGATAGGGGCCTCTTAGTAAATATTTTCAGGGATTGTTTGGGGCAATTTATCAAAGCTAATCGAGCTATAGCCATGACTAGAGAATTGCTAAGGGTAATTAAGGGATGTACATTTCAAAGTACACAGATCCAGGAGCTTCTAGCTAAAAAGCTAGTGGGAAAGGGGATATTTTGCTCTTCTTAAAAGTAAAGTGGAAAGTTAACTCCTTCTGATTGCAAAGAAATGAATCACAGGGCCAAGGGGAATTATATCATCAGGATATGGATATCCTATGTTCCTTTTGCTCCCTTTCAGCTCTGCTGTACCCCTCCCATCCCACCCCAAAACAGGTAACAGACCAAAAAAAAAAGATTTCTACAAGAGAATAGAAACTTATAAGGAATAACTTCAGTCAGCTATGAGAGAGGGTAATTCCAAGAATGTACAGTTAGCTAGGTGGCATCTAGGTAGTGCAGTATATAGAGCACTGCATCTAGAATAAGGAAGATGGGAGTTCAAATTCAGACTCAAACTCTTACTATCTGTGTGGTCCCTAGCAAGTATTCAACATCTGCTTGCCCCAATTTCCTCCTATGTAAAATCATACTAATGTCACAGGGTGGTTGTGTGGATAAAGTAAGGTAGTGTTTAGAAAGCACTTTGCAAAACTTAAAGGATTATATAAATATGTTGTTATTATTATTATTATTATTATTATTATTATTATTATTATTAATGCACAGATGGTAACTTACAACATGACCTGAAGTCCAGGAACCGAGATCCATCTGACTCTATGAAAACAGCCATGATGAGCTAATAAGGTGTATAATTTAACTCTTGGAATGGCACCATGAGAAGAGTGCCAACTCTGGAGTCAGAGCACTTGGGTTCAAATCCAACCACCAATGCTTTCCTCCAGTATACCCGTAGCCAAGTCATTCCCCTTCTCTGGGCTTCAGTTTCTTTATCTGTAAAATGAAGGGAATACCTCAGTGGTTCCTTCCAGCTCTTTAACCGTGACCCTATAAATAAGATCAGGGTTAGAATAATCTGTTATTATTATTACAGACAAATGAGAAAAGTACCAATTTGTACCTAGGAGTCTATGTCTTTTAAGTGCTAGTGCTTATAACATTGGTCTGAAGATAGGTTGCCGATGAATATAGGTCACAAGTTTCAAGTTAGATCTCGAGGGAGTTGCAGAGGAGTGGGTAGAGAACATGATACACAAACATACACTAAGAAAAATAATATAAATTTTAGTAAAAAAAATGTATATTTTATACAAACCAGATTTTGGACGTGAGGTGTTTCCTAGATTCACAATGATATAGTGATATAAACCTAAGGTTTTTTTCATGTCACTTATGTGTAACTCTTTTTAAAAGTTTTTGTTTTTGTTTTTTTAAAAAAACATTGATGCAACCTGGACCTCAGATAAACCTGGACCTTATTGTTTGGGGAAATGAGAGAATAATGGGGGGGGGAAGTATCACCTAGTGACAGTATACTTCGCATTGATAGAAAACAATAGTCCTTTTGGTATTGAAGAAATTCAAAACTATAAAATAATGCCAAATATCACACTCTAAACTGAGAACTTTTAGCTTCTACTGCGATGCCTCCAAAAGATTACAATAATTATAATCTCTCACATATAAGTCTGAATATTTTTAAATGATCATTGTAATTTTATGAAAGAAACAAGTCTGATTTTCTATATTGATATCATGGAACTTTCTCTCTTTTTGTTTTAAACAGAGAATGGCATACTGGACAGATTGATGGACTTGAAATGGGCACACTTGGATTTGTGGTAGGATATATAGAGCCCTTTCCTGAAGTCAGCAAGACTAGATTCAGATGCTTATTAGCTGTATGACCCTAGGCAAGTCACTTAACCTCTGTCACCTCAGTTTTCTCATCTGTAAAATGAAGATAATAATAGCACCCACCTCCCAGGGTTGTTGTGAGGATAAAATTAGATAACATTTGTAAAGCAGTTTGCAAATCCTAAAAAGCTATATAAATGCTAGCTATTATTATTATTACCTGTCTGACCATGGATAAGTTACTTAAGTGCTAAACCTTGGTTGCCTCATCTATAAAATCAGTCAGTCATGCATTGTTATGCAGAGAGTGTTTTGCAAGTCTTAAATGCTTTATGAATGATCTATTATTTGGTGGCATTGTTGTTTTTTAACTTCACATTTTTCTCCTTTTATTTTTCAAAATGGAGAAAATGATTAGGTCATCCAAGAGAAAACTTATTGGCAAAATTTCATTTTGAAGCATCTTTGATTTTATGATAGAGCTCCAAACATCACTGAAGTCTAGTTTTTAGTATTATTCCATGAAGAATGTTTCCCCTGTATTGATTAAAACCTGGTGTGAATAAACCTCGTCTCAACCAAAAGGAAATTAATTAGGCTTGAGAAACGGAGCACCAGCCAGCTCTGAGTGCGTACAGCTGACCGATGGAACTAAAATTAATACTGAAGAAGAGATACACAATGATTAAACCAATCATTTTCTGACCTCTACAAAACGATCCAGGCAAATTTCCAAGATGCCAAGGGGAGGGGCAGAGTTTCCAGGGCAGCGAAGAGAACACTGTTTATCTCTTCTTCTGCTTCTCCTACCTGACCCTGAATCCTCAGTATTCGTCTCATCCCCTGAAAAATCAACCTCCTGGTAAACAAGAAGCAAGTCGTATTAGGGAAATTGTCTTATGCTATCGGGATAATTGGGTTTGAATCTTGTCTGTACCACTTACTAGCTGTGGGAATACTTCATTTCCATGAACCTCCTTAGGTTCTATTTAACACATATGGAACAATCATAATAATTTCATAGGTTTAGAATTAGAAATTACTTTAGAGGTCAATTAGCCCAGCCTCCTCTTTTAACAGATTAGGAAAACGACACCCAGAGAAATTCAATGACTTGCCCCAGATCACACAACTATTAAGTGACAGAGTTGGGATTTGAACTTAGATCCCACTGCTTCAAGTTCAGTGTTTCTGGTTCAGCATTCTTTGTCTTGCGTGGTGCTGCCTCTATTAATACCTGAACTACCTACTTTACAGAATGTTAAGAGAAGGCTTTTTAAACCTTAAAATTCTCTGTAAACAAAAATTGTGATTATTGTAACTGAACACATCTTTAGTGGCTCTCTAGAATAGGCCAACTCTGGTTCTCACTTTATTTTATTTTAATTTTTAGACTTCATTGATGCCTTTTGTTCTTTATACATGACAGTTATATCCCAGTATTTCCATCAATACCCTCAACATAGACCCTTCTTTTATAACCAAGAAAAATTAATCAAAATCAACCAACACAGAGATCAAACTTGGCCATGTTTATAACATTCCACACTCATCCTCCAAGACCAACATTGATCTACCCCTTATTTTAGCTATGAAGGTGATAACATGGCCTGGGTGGGAGACTATTTCAGGAGCATATAACGTGTCCCATACCGTGCCGCTTATTTTCATGATCAACTACCATGTCTAGAGTATGTATCTTCTTTCTTTTTTTTTTCATTCAGCAGGCTGACAAACACTTCACGAAAAAAAAAATATATCAACAGGCCACATCTCCAGTTAGCCACTGGGCTTTGGAAATGAAAGAATGTGTCTATATCCCTCTCTCTTCCACTTCCTCACAAGCTAAGATCAGCTCATTGCCAACGCCAGTGACTATTTAATGTGAAATTCCTATAGCACCACTATAAGTCATCAGCCAACACACTAACTCTATACTTAGTCTTACACATGTAGCCAGAGACATGGATAACTATAGAGACATGGAAATATACACAGACTTTGTGAAAATATGTTCCTAGGCAGAAACATATTGTGAATATGCAAATCGCTAAGTGTCTGGCACTGAAGTTTGCCCTTTAGCATTAGCCTAACTGTATTTTTCCCTTCCCCCTCCCTTCCCCCACCATTTTCCCATCTGCCTTCTGATGGTTTTTTTTAACCTTAATTTAAAAATAAGATAACACCTCCTGAAAAATCAAGAAATATGGTGCCACAAATATCATTGCCAGGTGTAACATATGATACTGCTTCAGGGACAAAGGGGGAAAAAATATATAAAGAAAGCCTCATTCAAATTTTCTTACAAAGGTTACCGGAAATGGATTTTATCCATTTTGCTGAACTATGTTCATTCCTGGTTAGATTTCAGGTCTGCCTGCTGTACTTTAAAGAAATTGTATAATCCAGGACTTGTCATCAGCTTTCTTAATTTATTTCCATGAAATGACAGGCCTGGCAAAGGCAGGCTAGCCTCTCAGATGTCTGGATTACACTGTAGCTATGGAAACAGGTGTTAAAGTGCTATGAATTTCCAGTTACGCTGATACTTTGCACATCACGCTCTATACGGATGACATGTTATTTTACATGCTGACCGATGCAACAGCATCAATCTCTCTGATTTACAGGGAGACCATCATATAGGAGATTTGCCATGATGAACTTAGAGAGCTTTTCCTGGGTGGGAGGTAAGAGGGCAAATGCCTTCCATTCTCGCAATCCCTGATTGAAGATCGCATTTCTGCTCAAAGAGACAGAGCAGTTTTCTCTGATGTGGGTTAAGATTTCCTGTTCTGCCTCAAAAAGAGGATCTGGGGAGAGGGAGGAGAATGCCTTAATGCTGCTTGCAGTGCACACAAATTAACTTGTTACTTTCATGTTCCATCACAGATTTGGGGACATAATCAAGTCAATTAATATTGTCATGTTCAGCAACTTGCTTGTGGACCCCCACTACTGAATAAGTGATGAAAGGATTAGACGGGGAAGGGATCTTAGACACCATCCAACCCAATTTGTATATTTTTACAGATAAGGAAACTGAGGTTCATCCAGGATAAGTGACTTGCTCAAGAGCACATAGATAGTAAATGACAGCTCTAGGATTTGAACCCAAATCTCCTGACTCCAAATCCAGAAGTATTTCCACTATGTCATGAGACCTCTCATAATCACTTAGTGAGATGAATTACCAAGCCACCACAGTTTGGTTACATGATGTCAGAGTCCTACATTAATCAATGGCCCTTCAAAGGGAGTACCATGATTGTTCAGTAGCACACAAGCTTCTCAGAGGCAGAAATTGCTTCATTTTTGTCTCTTTAGCCTACTTTTTTTCAAGTATGGTGCCTTGTGTACAGCAGGCAGTTAAAAACATTTGTTAAATTTAATAGAATTTCCACCACTGCAAGGATCGTAAAGGAACAGCAGAATTTGTCCTTTTTGACACTCACATGTCCCTGCCTATTTCTAGCTTCCATGTCCAAGTTACTGAAGAGGAATTTTACCAAACCTTTGATGAGGTATTAAATCAAGGTCTCATTTGCTTTCCCAAATGGATTCTGAGAAACTATGGCCTTCTTCAACCTACTGGCCTAAAATCTAATTTCCAGCCAGCGTGAATCATCTCTGTAGGACATATCAACATGTCCAATGCTGTACATTAGCAATTCCTTATAATTACAGAAGCAGCCTTTCCCTGATACTGCTGTTATTTGTATCACTAGCTATGTCTTAGGGAGTTGCTAACAAGCAGCCATGTATGTTCCTTCTTAGCTCAGTGTAGTCTCTGTACAAGCTGAGGAAAACAAGTCAAATAACTGTATTGAGGTGGGAGTAGGAAGAGAGAAGGTATGGATAATTATTTTGGTGAGACATTTGATACTGGAAATAACTTTTCATTTATTCTTTTTTTTGGCTTATAATTTTTTCTTGGTTTAAATTCCATATGAAGTCTTAGAAAGTTCATTGCGAGAAAAATCCAATTCATAGGAAAGTGTAAAGGGTTCAGAACAATAATTTATATTAATTTAGCACTTAAAGGTTTTGTCTTAATTGATCCTTACAACAATCTCGTGAGGTGAGGTACACATACAAATTATCATCCCCATTCTATGGAAGTGGAGAGAGTTAAAATGACTTTCTCAGGGTCACACAACTAATTATAATAATAATTATAATAATAACAATAACAACACTAACTAGTACTTATATAATGTTTCAAGGTTTCAAAAATGCAATATGTCCTTCTGTCCTCACAATAATCCTGTGAGGTAGTTGCTATTATTATCTTCATTTTATAGGTGAGGAAACTGGGGTTCCCGGCGGTTAAGTGATTTGTTCAGGGTCACACAACCAGGAAGTATCTGAGGCAGGATTTGAACTTGGGTCTTTCTGACTCCAGGTACAGCACTCTGTCCATTATGCAGCACTGCATCTCATCATACAGGCAAAGCTGGAAGGGGCACCAGAGATTATATGATCTAAAGTCCTAATTTTACAGATGTTTATGTCTATTGATGTCTACCTGTCCCTCTGTTTGTCTTTCTTAATACCTATAAAGTTAAAGTGAATTTAAGAGTCATAGGCTAAACACTAATCAGTCTACAGTAACCCCAATTAACCATGTTCCAAATGAAACTTTTCCCTTTTTAGTCTCAGTCACTTAGGCACCTCAAATCACTCTATGACATTACTTATTCAGTGATATACTTCTACGTTTCAAGCAAGAGAACTCTTCTTTTGAAATAAGGGTCAGAAGGAAAAAGAAGGAAACAAGCATGTATTAGGTGCCAACTATATGCCAGAGGGCAGCTCCGTGGCACAGTGCATAGAACACCGGGCCTGGAGTCAGGAAGACTCATCTTCCTGAGTTCAAATCCAGCCTCAGACACTTCTGAGATGTGGGACTTTGGGCAAGTCACTTAACCCTGCTTGCCTTAGTTCCTCATCTGTAAAATGAGATGGAGAAAGAAATGGCAAACCATTCGTCAGGAAAACTTCAAATGGGGTCCCAAAGAATCAGACATGACTGGAAAATGACTCAACAATACTATATGCCAGGCACTATGCTGAGAGCTTTACAAATAATATCTCATGTGATAGGTGTTATTATTGTCTCCATTCTACTATGGAGGAAACTGAGGCACAGAGAGGTTAGGTGACTCCCCAGGATCACACATCTAGGAAGCATTTAAGGTTGGATTGAACTCAGATCTTCCTGATTCCAGGAAGTACTCTATACATGAAACCACCTAGCTCCTCTTGGAGGGAGGGAAAAGGAGAATGTACCTAAGTAATGAATCTCAACTAGAGTAGAAAAGTTATGTTGGCTAAATTAAGAGGTGATTATTCAGTTTATTTATCTTGCATATAGTTTGCTTGGTACATATTTATTTGCATATTGTCTCCCCTGTTAGATTGTAAGGTCCTTAAGGGAAGGGACTGTTTTGCCCTCTTTTTGTATTTCCAATATTTAGCATAGTGCCTGGCAGATAGTATGAACTTAATAAATGTTTGTTGAATTATTTAAATCAGGAATTCCTAGGGTACATGGTCCCTGAAGAAGCCCATGAAGGGGGAAAAATACATCTTTATGTTTACCAACTTTTAACTGAAATTTAGCATTTCCTTCAATTGTTCAAAAACATTGTTTTGAGAAAGGGTCCAAAGGCTTCACTGGACTGTCAAACGGGCCCATCTCACACACAGACACAGACACACACACACACACACAGAGATTAAAGATGCCTGATTTAAATTATGAGCCTCTCTGATGCTTTGAGAATGTATCCTTCAAAAAAATTCACTTTTCAGAAAGCCATCTTGTGCACGGACATGTGATGCTTGTATACTGTAAAATGAGCAACAAGATTCAAATAATTTAGGTGGTAGAACTTTTATAAACATGAACTATGGAATACCCAAAGTTGTGTTATGACAGAAGTGGTAGAGAAAATGGCCCAGGATGATCACCCAGTGCTTCCCTGAGGTAGCCAGCTATGAAAGATGCTCTGGGCATGCCATCAGTTATGGAGTTGGAACCAAAGCCAAAGATCCCACCTAATTTTTAAAATGCCAGACTGGGCTCTATGAAGCACCTAAGGCAGTAGACTTCTGTTGTATATGTGGCATAATGGTAAGTACACTGGATCTGGAGCCCAAAGAACTGGGTTTAAATTCTGGTAGCTATCCACATAGCAGCTAGGTGAGACAGTGGATAATGTGCCAGGTTTAGAGTCAGGAAGACTGATCTTCCTGAGTTGAAATGTGGCCTCAGAAACACTAACTGTGTGACTCTGGGCAAGTCACTTAACCCTGTTTGCCTCAGTTTCCTCATATGTAAAATGACCCAGAGAAGGAAACGGCAAGCTACCCCAGTATCTTTGCCAAGAAAACTCCAAATGAGGCCATGAAGGTTCAGACACAACTGAAAAATCACTAAACAACAACAAAAAGCTACCCACTACCTTTCTGACTTTACACTTGTGCCTTCATTTCTCTGAACCTCATTTTCCACATCTATAAAATGAGTGAATTGTCCTACATAACCTCTAAAGTCCAGGCAAGCATTATCATTCTCTACGTCTGAAGTATTTCCATGCCATTCACCATCAAGAAGAAAGTTACAGGAAAACTGTAGAGTGGAATGGGGAGCATACTGTATTTGGAGTCAGAAGAACTGGGTTTCACTGACAGCCCCACCAACCATTTACTAGCTGTGTGATTTTAGGTAAATTATTTTTTTTTCTCTTTGAGAATCAATTTCCTCCATATCTGAAATGGGGGTAAGGATATTTTCTCTGCTATTCTCACAAAATTGTTGAGGATCAAAATAAAGAATGTATATGGAAGTTCTCAGTAATTTATGCACTTATAAATTCTTACATGCAAGGCACTATGGAATAGCAACTAGAGGGGCTTTCCTGGGAGTCAGGGAGACCTGAGTTCAAGTCCTATCTGTGAAATACACTGGCAAAGTGACCCTGGGAGTCACTTAAGCTCTAAGTGCCCCAAGCAAATCTCTGAGACAATGGATCACCTTGATAAGGGAAGTTTCCTCACTGGGAGTTCTCTATGCTAGTGAAATCCAAAAAGTAGTAATAATGATAAAGATCCCATATAATTATGCTTTGTATGTAAAGTGTGTGTTATCATTAATAATACTATTAATTAGTATATTTATAACAATTATTAATAATAACTCACATTCTTGAAGTGTTTTAAAATTTACAAAGTACTTTCCCAGATATAATCCTGTAATAGATAAAATCTAGACCTTGTAATTTGGGACCATATGTAGGCATTTTTATCCCTGTTTTATAAATGAGATGACTGAAACTTTGAGAATTTAAACTTTGACTTGATCCAGGTCCCATAACTAGAAAATGTCAGAGCCAAGATACAAGCCTAGTCCTCATGCCACTGTACAGAAGAATCATGTCTCCTGAGGCAGAGGGCTTCCTCGTCCATATCTTCTCTCCTTTAGGTCATCTTTCTTAGTTTTCTCACTTAGGAAAGAGCACCTACAGCTATACACCCATTCCATATTGACTTCTCAAAGGACTCACTTGTCCACATGGAAAGAAATGGGATTTAACTGCAGCCAGTTCACTGAGTCAAGGCTAGGGTGTCATTATTCCCTAAATCCTTCTTCAGTTTCTGCATTTGCTCTTCTCTACTCCCTCTCTATTTATCCTCCATCCTACCTGCCTCCTTTGGTGCTACTGTGCATACCTCCTCATGACTGTACTTACTGGTCAAGTTAAAAGTGGCAGCTTGCTCCTAAGGCTGCTCCAGTTTAAATGAAATAGAGGATCCATAATTCAGTTTCTCTAGCAATGAACCCATGGAGGCCATTTGTCAGGATGTGGCAGCCATTTATCTCCTCAAATATTCTGAGGCAGATGGAAATAGCATCTAGCCTCCTGTCAGAATAAATAACCCAAATAATAGCCTCATCACCCACCCAAGCCCCTAGCATATCAGCTTCCATAGATCAGCAACAGTCAAAACCAAACTGGTCAGACAGAAACACTTCACAGCATTCTCCCCCTTTTGTACACCAACAGTAGTCATTATACTTAGTGGTGGCAGGCATTTTAGAGTCTGGTGCACTTGGCCTTGGGGGCTGGCCACTGACATCACTTAGTAAAGACTCTGATGACTGATATAATTTAAAATGATAGGACAAAATCCTGGGATCTCTCTCTCTCTCTCTCTCTCTCTCTCTCTCTCTCTCTCTCTCTCTCTCTCTCTCTC
>NW_020954610.1:70678177-70785188 GCF_900497805.2 Vombatus ursinus
CTCTCTCTCTCTCTCTCTCTCTCTCTCTCTCTCTCTCTCTCTCTCTCCTCTCCTCTCCTCTCCCCTCTCTCCACCTCCCTTCCTCTTTTTTTCTCTCTTTTCCCCCTGCTCCCTCCTTCTCCCTCTCCCTCCCTGCCTCTCTTTCTCTGCTGATCTGTCTATCTCTGTCTCTCACCCCACTTCCTCCCTCCGCAACCTCCTCCTTCTCCCCCTTCCCTTTCTCTCTCTGTCTTTTACCATAAGATGGGCTCTCACTATCTGGTAACTTGAACACCCAAAAGTCTTTTTCTATTCAGGGACAGTCTTGGGGGAAAAAAAGTAATTTGTAGAGGGGTGGGGTTTCCTTCTTTCTTTTAAGATTAAATCACACTTAATGAAAAATCACTTCTCTAGAAGTCTGAGGCTAGGTAAAACTAAGAAGAATGTCAGTAGCTTTAAAATAGGCTGACTTTTCTTTATTTAAATATCTTTGTCATGCAGGTAATGTGTTCCTAAGGGAACATAGGCTGATGAAACACTCTTATAAGCTCATCTTTTTCCCCCCAACAAATCCTGTCCTTATTTTAAAATTATTTGTAAGATTGCTGTAACATAAAAAGGTACATAGAGACATCTGAAACTCAAATAATTGAACACAATAAAGCTATAAGGAAGGGCACTGGGTGAGAAAACTGGAGAAGAAGATATGGATGTAAAGCATGTGTCAATTGAACATGAAACAACAGACTAAGATTACTTTGGAGTCCTCTCTCTTGATAATTATCTCAATGTCGTGTTTTGACCTCACTGAGAGTTTCTCTTAGGAAGACAAGAATTCAGCTCCTTTTGCTTATATCCACAGTTTCTCTTAGAACATTAGAATTTTGCTTGTATCTTTTCAGGTGTTCTTAGTTTTCTTGCAAGCATTTAGGTTAACAAGACATCAAAAAACAGGACAGATTTTGTTTTAACCCAATAAAAAGTAGAACAGACTCATAGCTTAATTCCTTGACAATCAGGAGAACTGTCCTCTCCTTTTCTGAAGGATGCCTAGCAACTACTAACCCTTTGATAGGTTCCACTTTCCTCTGGACCTTAGCTGTTCACAGAAGTAGTGAAAGGAGAGGTCTAGGTTTCTTCCTGGTGCTCATGGCTCCCTGTTATGCTGATCTTTCTCTTTGGGAGTCAAGGTATGTCTTGTTGACCTCCCTGCAGCCTTGTTCACATTCTCTCATCAAGGCTTCAAAACCTGTTTCTCTGTCTGTCTCTGTGCTCCTCTGTCTGTGTATCTGTATCTTTCTCTATATCTCTGTCTCTATCCCTCTGTCTCTCTCTCTTTCTCAGAGACTCTCCCTCCCTTCCTCCTTTTATGCCTCTGTCTTTCACCAGGGCCTAGGTCCACATGGTTTGTTACAGAGGAAGCAAATGTAATTTATGATCATTGTCATATAGGATTCTGCATATGGATGTGACGGCCTCTCTCCAGGCCAGTGTAAAGACCAAGGGTCACTATGTTTGTATCTCCACTCTCTTCCTTAGCATGTATCTGAACCTCCCTCTATATCTATCTCCTGGTGGGTCTCTACCTGTCTTTAAATACTAAATCCAAGGACCAGATTCATCACATGAACTCTACCACTAATCTAGTATAAACTTGCTCTTTCCCAAAACTAATGCAAGTCAAGCCAGGTGACATAGTGCAGATGGTGTTCTACATGGAGTCAAGAAGACCTGAGTTCAACTCTTGACTCAGATACTTATCAACTGTGACTCAGAAAGTCATTTCAGCATCATTTTCCACATGTGTAAAATGGGATAATAATAGCTTCTACTTCATAGGGTTGTTATGAAGATTAAATGAGATAATGTAGATATAAAGGACATTGCAAACCCTATAGCTATTATAAATGTTAAGTTAGGTGAGACAATGAGAACCTAGAGCAAAGAGAATTCAGTACTTAACCAGGAAATTTTCATCTTCTTCAGAAACCAATAGAAAGGAGAAGCTTGTGTCTGATTCTTCTGAGGAGTCATATTCTGATAACATAGAGAAAGAAAAGCATGAATAGGACAAGGAGGAACTGGAATGGGTAAATCAAATTCAAGAAACAAGTCTGTTGTTATTATCCTATTAGGTAGAATAGAGGCATCATGAACTTCACTCTTGAGTTCAGATATAGAAGAGTCCCTGATACATTGTAAGAGTAGTACTCAGACATTATGGTGTGATGAAAAGAGATTGGGGTAAAAAAAATCTGGCTTAAGTCTCTGTTATTTACAATGTGACTATAAACAAGTCACTTTTGAGCTTTAGTGTCTTCACCTGTAAAATGGGGTAGGTAATATTTGCCAAGAAAAGCAGCATGTCCTATTGATTAACTAGTCATGAAGACCTGGCTTAGAGTTCTGACTGTGACACATAGTGGCTGTGTAATCCAGAGAAAGTTACTACCTTTCAGCACCCCAGGTAACTAGATAAGAAGACAAGTAGCAGAACAGGTGTCAACCTGTACTGCTAGAGGGAATTGCCTGACAAATTCCCTATGCCAATGAAGTCACAGATCCAGACAAAAAACAAACAAACAAACAAACAAAAAATGATTGTTCAATACCTCACAACTTTGTTGGGAGGAAAGCAGATGGGAGGAAAGAGAAATTCAGATGACCTATTATTTGTCTCACAAGGGATAGTAGACCATGTAGTCCAACCCGTTCACTTTACAGATGGGATATGAGGCAAGTCACTTACAAATTCAGAGGATTTCTGTGTAGGTGAAAACAGAGAGAGAGAGAGAGAGAGAGAGAGAGAGAGAGAGAGAGAGAGAGAGAGAGAGAATCTGCTGCTCCTAAGGCAGCTAGAAAGTTTCTTTCTTTTTTGGGGGGGGAAGGGTTTCTTTGTCTCTCAAAGCATCCAAAAAGTCCCATTTCCACAACCACAGGAGGCCATTTTCTGCCTCAATTCTTATTAAGCCTTAGTCAGTGAATGGGTGTTGCCCTAGTCAAACTGAGACCTGTTAAAGACCTTAGCTTGAAAAGGTCAAGGTCCCCCACTGCATCCAGGAACATCTCTAGTAGTGCTGATCAATATCTGGCCACTGGACCCAGATGTTTCTGGAGAAGAAAATGAGACTGGTGACTTTGCACAACCCTCCCTCACTTAAATCCAATTCACTTGCATGAAATACCATCACCTCCCTGATGTCATGGTCCTCTTCAAGAATGAATGACAAACAACAACAGATGTGACAGCTGAGAGCTAGAGAGGTAAGTGACCTGACCCTAGTCAGATAGCAAGTTGGATTCAAATGACAGGTAGCCTTGTCCCAAATCCATCTGTTTCCTGTATCACATTGTTTATGTTATACTATTCAAAACAACAACAACAATACAAACAGCACAATCAACCCCTGCTAAAGTAGGTATCTTTCAGGTGAGATTATACCAATATATTTTAATAAGTCACTGTTATACTGCATGTGTCTCCTGACAGGGATGTTTCAAGAGAGTCCAAAAATATTCAGGAAATAGAAAACATTGCAATAGTGGATTTGCTGCTCGTTAAATCATCCCATACTGCTTCCCTGAGTGTAATGTTAAGATAACCAAATCATTATTTTCCTCTGGTAGAGGCTCCCATGCATGCCATCAGATTGGCTAGTAAATATGGATGACTGACAGGAGATGCAAACCTCATTGTAGAGTCTCTTTGTAAAGGGGGATCTGTGACTATATAAGGATAGTGCTGAAGGATATCAGCCCATTAGCACTTAGAAATTAACCATAAGCACCCTTCCATACCCAACTATTTTTCCTTAAAAATGTATTTCTTATTTTTATAAATGTTTAGTTTTTACATCACATTCATATACACATATGCTCTGGCCCCACCCCTACCCAGTGAGCTAAACTTTATAACAAGAAAGGAAAAAGAAAAGGGGAGAATTCAGCAAAATTAACACAACAAATATGTTTGACAATATAAGAAGAAGACCAGCAAAGATGGAAAAGTAGGAGGAAGCAATACTACTCAGCTCTCACCCACAAGTACTGCAACAAAGACTTAGAAAGAGCACAAATTTGAAGTATGATGAGGAAATCTCAGGAAAAATCACAACTTAGTCATTTTCCCAGTCCAGAGCAGCACAGAGATATAGAAATATTCAGACACTGGAGACAGGGTTTAGTTGAGAAGCTAAAGCTTATAAACATAAGAACTGAAATGGGGTCTGCAGTGGTCTAGTTGTGAGGCAAAAAGTGGTCTATATCCACAGCTTGATGCTGTGGAGGGAGCAGAAACAGGAGCCAAACAGCAGCTCTGTTCTCTTTTATATCCTAGAACTGGGTTGCAGATCTATGTACACTGAGGTGAGGACATGGACCCAGGCATAACTGATCTGTGGTTATATTGGGTCAACAAATGGTCACTGCCTGAAGCTATGTATCAGAAAAGGAGGGGGAACAGAAATGAGCAGCAGTATTTGTATTTGATCCAGGAGTGATATTTCATAATTAGCCCCCATCCCAGCTTAAGATCTGTAACTAAGTGACCAGTGTGGGGAACTCAAAGTAAGGAAGAGCCTGAAATTCTGTCACTTTGAAGTCTAGTAGTCCTTGCAGGCTGTGAGCTCCAACCAGGCACCATAGTTGTCCAAAACTAGACCTAAGAGCTTGTAAAGTTTAGTCCAGGAAGGCATCCTAGCCTTTACCCTAGATTAGACTTCTTTTAGCATACTGAAAACAAGTTCCTTGATCTGTGCTGTCCTTGAAATCCTTGAAGAACATATCATTTAGTGCCTAGAGAAAGGGACAACAGAACCTCAAATAATACAAGAAAATTGTGAAAAATTGTGAAATTGTGTGAGTCAACAGTTTGGCAAAAGAGAAACAAAAAAGTACTGAATAAAATAGACCATAAAAAAACCAGAAATGGCCAAATTGTAAAAGAGACACAAAAATCCACTAAAGAGAAAAACTATGTAAGAAGAAGAATTAATCAAATAGAAAAGGAGGTACAAAACTTCATTAAAGAAAATAATTCCTTAAAAATAAGAATAGGACAAATGAAAGCTAATGACTCTAGGAAACAACAAGAAACAATAAAACAAAGTGAAAAGAATGAAAAAGTACAATAAACTGTGAAATACCTCATTGGGAAAAAAAAAAAAAACAACTGACCTAGAAAATAGATCAAGGAGAAATAATTTTAAAATTATTGGACTGCTTGAAAGTGATGCTCAAAGGAAGAGTCTAGACTCAGGGTGGGGAACTTGGGGCCTCAAGGCAACATGTGACCTCCCAAGTACTTGGGTGCCACCTTTTGACTGAGTCCAAGTTTCACAGAACAAATCATTTTATTAAAGGGACTAGTTCTGTGAAGTTTGGATGCAGTCAAAGGGCCATACTTGAGGACCTAGAAGTCCACAGGTTCTCTACCCTTGTCTAGACATCATACTACAAGAAGTTATCAAGGAAAACTGCCCAGATATCCTAGAACCAGAGAGTAAGATAAAAATTGAAAGAATCTACCAATCACTTCCTGAAAGGCATACCAAAATGAAAACTCCCTGGAATTTTATAGCCAAATTCCAGAGTTCCTAGGTCAAGGAGAAGCAGCCAGAAAGGAACAATTCACAACCAAATGCAGAAGGGCAGAAATACTAAATGCATCTTTTTCAGACCATAATGCAATAAAAATTATATTCAATAAAGAATGATAGAAAGATAAATTAAAATGAATTGGAAACTAAGTTATCTAATATTAAAAAATGAGTGGGTCAAAGAACATATCATAAAAACTATTAATAACTTCATTAAGTAGAATGACAATGAGACAACATACTAAAATTTATCGGATGCAGACAAAGCAGTATTTAGAAGGAACTTGATGTCCCTAAACACTTAAATAAATAAATAAATGAGCAGATCAATGAATTGGACATGCAATTGAAAAAAAACTAAAAAGAAAACAAGTTTAAAATCTCCAATTAAACACCAGATTGGAAATCTTGAAAATTAAGAGACATCAATAAAATTGAAAAAAAATTTAACTAATAAATAAAACTAGGGGCTGGTTTCATGAAAAAAACCAATGAAATGGATAACATACAGATTAATTTGATTTTTAAAAAGAAAGAAGAAAACAAAATTACCAGTATCAAAACAGAAAAGAATGAATTTACCACCAATGAAGATGAAATTAGTCATTAGAGCTATTTTGTTCAATTATATGCCAATAAATCTGATGATCTAAGTGAAATTGATGAATTTTTACCACAATATAAATTGCCCAGATTAATAGAAGAGGAAATAGAATACTTAAACAACTCCATCTTAGAAAAAGAAAGTGGACAAGCCATTATGAACTCCCTAAGAAAAAAAAAATCTCCAGATCAGATGGATTCACAAGTGAATTCTATGAAACATTTAAAGAACAATTAATTCCAATACAATATAAACTATTTGGGGAAATGAGCAAAGAAAGAGTCCTAACAAATTATTTTTACAACACAAATATGGTGCAGATACCTAAATCAGGAAGACCAAAAGCAGAAAAAAGAAAATTGTAGATAAATTTTCCTAATGAATATCGATGCAAAATTTTAAATGAAATATTAGCAAGGAGATTATAGTATTATATCACAAAGATCATACATTATGACCAGGTAGGATTTATACCAGGAGTTCGAACTGATTTAATATTAAGAAAAGTAACAGCATAATTGACCATATCAATAGCAAAAACATCAAAAATCATATGATTATCTCTATAGATGCAGAAAAAGCTTTTGACAAAATATAACATTCATTCTTACAAAAAACACTAAAAAGCATAGGAATAAATGGAGCTTTCCTTAAAATGATAAGTAGTACCTACCTAAAACCAAGAATAAGCATTAGCTGTAATGAGGATAAACTTGAATCTTTTCCAATAAGATCAGGGGTGAAGCAAGGATGTTCCTTACCACCACTATTATGTAATATTATATTACAAATGCTAGCTATAGCAGTAAGACAAGAAAAAGAAATTGAAGATATAAAAAGAGGCAATAAGGAAATAAAACTATCACTCTTTACAGATGATGTAATGGTATACTTAGAGAATCCTAGAGAATCAACTAAAAAACTAGTTGAAATAATTATCAACTTTAACCAAGTTGCAGGATATAAAATAAGCTCACATAGATTGTCATCATTTCTATGTATTACCAACAAAGTCACGTAGGAAGAGATAGAATGAGCAATTTTATTTAAAATAACTGCAGACAATATAAAATACTTGGGAGTTCACTTTCCAAGACAGACTCAGGAACTATAGTATAGTCCACAGAAAAAATCCCCTTAATAAAAGGATTTGTTCTGTGAAACTTGAGACCTAGAGGGCCACATGTGGTCTTGAGGCCACAAGTTCCCCACCCCTGAACTATATGAACACAATTATAAAACACTTTTTCACACAAATAAAGTCATATTTAAACAACTGGAGAAATATTAATTGCTCATGGGTAGGCTGAACCAATTTAATCAAAATGATAATTCTACTAAAGTTAACTTACTTGTTCAGTATCATACCAATCTATCAAAAAATATTTTATGAAGTTAGAAAAATAATAATAATAAAATTCATCTGGAAGAACAAAAAGTCAAGAATATCGAAGGCATCAATGAAAAAAATATGAAGGAAATGGACTACCAGTACCAGATCTTAAACTGTATTACAAAATGATAACCATCAAAATAATCTGGTACTGGCCAAGAACCAGAAGGGTGGATCAGTGGAATAGATTAGGTACACAATACACAGTAGAAAATAACCATAGTTATATAGTGTTTGATGAACACAAAGATCAAGATTTAGGGGCAAGGACTCACTATCTGACCAAAAATGCTGAAAAAACTGTAAAGCACTTTGCAGAAACTATGTACAGACTGCCATGTACCAAGAGAGGATCAAAACAAGTGTATGATTTAGACATAACAGGTTATGTCAGCAGATTGAGAAAGTATGGAAAATTTTACCTGCCAGATTAATGGATAAGGGAAGAATTTATGACTCAACAAGAGATAGAAAGTATTACAGGATGCAAAATGGATCACTTATATTATATTACATTTAAAAGTTTTTGCACAAACAAAACAGAAGCAGCCAAGATTGGAAGGAAAACAGGAAACTGGGGGGGGGGGGGGGAGAGGTAACTTTTACAGCAAATTTCTCTGATAAATGCCTCATTTCTCAAATATATAGAGAACTGATGGACTATTAGAATATATAAGAATAGGAGTCATTCCCCAATTGATAAGTGATCAAAGGATGTGAATAGCCAGTTTTTAGAAGAATAAATCAAAACTATCTCTAGTCAGATGGAAAAAATGCCCTAAATTATTAATCAGAGAAATGAATATTAAAATAATTCTGAAGTACTACCTCAAATCTATCAGATTCACCAACATGATAGAAAAGGAAAGTGACACATGCTGGAGGGGACATGGAAAAATTGGGACACTAATGCACTGTAGGTGGAGTTGTGAACTAGTCCAACCATTCTGAAGAGCAATTTGGAACTATGCCCAAAAGACTATAAACTGTGCATACTCTTTGACTCTTTAGTACAATTAGTTCTATGTCTCAAAGAGATCAAAGAAAAAGGAAAAGGACCTATATGCAAATATATATATATATATATATATTTGTAGCAGCTTTTTTTGTGGTGGCAAAGAATTGGAAATTGAGGGGATGCCTATCAATTGGGGAATGGCTGTATAAGTTGCATTGTGATTGTGCATTGTGCATGATTGTGATGGAATACTATTGTAATATAAGAAAAAAATGAGCAAGATCATTTCAGAAAAACCTGAGAAGACATATATGAATTGATGCAAAGTGAAGTGAGCAGAACCAGGAGAACATTGTACACAGTAACAACAGTACTGTGCAATGATCAACTGTTAATCACTTATCTATTCTGATTAATAAAATGATCCAAGACAATTCCAAAGGACTTGTGGTTAAAAAAAAATGTTATCCACCTCCAGAGAAAGAACTGATGAAGTCTGAATGCAGACTGAAGCATAGTTTTTAACTTTACTTTTCTTGGGTTTTTATCTGTTTTCTTTTACAACATTGCTAACATGGAAATAGGTTTTGCATGACTTCATATGTATAGTCTATATAAAATTTTTTGTATTCTCAAGGATATGGGAGAGGAGGGAGGGAGGGAGGAAAGTAAGGAAAGAAACTGGAATTCAGAATTCTAAACAAAAAGTTCAATTTTTTACATGTAATTGAAAAATTGATTGAATTTAATTTATTGAAATTAATAAAAATATATTGGGGGAAAAAGAATTATACCTGAAAACCACTACCAAAAAACAAACAAACTAGGCATCATATATAAAGAAATCATGAAAGGAAGTTGCCTTGATCTATTAAAATAAGAGACTGAAGTGACCATAGAAATAATCATGGTTACTTGAAAGAAATCCCAAATAATAGCATATGCTATTATTGTATATACAATATTCCATGTCCATAATCCACCACCTTTGCAATGAAAGCAGACAGGTACATTTTTTTCAATCCTTTTCTGGGACCAAACTTGTTAACTATGAATAAAGAGCATTGAGTTTCATATTTTTACTTTTGTTCTTGTTCTTTGTATACATTTTTATAGTCATTGTATATAATGTTTTCCTGGCTTTGCCTACTTCTCTCTAGTCTGTTCCACATAGGTCTTTGCACAGCACCAAACTTTTAACCATAAGACACCAGAGCTATTCTGTCAGAAGACAGAATGTATTCAATTGCATTTTCATTGAAAAGAGGAGCCTCTACCACCACCACCACCACCAAAACAGATGTTTTCTTGTCCTTGAAAATATTTTTCATATGTTAAATAGGTGGATATCTTTCTCGAACTAAACTACCAAGCATTCAAACTCTACTGCAGAAATCACAACTCCTATGGGCTGGCCACATTTTTCAAATGCAACACATATACTTGCCAAAATGACTATTTTATGAAGAACTCACACAGGGCAAGTGTTCACATAGTGGTAAGAAGAAGTGATACAAGGACACTCTCAAGGTTTCTCTTAAGAAGTTTGAAATTGATTGCATAACATAGGAGATGCTGGCACAGAACCACCACATCAGAGAAGGTTCTGTGCTCTATGAGCAAAGCAGAATTGCAGTAGCTCAAAAGAAACACAAGATGCACAAATCTAGAGAATCCACCCCAAATGTTCACATGGACTATTTGTGTCCAACCTCTGGTAGAACATTCTGAGCTTGTATTGGTCTGATCAGCCACAGTGGAACACATTGTCTTGACTCTAGCATAGTGATGTTATTTTGGTCCTCCTCAAGAACAAAGGACAACAACCAACCAGCCAACCAAAAGAAGTGATTTGCCTGAAAGACCAGCCCAAATCTACCTTTTTCACTGTGGCCATATCTCTACTTTTCAGATTAAATAATGATGACTGAATTAAAAAATACAATTACCATTAGAGTTGGTATATATCAAATATATACACATACATTTGACAGACAGACAGATATAGATATATAATGTGTGTCTGTATATGTATATTTGTGTGTATGTGTACATATATATATATATATGTATTTTTTCAACTTTGATAAGTATCAGACATTGGACAGCACCTAAATACTCTTCCAAGTCAGAGAGTCATTAGAGCTATCAGGGAACTTAGAAACTTCTTAATAGTCATCTTACAGAAGAGGAACTAAACAGTAAAGAACTGAAGTGACTTTTACAATGTAAACATTAGAACAAAAACACAGTCAGACTAGTTTTCATTATGTGTGCACCTATAGGTTGAAATTCACTTTTCAGAAAGACCTTCATGCCAGGGTATGGATGGAAATAGAAATGGTAAGTCATGTGAAGGGCAGGGCATGGAAGAGAGCCTATGAGATATTATTTATGAGCCAATACAAACAGTCTTAGGTCAGGGAGATAAATTCAGGAACCAAGGGATCCATAGTGTACTGTGATCAATAGCAAGTCAATGAGGTATGGAGGAGTCATCAGATTTCAGATGTCAGTGTAGGCGAGGGTTAGTCAAATGTTCAAGTCTTCAAAGAGTCAAATGTTACTTGTTCAAAGATAAGAGTAGGGGCAGCTAGGTACTGCAGTGGATAGAGCACCAGCCCTAGAGTCAGGAGGACCTGAGTTCAAATCCAGCCTCAGACTGGACACTTACTAGTTGTGTGACCCCCAGGCAGGTCACTTAACCCCAATTGCCTCACAAATGAGAAAGAAGAAAAAAAGGTAAGAATAGCCCATACCCAAGTGTGTCTAATCTGTTTTCCTTCTGTGATCTTTTATACTTCTACCTATAAAGCATATGTTCTCAGGACCTGCTTCTACAGGTGTGGAGAAGTGGTTATAGGTGGTAAAGGAATGAGTGAAGGTGGAGTCCTCAGACTCTTGACCTTGTTACTTCCATAGTTCAAAAGGAGCAAGGGAGGGAAAATAGAGAGGGTGTAAGTTGTTATCACTGGTATCACATTCAATGCTGCTTTGTATATAAAGTGTAGTGGAAAGAACATATGACTGGTAATCAGAACAACAGAGTTTAAGGCTCAGTTCTCTCACTTTGATAATGGAAAGCTTCAACAAATCACTTAATCTTTCTGTACCTTAGGATCATTTTTGTTAAATAAAGGTATTGGACTAGCTCGGGGTCAACAGACTATAACCAGAGTGCCAAATTCCCCTTTGCCTTTTGGACCAAGTTAAGAATGGCTTTTACATTTTTAAATACAATAAAATTTATTTTAAAGTATTAAAAAAAGGTTTTAGCTCACTGGCCATATGAAAACAGGCAGCAGACCTTGCTTTGCTACTATCTGGTGGAGATGGTATCTAAAGGCCTTTTCTCCATAGAATATGATTCTGTGAATGGGGCAGTATGGAGAATAGTAGATGAGAGAGGGTGGGCAGACTGTTGAAGATTGCCAAAATGATGGGAGCAGAGGTGATGAGGAGAAGTGATGGTGATAATGAGAAAGTTAGGTGACATAATATGGCCCTGAACACTTAGCTCTCAGGTACATAAGCATAGTTTGTCTATGTACCACCTGAGGATGTAAAGCTCATAAGTTCATAGATTTAGAGTTGGAAGAGACAGTATACATCATTAGTCCAAATCCTTTATTTTACAGATAAAGAAACTGAGGCCCAAGAAGTTAAGCAATTTGCCAAAGATCACATGGAAGTTAAGTGAGAGACTGGATTTGAACCCAGGTCCTGTGACTCCAGATTCCATGTCCTTTCTCCTCTATCATTCTGCCTTTTCTTTATGAAATTCCTAATATAAGTCAATAAAACTATGCAAAAAAATAATGTTTTCATGATATTTCTAAAATGACTTAAGTTTTAAAAAGATGACAAAGTATATCAAGTAAGCTATTGGGTTCATTTCTGCTACTGGACAGGCAGTGAAGTGCCTCTTTTTTTGCCCCCTTCAAGCGCTTCAGAACAATAGGAAAATAACTTTAATGCCAGAATTAACATTAGACATCACTCAGTCAATCTAAAACTGTCCTATTTAGAAAATGGGGTCACTTTTCCAAGTCCCATATGAACTGACAAATTTGATCCCCAGAGAGCTACGACTACTGCTCCCCTAGAGATAAACTTGAGTGAAGTTTTAGAGACTTCTATATTGTCATTCATGAGCTTCTCTCCACTGTGCTCCATATTATCAATCAACCAACAGAATTCAATTAGCAAATAGTAGTTACAAAACAATACCTTCTCCCTGTGCCCTTGCACACAAAGTCCCTGTGGGTAGTGGGCTTAAACTCAAAGTACATGCGTGAAAAACACACGTGGCCAAGGGATACCTCCCTACTCCTGGCTCTGAAAGTCCTTTTCTTCCTTTGTGGAGTCCTCGTGAATTTCTCCTTTGATGTCGCTAGCTCTCTGCTGAGTTACAAAAATCCATACCTTTCTAGAATATGTAGCTATCCCTTCTTCCCATCCCACCATGAAGAGTCACAGGTCCTGAAGTACTTAGAGCCAGTGTAAAGGAATGGAGATAGGAGATGGAATGTTGTGTATGAGGAACAATAAGATGTCTAAACCATAAAATGCATGAAGGGGGTTAATATTTAATAAGGCTAGAAAGATAGGGTGGAACCAGGGCTTTAAATGTCAAACAAAGAAGGCTCCATGAACTAAATGTCCAAAGCCTCATTTATTTCCTCTATACATGATTCTAATTAATATTCTTTTTGCATTGGTCCATCTAACTTTAGTAAAGAAAACTTTCTCCTATTAAGTAAAGTCCATACTATTATGGCAGCTGATGGTCTATTCTTTTAATTTGTCATTATTGCAGACAACACTAGTCTTAAACTCATGATCCACGGACTCTCAGATGCATTATTAGATCTTCAGTGTAATCAGTACCCTTGAGGTTGCCTTTCTGTTGGGTGCTTCATCACTGAGTTAAGTGACTAGCCTGCCTTCATGGCAAAAACAGGAATGGACTCAGAGAAACTGAGACAAATAACGTCTTAAAAATCCCCTCCACAAATACTTGGCAAGCAGAAGAGGAGGTTTTAATAAAATAAGTCAGGGTAGGTTGTAGAGGGCAGGAGAGAGAAAGGGAAGAAATAACTTGAAATTTTGGAGTCATCAATCATAAACAGGTTTCACTGAAAAAAAAAAGAGGTTACTTGAGCCTCTGTAAAACCCTCACGCCCAGCCGTGCCCTTCAGGAAACCCAAAACACCCATCTATGTTGTCACACATCAACCCCACACCCAAAGTGTTAAGTATCACTGGCTCCTAGACAGAAAATGTCATCATTGCTGCCTACTGGCTGGTCTCTTTAAATAGTTCCTTTTATTTACGGTGTACATAGTGTTAATGTCCTTCAGTTGCTCTATTTTCAAGGATGGAAAAGCAGTTGCTAAGCATTTCTAAATGACAGCCCCAGGGTTCATTAAAAATATAGCAAACATTTGCTAAGCTCATTAAGTGCAATTTTTGTGTGTGTATCAGATTCCTCCTCTGCATGTTCTGCGTGACCAAACATCTATTAACCCTAATCCCATTGATGAGTCTGATACATTCAAACCAGCAATTAGACAAAACAAAAGGGATATTTATTGAGAGACTCATAAATGGGCTTTCATATTGGTCTAAGCTGTTGCAAAAACGACAGTTTAATTCCCCTCTGTTAATCCCTACCTACCCAAAGTACTCCCTTTGTTTGATTATAGGTTGTCAGATTTAGGGATTCTGATTGAATCCAAATTTAAAGGAAACTAGAACCATGTAATAATTAGGCATAGCTGCTGACTGTATAAGTGAACCAAGGGCTACACAAATGAAGAATCCTCCATCAGGGAGGTTTGAGAAAGTCACTGCCCAGGGGGAGAAAAAAAAAAGATTCCAAAGATGGGAATAAGGTGGCCCTTCCCCCTCCTTTTTGTAATTCTCCAGCTGAGAACTTTGGTGATAATATACCTCTCACCAGAATCCTGTTGAATAAACAAGAATATTTTAAGAGAGGTTCCCTATGTCCTCTTCTCACTCCCTGTCCCAGCTCCCATCGAGCTGACCACAGCTGTGGACTTGTCTGACCCACAGTAGTTAAACTGAACACTCTGAGCACTGGCTTCCATAATGCCCTTCCAGCTTTCCATTAACTCAGAGCCCTCATGTTATTATTAGAGAAGGAAAGGACTCTGCATCACTTACATGGTGTAAAGCTGGACAAATAAACAAGTACTGGCTATGGACAGGTTCCCAATTGAATTGGAGCTGGGTTTTTGAATGTGTCCTTTTAAATAGCAAAATGACCCTTCTCTAGCCTGTAAAACCCCTCTTTGTTTTCCACCCAAAAAGAGGAAACTCACCCAGAAAAGAGGACTTTTGACAGAGTTCCACAGCAGTAACAACATTTTGAAGTGCCTCTTGACCAGCTGAGCTTTTTCAAAGTGCAACTTTTATAGCCACAGAGGATCATGACTTGTTTGGGTTCATTAAGTTTCCTCTTACTTCGCAAAGAGCTGACCAATCTCACAGCTGTTGCTTATGAGGGAGAAGCCAACTCTTCATATGGGAATCCAGAGGTAAGTCTTTTTTTCTAGTCAGCACTGGTTAAAATCCTATTTAAGATAACCCGTCCAATTTTAGGTCTCACCACATTGATCGTGTTACAATAGGGGAAAACACTGGCTGTAGAGTAAAAGGACTGGGGTTCAAATCTTGTCTCTGATGTTTACTGTTTGTGTGACCTTGGGCAAGTCAAATACATCCCTGGAACTTACTTTCTACATGAATATAATGAAGGGGTTGAGCTAGATGACCTCTGAGGTATTTTTTGAGTCACCCTAGATATATGATCCTATGATAATAAAATATATTTAGATAGCACTTTAAAGTTTGAAAAGTATCCAAAATGACCCTGAGCAGTAGGAACTCCAAGTATTATTATTCCCATTGTCCAAAAGTAGAAACTGAGTCTAAAAGAGGTTAAGTGACTGACAATCACATAGATATTGTGTGTCAGAGGTGGGAGTTGAACCCAGATCTTCCTGACTCCAGGTCCAATACTTTATCTAATGATGAAAATCCCCTCTTCTTCTGTTATTGTTGCAGTCCTTTTTCATCAAAGCAAGGAAAATATAGATTTTGTAAATGCCAATTTCATAATTATATGCAAAAAAAATTTATACCATCTTTAACCCAGTTTTAAAGGATCACTCCAAAATCACTTTTCAAGGTATCTCAAAGAGGGGAAGATTCTAAAATAATGGGAAAAGATCATGGCTGATGTTATCACTTCTTCCCCACAAAAGAAAACCAAGATATCAACAACTATCAACTTCATATATTTACTTTCCTCACATCTTAAATCTTTATGATAATGGTCTATGTACACATCAAGGGTATCCTTGATGAATACAGAAGAGCAGAATAGGTAGAATTTGGAAGGCAGACTTTTGAGTGGTAGATCACATTTTTATAGGTACATAATTGCAAGTTGTGAAGCCTTCAAGATCCCACTCTGTTTACAGATTTAAAAAAAAATAAAAGTATTTGGTTCAGCTGGATAAAATGTAGCTATCAAGCTCTTCAAACAAAATGATAAAAATTATGCAAGAGCCTATGACAAATATGACTTCATAGATAAATTTGTTCCCTTGGGTGTTAATGTAGTAGGAGAAAAGACACTGACAAGATACATGCTCGCCAGTTATGTTCACTAGTATCTCTAAAGATGTCTTGGGCAGATAGATCTTCCCTTAATGTGGTTTTCCACATATTCCTTTTTTTAAAGATAACATTTTTTTTTGCACAATACTGAAGAATACTACAAAGCTTTCTCAATATGAGACGCCCAGTTCCCTTCACTGGAAGTTTTCAAGAAATTGTTATGTGACTACCCATCTAAGGTGCTGTAGAAGGGATCCTTTTACAGATATGGTTGGACTAGATTGCCACAAAGTTCCCTCCCAACTATGAAAGTTGTTGATTCTGCAAAATTCAAGGTAATTTAAAAGAGATCAATTTAGCCATCTATCCTGGGAAAACAAATTGCATGAAAAAATCCATATTGCCCAAATTTTGACATGCATCTATACCTATACAATCAGTCCATCAATATAGAGAAATCCTGGGTAAGTATTCCAGATGGTATTATAGATAATTAGCTGGGCCTAACAGTGAATAGGAGGGGGGAAGTGAACTGGATTCTATTTGAAAAACTGTACTATTCTTTAAATGATGTCAAACTGTTCACCACTATAAAAGCTGTATCTGTTTAACACCAATATTCTCCAAGTGACATGATTATAAATCAAAGATGCTTTACATGATCTCAGAAGAAGGGAAATATCATAAAACCCAAAGAACAATGGAAAAATAACTGATAGGAATAAGCAAGCTGCAGCATATTACCAATGATCACTTTTCATCAATCAATCAGCATTTATTATACCCTTGCTATGTTCTAGGCACTATGCTAAGACCTATGGAAACAAACCAACAAAAAAGTGATACAATCCCTTTCCTCTTGGAGTTTCTATTATGACAGAAGAGAACATGCATAAGTATTTAATATACAAAGTGAATATTTGTGGAGGAATGGCACTAGCAGCCAAAGACATCAAGAAAGGCTTCAGAGAAATGGTGCAAATTACATCATCGAGGACATGTAGGGCTGGAAAAGGAAGTAGGCTGTTCTTGTTAAAATAGCTGACATCTTTATAGCTCTTTAAGGTTTTCAAAGTCATTTAAATAGATTATCTTATTTGACCCCCACAATAAACCTGTGAGGTAGATTCTGGCTATTATTATCTCCATTTTTGTAGCTTAGGAAGCTGAGGTCAATAGAGATGAAGTAACTCATCCAGGTTCACACTGCCCATCAAGTGCCAGGCATGGGATAGGGAAGGATTTGAACCTGATCTGCTTGCTTCCAAATCCAGAATAGAGCCAACTCAGCCATAATGCCTCTCATGTTGAATTGAGCATAAGTCAATAGACAGGCATTGCAAGTACTAAATGGATGATTTTGAGATATTAAAAGAACCAGGGGAAGGTTTCCAAAATATTCAGTGGATCCTCGGGGGAAGATCTAGGAAATAATTTGGCAAGAATTGCACAGGCTAAGAAAGAGTGGGTTGATTTCATCTTTATTGGTGGAAACCATGCCTAGAAGGATGATCATGGAACCACCTAAGTGGACAAGTATCTAAGTAATTTGGTAATGAGCGAAGAGGCTCATTACTGTCATATCAGGAATCTGAAAGAAGTAGATCCACCATGATGGCTGTGGACTGGAATAGAGAGAAGTAGCCTGGGAAGAGAATGGAAAAGAACAAAGAATGGACAGAAATAAAATCAAATTTGTGGAGCTCAGTAAATCAGTAACGGAAGCTAGAAAAGAGAAGACTTGTAGAGAGCTAACTGGAAGCTAAGTCCTTAGGGATGGAATCTAGTTCAGAAGAGTTGGGGAGGAGAAACCAGGTAAAGTGAACAGCCAGCTCTGGAAGTCACAGACTACCTGGGATGGTGCCCACATGACCCACCAGAGACCTTTCTTTATTAACTCAAGGATTCCAGATTGAAAGAGCCTGGGATGGGGCTTAGGGTAGAGATGGTAAAACAATATGGAACTAAGAATCAAATAAAACTCAGCTTTAAATGAATCATGTCCCTGTCATTCCCCTAACTGTGTGAAATCACATTCCTTAGATTCCTTACTTTGTAATAAAGCATTTTTTCCCCACTCTAATCAACAAGTATTCAAGTTCCCTCCTCTAAAGCATACTGGCTAAATGACCCTGGATAAATCGTATCATCTCAGGGTCCAAAGCAATTCTCTAATACTCTAGTTGAAGTTGAAGTTGAAGAATAGCTGCCAATTTGTAATAGTAGAGGGAATTTTCCTCCCTAATTCCATATACTAATGAAATCATAAGTCCTATCCTCTTTCATCCCCTCACCCCTTGCCTCCCCCCCAAAAAAAGGTTGATTGTGTAGTGATTCGTGTGATGTACAAAAGAACAACACTGAATAGCACTGAGAGGTAAAGTCAGCATTTCTAGGTGACAATCTACTTGCTGTCACCACTTTTCTGCCTCCTGCAACACTGAATTCCCTAGATGACTGGATTGGCCCTCCCTGATATTGATCACCTTCCTGGCTAGACCTCCATACACTCTTGCCCATTGTTATCTTCTCCATTTGTCTCAACCACCTGGACCACTTTCTAATATACCCTGCTGGGGCCTTTCTTGGTCATCTGCAGGGCTTCAATTAGCCCATGTATGCTCCAGATTCCATTTGTCCCAGCTCTGGCCAATCAACCACCTCCTGAGCTCTGATGCTGACACTCTATTAGTCTGGTACTGTTGAGGGCAGCCCTGCCTTTTGATTCAGATGGCCTCTTGATATAACTGCCAGTCTTCTTATTCCACAATTTCTCATCTAGGGAAACCCACACAACCTCAGAGGAATGCCCTGTGAATGACACAGGTTCTTATTTCTACAGAAGGAAATTAATTCAGAAAGAAAATGATAATAATCTACAAGGAGTAACACCCACACACTTATCAGTCAAATTATCCCAAAGGGTTTTTGAACCTGATTAGAACAGTGATTCTCAAACTTTCTTCTTCTCTGCTCTATTTCTGGCATCTTATTAATTGTGAGAAACCTTTGGAATATGATTAAATGGCCTCAATCCCCCTTCTATTTTTCACAATTTTTGTCTTACAGTCACTGTTCCTTTACCTTTCTGTATCTTCCCCATTCTTTCAGAATGCGCAATCCTGCTCCTTTTAGGTCATCTTCTTCAAAACCGGTGGTTGTTTCACTCACCCTTCTACTGCAGCAGTTTGATTCCCACACAAGCAACCCTGCTTTCTAAATTGGAGGGGTAGGGAAGTACAATGTAAAGAATTACAGAGTTGGAATCCAAGGAAGTGGGTTCAAATCCCTGCTCTGCCACTTGGAATTTATGAGACCTTAACCTCGCTGGGCCTTTGTTTCCTCATCTATAAAATAAGAGAGTTGGACCTGATGGCTTCCAAAGCCCCTTCCAGTTCTAAATCCTAAGGCCTTTGGGATACCTTCTAGTTCAAATCCATGATCTCCTTCTATGGGTCTGTGGATTTGCCTCTCTTTTGGAAATAGAGGCATTTTCCAACTTATGAACACAACTCATTAGTGACCTGGATATAAGGGAACATTCTTATCTTCCTCAGACATGCACATTGTCAAAAACTAACGCAAAGCCAGGAGGGTGCAATGAAAGGAACATGGGATTTGGAACCTCAAACCCTAGGTTCGAGTCCTGGTTACTAAAAGCATAAATATAAAATTATTTGATTTCTCCCACATCCTTGCTGTTGTCATTAACCAAGCTCTAGGTCATTCTCTCAATATCTTTACTGACTTTAGCACTTGCCTCATAAGCTTTCTCTTTACCCCACTTCCTGTCATCACCTTCAAGGACTTCAGTATTTATGTTGATAACTCGTGTAGCATGTTGACCATGTGGATCCCCATTACTTTCACTCCCATACTTTCTTTTCCATCTTATTTCAGCCACATACCAGCAAGCTCTCCCTTTAGATTTCACTGACTCACCAAATTGCATCATCTCCAATAAACTGAACTTTGAAATTCAACTCTCCAGCCACAACTTCTGCTCCCTCCATCACACTAAATATCTTCTGTGTCTAATCACTGTTTCCAGTACCTTGATCCCTTTTTATACTTATCTATTTCCCCTGCTCTGTAAAGATCATCCTTGACCTTATGGCCTCCCATTTTAAAAATTAATTGGGTTTGTTCTGAGATTTCTTTGCAAACCTTAGAGTGTGATACAAATGTGAATTTATTATTATATTATTATTATTATTTTAATCTCACACACACTTCCACCTCTGACTTCTGTTATTTTCACAATGCTAACCCACAAATCTGGGTAAATTACATCTACGTGTTTCATTCCTACTCTGAGCCTTATTGAGATGGTATTATAGAACCACTAGAGAAAGTCACAAAATTAAACTGATTATATCCACTATACTTTATGTTATTGGTCTGTACTGCCTCTGATGCAAACAGTTTATGGGTCTATAGACAAGTCACTTAAATTCTCAGTGGCCTCACAAAACTCTTTAAGACAATCATAAGTTGGTGATTGGCATCAGTAGAGTTTGTATACCAGTTCTGAACACTGATGAAATCTCAGGTTCGCATCTTTCTGCCCATCCATTCCAAAAGTTACTTCATGAAAGAGTGGAGGATGGGGTTGGAGCCTTAAGGTAAGAGGAAAAGTTTTGGAAAAATTATCATGGAGAGTGTAATAGGGAGTCAGAGATAAATAGAATAATTATAGTGTATTGGCAAAATATCCAGTTGATATTAGATGGCATGTAGCACGAATTTACACTGGACCCAGTTGGCATGGTATAATGACTTTCATGAGCAATGTTCAGTGGCTCAGGAATAATAACAAAAAAGGCAAGTAAAGGGTTATCAAGGTCTGGGAATTAGCAGAAAGGACCTAGGATACAGGGGGTGCAGTAGAAAGACTGCTGGATTTGGAGTCAGAGATTTAGGTTCAAATTCTGACTTCTGGCACTTATTATCTGTGTAACCTTGAACAAGTTACTTAGTCTCTCTGAGACCTCTGTTTTCTACTTTTAGAAACTGAGGGAATCAGATTTGTTAAGCTCTAAGGCCTCGTATAATTCTAAATCTTTGATTCAGTGATAGAAGACAGTCCATTGTAAAAATTGTTGACAAGAAGAGTCAAGACAATGAAAGAAGGGAAGTCAAAACAGAACAAAGGCAATGATCTGTAAGAATAGGGAGTGACAGAGGAAATAGAGGTCATGTTAAAGAGAAAGAACAACTTCACAGTAAGTGAAGCAAAAGGACCAGAGATCAGGCTCAGTAAGGGGACTATAAGAGTTCAGGTTATTAGAGTGGAGGAGTTTCAGGTAATGATGTGGCCAGTCCTGTGGGTGACTAATATTGAGTGGAAATGGAAATGAGGGAAATTGAGTAAGTTAATTAACTGAGAATCCAGGCTGTAAGAATGGTCATCAATAATAATACTAAAGTCATGAAGAGTGATAGCATGAGTTAAGGTTGAGGGAAAGACTTTAAGCCAGATCCTAAATCATTGAGGCAGATAAGAAAAAGTCCTGGAAGTCCATTGGTGGCAGCAACAAAAATTCAGAGTAGTATAATTGGTTGGGCTAGACTTTCAAGGGAGAAAATTTTATTGCCTAATGATAGAAGAGCAATGGCCATGGGGAACAAGGAATACAATCACTTCTCTTCCTGGACTTGTGAGTCAACAAGGTTAAGAACAGTGCAAAGCATTAAAGAGTGTTGTAAGAGATGGTATTTTAACCTAGGCAGACACCATGTTTTCTAATGACAAGAATTAGGGAAACCAGGACATTAGGGTTTTCCAACCACAGCACAAGAAGAGTATCAAGTAGACGGAGGTTTTAGAATAAATTGTTCCCAAGATTGTAGTTAGAATGTTTGTGTGATGGAGTTTTGTTGAGATAATCAGTGCACTGATGCCAATCAAACTTGCCTATATGCCATTTTCTGGACATGTGTTTTCCCATCTGAGCCTTTGTTCAGACACCAAAGACAGGGAACACCCTATGCCTGGAATATTACCATTTTTATGTAGATGAGTCCCAGATCTATAGATCCAGCTTTCATCTTTCTTCTTATATGCAGTTCCATTTGCCTTTGTTCTGTTTTGACTTCCCTTCTTTCATCCTTCCAATCAACCACATTTATAACCTAGGAGATCTTCTTGACCCCACTTCCTCATTACCACCCTAACCCCACATTTTCTCAGTTGCCAAACCTTATCTCTTCTATCTCCATAACATCTCTTCTCTATTCACACAGTCTCTACCCTAGTTCAGATGTTCATCACTTCTTGCCTGAACTACTGTAATGGCCTTATAACTGACCTCTCTGTTTCTACTCTCCCCACTATAATGCTTTGTCCATAGAGCTGCCAAATTGATATTCTTGTAATACAGATCTGACCATGTCACTCCCTTCAGTGGCTCCATATTGCCTGTAGGATATAGTACCTAATTCTCAATCCAACAGCCCTCCATCATATGATTGCAAATTATGTTTCCGGCCTTATTTTAAATTGTGCCTCTTCATATTCTGTCTATTCTAGTTAAACTGGCCTGTTAATTGTTCCTTATATATGACGTTCTATCTTCCTCTAACACATCTTTGTACAAATGGTCACCCATATCCAGAACAGATTCCCTCCTCCCCTTTGCCTCTTAGAATCCTTGACTTCTTTCAAAGCACAATTCAGATATCACCCTACATAGGACTTTTCCAGATCCTTTGTCTTTTTTTTTTTTTTTGGCTAGGCAATGGGGTTAAGTGACTCGCTCAGGGTCACACAGCTAAGTAAGTGTTATGTGTCTGAGGCCGAATTTGAACTCAGGTCCTCCTGAATCCAGGGCTGGTGCTCTATTTACTGTACTACCTAGTTGCCCCAAGATCCTTCTTTAAATTACTTTGTATTTACTCATCTGAATACACATTTATCTGAACAAGCAAAATGTAAATTCCTTGAGAGCAAGAACAGTTTCATTTTTGTCTTTGTATTCCCAACACCTAGAACATAATGCCTTATAGTAGATATTTAATAAATATTTGTTTAATTGAATTGAATTGAATAACCCTTCCACCAGATAAATTCCTAGATATCCTTTAAAACTCAAGTCAAATGTCACATTCTCCATGATGCCTCCCCTGATGCCTTCAATTGGTTGTTCAATTTAAGTCAACTCAATTTAAGTCAACAATCATTTATATAATGCACTCTATGAGCAAGACACTGGGAATATAAAGGAAAAAAAAGTAGTCCCTTGACTCAAGGAATTTAAATTCTACCATAGGGACACAGCTTCCACACAAATAGATGATAGATAGATAGATAGGTAGATAGATAGATAGATAGATAGATAGAATAAAAGAAAGGAAGAAGTAAATTTAGATGAGTCAAGGAAGTTTTAACAGGGGAAGTGGTTTACTCTGACCTCACTTTGTTACTACTTTTTTCATTCTTATCACATGTTCTTTTGTACTTTAGATATCACAATGCCTGGAACATAATTGGTGATTGGGTGATTAGCCCATGTATCTTATTGTCCTACTAGACTATAACTTTATGAGGCTGAGGGTTGATCTAAATTTTATATTTCCACTCATACCTAGCACTATACCTTGAATACAGTTCTATTGTTGTTATTTTTGTTGTTGTTCAGTGGTTTCAGTTGGGTCTAACTCTTTGTGACACCATTTGGAGTTTTCATGGCAGAGATACTGAGTGATTTGTCATTTCCTTCTCTAGCTCATTTTATATATAAGGAGCTGAGGCAAACAGGGTTCAGGGTTAAGTGACTTGCCCAGGGTAGTAAGCCCAAGCTAGTAAGTGTCAGAGGCTGGATTTGAATTCAGGAAGACGAGTCTTCCTGACTCCAGGCCTGACATTCATTCTCTCCACTGTGCCACCTAGAGGCCTAATGAACACAGTGAACACTTAATAATTTTTAAATTATTAATAATATTAATTAATCATATTATCATTGTAATAATATATTATATGATTATTGTATTATATATGATATTATAATAACTATTATTTATTAATTAATAGTGATATTGAAGTCACTTAATCTCATTGACCTTCAATTTTCTCATCTTTAAATGTACAATCTACCAGTCACAAAGGATTGTTTTCAGGATCTAATGAGATAACCTGTTTTTTGGAAACTTCTTTGTGATTCTAAAGTTTTACATAAAGCCTAGCTATTTGTATTGGGAAGTGAGTGAATGAGTGACCTAGAGAAATACTTTCTCTTCTGCAGGCCTAGAGAATTAGCAAGATTAGCAAGCGCTTGAGGATGCCACATGACCTAACCCTACTAACCGCAACAGAGCTTGATGTTGGATAGGCTTTTCCAATAGGCAGGACCTATGAGGTATGATCTCTGGTGCCCTTAAAAGGCTCCTCACCAGCTAAAATACCTCCTCTCTCTGTTCATTGCTGCCTGAAATTCCTTTCACAGGGGGCATTGTCTTTATTTTCTAAATTAGAGATCATTTTAGAATGCAAACAGCAGTGAGAGAGATCACACACAGTGATTAATTCACCTAAAGGTGTAAATGACTAATATGAGAGCCTTTCCTGAGAGCAGAATGTTTGAGAAGTATAAAAGCAAGTTTCCAGAAAGAAGAAAAAAGGCATAGAAAGTAGAAAATAAACTTAACTAAGGTCTCTTCCAGCTTTGGCAAACTATGATTTTCTGATTCTCCATCAGAGTTAAACCAACCCTACCTAGGGGTTGCTAATGGAAATGAGCTTACAAAGAACATTCTTACTAAACATTTACATTTTAAAGTAGGTCCTCTTAAACTACAACTTACCTAAAATAAATAATTAATGGTGAAATTTCAGATACTATGATAGGAAGCTGGGAGGTGCAGTAGACAGAGTATTAGACATGGAATCAGTAAGTTCCAAGTTCAAATCTGGCCTCAGACATTTACTGGTTGTGTGACCCTGGGCAAATTACTTAATCTTTGTCTGTCTCAGTTTCGGCATCTATAAAATAGGGATAATAATAGCACTTACTTCTTAAAGTTGATATGAAGATAAAGTAAGAAAATATTTCTAAAGCACTTTCTACCTATATAAATCGTAGCTATTATTATTATTGTTGTTATTATTATTATTATTATTATTATTGTTATTATTATTATGCCAGATAGAGAATATAATTGGGAGGGAAAGATGGGGTGAAACTTTGTGAATCCATTCAAATTATGCTTCATTAGGGTTTAGCATAAAGCTACACCATCCTTAAGTCCCATCAACATCCACACACTTTAACGACCTCACACTCAGTACATAGTTCCAAGCTCTCTGACATAATGGGACCACTTGGTAATTCCATCATTGTTCAACAGAAGTTCAAAAGCCACATGTAAACCACAATGAGCAAAGTGATGAGAGAAATGCTGTGAGATCCTCTGGAGTTCCACATTTTTTCCTAGGTAGTCAAGCCAAACTTGGGAGCCTTCAGGACACTAGGACACTGGGAATGCATTTGCCGATCTTTTTTTTTTTCTAAGAGGATTAGCAAAAATATATAGCTCCCTGTAGGGTTCCCACTGCAGCTGCCATATTCTGTGCTAGTGCCAGAGAAGTACTTCAGTTAGACAGATAGTTTCCTTAGGCTGGGTTTTCTGCTACTCTTTCAGACTTTATTGCAGCAGGTTTTATTCCTATTAATGCTTTGCGACTAAGAAATAAAAAATGTGTCTTCTAGCCAAATTTGTCTTTCGTTCTTCTTATAACTTCTCCCCCCCTCACAGTTGTTAAGAGTGTTTTCTTGAAAAAGAGAGAACTCTCTTGGAATTCTGATATTGCCTAAATGATGGTCACTAACATCCTAGCAGAAGTATATTCATGACTTCAGAGAAATGCTTTCAGCTTTACATTGGAGAGAAGTCTGCCTGGTCTTCTTTGAATGCAGGATCTTTTGCTTGAGCATTCTGCAAAATCTCTTGGATACTGTGTGAGGTTCATTATTTAAATGAACCTATAAGGGTATCTCCTCAATAGTGTTCATTCTAGTTCCACTGTTTGCCACTACCACTGCGTCCAACCCCATCACACACACACACACACACACACACACACACACACACACACATGAGTTGGGGGAGCAGAGATAGGGAAAGAGAAAGAACAACCACTTAAGGATTCCCATTTCCTGAGCTGCCTAGAAAAAAAATAGACCTTGGAATTCTCTTTACCATAAAACAAAATTTAATGGGGGATAAATGTCAAGTCTCATACTTGGGTTCAAACAATAAGCTTTACATCTTGTATAAAATGGAGGAGGTATGGCTAAATAGCATTTTATCTGAAAAAGATCTAGATGATTTAATGTACTACCAGCTTCAGCCTTGTACATAGTAATATGTAATCACTTGATAAATGCTTATTGATTGATATGTTAGTCAAGAAAGCCAAGGTAAAGACTTAGAAACAAAGTGAGTACCCATAATTTGGGGGACTACTGAACAAAATGTAGTATAGTAATGAAATGAAATTTCATTGAGCAGTAAGAAATGATAAATAAGAATTATGAAGAAAAAAAGGGAAAATGTTTATAAGCTGATAAAGAAGTATATTGCACTATCTACTCCCCAGGGTTGTTGGGAGGAAAATATTTTGTAAAACTTAAAGTGACATATAAATTTATTGTGGTCACTATTGTTGAACAGAATGCAGAATATCTGCTTTTCCTAAATTACAATGCAGATCTGAAATGGTCATTCAGAGGGTCAGAACAGGTGAGAAAGTATGAGAAAAGTCTTAGAAGCTTTCTCTTTCTCTCTCTCTCTCTCTCTCTCTCTCCCCCTCCCTCTCACCTTCTTTTTCTCCTTCTCTGTCTCTCTATATGTGTGTGTATATATATATATATACATATATATATATATGCACAATGCACACACACACACACACGCACACACACTCCATATCCCTGAAGAGTCAGGGGTAGTGCAGTAGAAAACCATTAACAGAATTATGAATTTGGGAGCAAGATAGGACTGGTAAATTCTCCCACTCTCTAGAAAAAGAAACTGAGGTCCAGAAAGGGGAAGTGATATTTGCCAATTTGTACAGCTAATGTAAATTGAGAGAATCCTAGTCGAGGACTAGAACTCAGGTATACTGAGTCTTGGAGATTTTTGTTGTTTCCCATGGTATAGTAGATAGTGTGGTTGACCATTCAGAAAGAAATCTCACCTCTCCTACTTACTAGCTTTTCAACCATGGGGCCTTCTCTCATCCTTTGCTTCCTCACTTGTGAAATATGGATAATAAACCATATATCACCTACTTAACAGGACTATTGTGAAGTTCAAATGAGATAATATATACCAAGTGCTTTGCAAGCTGAAAAAATGCTATGTAAATGTTAGTTATTTAGTATTATATACCAATGGTTCTTCAGCTTTTTAAGATTAAAATTTCTTATACCCTACATACATAATAATAATCATTCTATTCATTATCCATTGATTAAAATAATACCTTGAAAAATTGCAATTCTCGGTACATATGTAGACTTGAGGAGCCCTTGCAATAAATCCAGGATTCCCCAGGGTTCCTCGGTGCACAGGCTAGAAACTATTAATTGACTCAACACTAACTTTTCTAACCCAGAAAAATTGGAAAAGCAAAATAATACAACTTTAAGTCCCTAAAACTCAGAAGAATACTTTTAGAGTCATTCTAATTAAGCCTCATAAACATCCTTGAAAGCAAAGCCTTAAGGAGCACATCTATAATTTCCCATCACCAATGAGGAAACTGAGACACAGGGAGGGTAAGTTACTTTCCCAATGTAGTTGACCCAAAATGCCACAGAGACCTAGACATTTCAAAGTAGGGAATAATTGAAACACTTTCCAGGAAAATAAAAAGTAAAATGGAAAATATACTAATGGATAGGTATAGTACTAAGCCTAGGGCTAGGCAAATAGTAGCTGCTCATTAAGTATTTGTTGACTAGATAATAAAGGAAATGAACAGATAATTTCCTAACAAAAGTCATAATAGCAGCAATAATGATAGTACTAAGAGAGATCCCTAATAGGCCAACAAACCTTACCCAAGATATTCTGCTGCAGAAACACAACAAACAAAAATGCACTGAAACTAATTGATATAACCATCCCACTACCCAAGAAAAAAAGTCATCAAGTGGATGACTTTGGCAAATGTGTAAACTGAGGAGCTTCAAAGTATAGCCAGTTATATTTTTGGCACGTGGAGTGGTTTCATTCATACTCTTCTGACATCTTTCAGACCTGAGGATCTTTGGGATTTGGGCATCATTTACTTCTAGATACCGTCCATGTTACCAGTAGAGTTCTAACCCAATCAGAGTTTTCCCCAAAAATCCAACAATAATAGTTTATCCTGATGTTTAACGGCTGAAATGATGTCTAATGTGCTTGGACTATCGAGCTCATTCCAATAGGAGACCAGGAGAGAAATTTGAGCTCTGTAAAGTCTTTTGTACCTCTACTATTCACTTTTGATTCTGCTGTTGTTTGGCCTTCCTCCTCAAAGAGGACCATGACATCAGGGAGGTGATGTCATGGCATGCAGGTGAATTGGATTTAAGGGAGGGAGGGCTGTGCAAAGTCACCAGCCTCACTTTCTCCTCCAGAGCCATCTGGGTCCAGCGGCAAGATATAGATTAGGACAACTGGAGATGGCCCAGGATATAGTGTGGGACCTTGGCCTTTTCAACGTAAGGTCTTTAAAAGGTCACAACTTGACTGAGGCAATATGCATTCAATGATTAAGGCTTAGTAAGAAAAGAAAAGAACTCACTATTACTACTGTTGCTGCTGCTCCTAGATGATGACGATGATGGTGATGATGTTAGAGCCAGGGGTATGCTGGTGAATGTTTAACAACCAGCTCTCTGAAAAGCAGAACATACTTTTAAGTTTAATCTGCATTATTAACATTTTCTGTATCATTTAAGTCTAGACAATCAACAAAACAATAATTCAAGCCCTGATTCAAAGCATTTTCAGATTTCCAGGGTATAAATGCTCATATTGAAAATTTAACTATAGGCTTGCTTTCATGAGCCTATTAAAGCTGGCTCCAGCAAAACCCTGATTTAGAGCACACCCCACAGATCATGCATAACGATGGGTCTTCTGGGCATGTCCCATGGAGAAAGTGTGTGGAGCTGAGCTGAGTTCCTCTGGCTACTGGTGACACATGTGATGCTCAGCACTAAAGTACTTGCTTCATGATGAAGCAGTCCTCTTATTGGTCCTTTGGTTCACATGGGAGGTCAGGAAGGGCTAAATCAAAGGAAAATGCTACCAAGCCAGGAAGAGTAACACACTCAGTGGTTCTTAAAAAGGGTGACTCCACCCTCTGGCACTTTCTCTCTTCCTGTGTGTCTGCTGAAGGAACTATATAAGTGTCTGCTTGTCTCTCTCTCTTTGTCTTTCTATGTGTCTGTCCCTCTCCATGTGTGTCCAGCTCTCCCTCTTTCCCTCCCCCCTCCTCATTTCCTCTAAGGAGGGGTGGGGGTGGGGGTGGGGGAAATACCTCAGGGTCATGAGGGCTGCTTGCAAATAGCATCCAGAGGAAAATTGCAGATCTAGGAAACCCTAAGATAGGACTTCCATTCTACGCTATGCCTTTCTCTCCCTGGGCAAAGGTGACCAAGTAGCAATCCTGAAATGAACCTATCCAGTCTTGGAGGCTGCTTCCTCAGTCTGAGAGGTTGGGAGCCCCTACATCCCTCAGTGGATGCCACTTTGGGAGATAGTCCCTTTAAATGCCGCTTCACTCTTTGCGGAGAGATGAGGAACACCAGGAGGATGAGACCAGGCCATGCCCTGGCTTACCAGAAGATCGCCAGAAGGTACAGAGCTGAGGCAGGGATGAAACAATTGCTCAACCACCTCATAAAATGTTTTATAATTTGATGTTTCAAATATCAGTCTCCCAGGAAAGTACAATAGAAGTGAGGGATTACTGTTTAATGTTTTAAGTCTTTCTCCATGAATGCATATGAATGTTTTGTTCTATAAGCATGTCTTTTCCTGTAGAGGAAATAAAGTTAACTGTACTGAATCTACCTTTTATGTTGTATACCAGCCTAATCCCTTTTGGGGAGACACTAGACTTGAGCCAAACTAAGCTTTAAGCAAATTTCCCTGGGGCTTCTAGAGTGGGTCTCAAAGAGCCAGTGACAATGAGAAAGCCAGGATTGCACTTGGTACCAACGTGAGCCCAACCCTCAGGCTTTAGTGAGAAGTGCCCCAGTCCTTGTACTAGCAAGGTCTGTAATGATACTACCCAAAATTAGAGTTCAATGAATCTATTATCTCCACTACAACAAATTAAAACCCTTCATACCTTCACATGATATATTACATTCCTAAATGGTCTATATTTGTAAAGAGTTCATTTGTTGGACCTACCCAAGGTTCTAGTGTCCCTCTTCTAAGTTTTTTGAATATTTCCCAAATCTAGGAAACACTCTGGATACCCAACAGTTTCCTTTGATCTCATTACATGACTGGCCCTTTTTTTTCTTCTCTACAATGCATGTCCTTAATGGGACCACAGGATTATAGATTTAGAGCTGGAAGGGGGCTTAGAGGCCATCAGATCCAACCTTGTCATTTTACAGACAAGGAACCAGACCCAGAGATTCATTGACTTGCCCAGGGTCACACTGCTGATAAGTATCTGAGGCCGAATTTGAACTCAATCTATTTGAACACTCTATCTGCTGTGCCCCCTAGCTACCTAAACTGAAGGCCAGAAAGGTTAAGTTATTTACCGACAGTCACCCAGTGAGTAAATGTCTGAGGTAGGACATGAACCCAGGTTTACATGACACCAAGTCCAGCATCTTATCCTCCACACTATGCTGCCTTTTCTGGATTATGTCTTTTACACCATTCTCACATGCAAGTCACTGTTGGTAATATGGCACTGACTACTAACACCCCACCCCCCAACCTCATGCATCTTTTTATAGCTTTGGGTCACCTACAATTTTGTTTCTTCTGAGATTATGGTGGTCAGTGATTTGCAGCCACATAACATCAACAGAAGACTACTGGTTTTTTAAAAGTTGACTTTTGCGAAGCAGCTTGGGATCACTGAAAGTGCTGCTCTGTTTTCTAAATTCAATCCAACTCCATCTCCCTGTCCTACTTAACTCTGGAGCCAACTCATTACCCAGATGCATTTTTATGCAATATATATATACACTGACGGATTGATGTAATAACTTGCTTACCTAACTACATGTTGTAATCTGGATAAAATATATCCTTCATCCAGGGTCGGTTTTCCATGTAGATGGCCAGATAGGTCTCTTTTCAGTGATTGTATATCTTGTGGTGGAGAACCAACAGTGTTCCAGGACACAACACAATGAGCACATATCCCACAAACGGGAATAATGTCAAACCTCTCTATAGATAGGATATTAATCTTCTGTTAGGACTTTGTGAAGGCCATTCTCCAAGACATTAGTAAACACCTTTGTTGTGATCGATGAAATAATTTAAAAAAATACTGGCTTGGGTGCAACTAGTATTTATATTTCATTGAGGTTTCATTTAATTGTATTTCATTAAAATCCTTAACTATGATTGTTTAATGCAATGGGAAAAAAAAGCCATGCTAGAGAAAGGGAAGGGGAAGGGAAGAAAAGGGGAAAGAGAGAAAAAGAGAGAGGGAGGAGGGAAAAAGAAAATGGTAAAAAGAGGGAAAAAAAAAGGAAGAAAGAAGGAAGGTAGGAAAGAAGGAAGGAAGGAAAATTCATCAATTCTTTAATATTTGCCAGATTCTATGTTAAGCGCTTGGGATTATAATACAAAAGAAAAACAATCCCTGCTATCCTGGAGTTCACATTCTAATAGAGAAGGGCAATACATGTAAGGGAATGATGACTAGTAAGAGTGGGGACTTGGGGGTGGGGTGGGAGAAACTGTCTAGAAAGTCAGACAGATGATAAGCTCTAGGGCAAGCAATTTATATGCCCCATTCAGAAGCAATGGTAGTGTCGATTTGATGATCATTCCCAAAACAAAAGGTAGAAAGTTAGGGTGGGGGAAAGGTGCAATATATATATGGGGCATGGTATGGCTACAGCTGATGTCAGGAGTCCAGGCCCAACAATATATACTGGGCTCTCACCAATCAGTGCAGCATAATGCCAGGACAGAAATGAAAACATGAAATGATTTAAACTTCACCAGGGCATAGTCCTGGGATATCAGTTGGGAGGGTACAGCAAATACAGTAGGGTGACACAGCAAGGAAATGACCAGGATGCAGCATGACCATCAATCTAGAACTGGCTAGATAGAATGGGGTCTCACCAAGCATGACACAACATGGTTCAGGACAGTAAGGAATTATTTTAATAACCTTTTAAAAATATTTAGGGACCTACTATTAATTATTCACATAGCACTTTACAATTGGCAAAGGGTTTTCCTCCTAACAACTTGGTGAGGTAGATTGTAAAAGTATTATTATATCCATTTTGCAGATGGGGAAACTAGATTATAGTTGATGCTTGTAACCATTAGAGATGGATTTAAACCCAGGTCTTCTGATCTGAGATACAAGATGCTGTAGTATGCTGTGTTAGAAAATTGCCTATGGGTAAAGAATTGGTCCCAGAGTTAAGTAGGATAGGGGGATGGAGTTAGAAAATTTAGAAAACAGACATTCATCAAATGATCATTAAATCAACACTACCATTGCTTCTGGATGGGGCATATAAGTTGCCTAGACCAGGGTTCTGCATACCATCTCTCTAACTTCCCAGACACATTCCCTCCCATATGACTAGCCACCATTTCCCTATGTGTGTTGCCTTTCTGGATCCAGAAACAAGAGAGGCATAACCTAGTTTTGCTACTTAAGCTCTGTATGAGTTTGGACACTTCTCTAAGTCTCAGTTTCCTAATCTGCAAAATACAGAGTTTGGAACTAGAAGAATTCTAAGATTCTTCACTGCCCTATATCTTATGACCTATATTTGCCCAGTATACTACACTAATGAAATGGCATTAAACCCAACTTGATGCTTTCTGTCTTTATCAGTCATTGCTCAAGATTTCTAAGTCTCTAATAAAACCCTGAGGACAGCCAGATGGCATGGTGGATAGAGTGCCTGGTCTGGAGTCAGGAAGACCTAAGTTCAAATCTGACCTCAGACACTATCTGTGTGACCTTGGGCAAGTCACTTAACCCTGTTTGCCTCACTTTCCTCACCTCTAAAACAAATTGGAGAAGGAAATGGCAAACTACTTTAGTATCTCTACCAAGAAAACTCCAAATGAGGTCATGAAGAGTCAGACACAATTGAAATGAATGAACAATAACAGTAAAACCTCAAGACTCAATCTCAATAAAATCTTGAGCTTTTAAGGAACCACAGATGAGTCATCCAGTGTATACCTGGGTGTGCCCTTCAGGCGAAGCTGCAAAGAAATAAAACTAAAAAAGGGATAAATCATCCCAAAGACAGCAAAGAAATAATGCAATAGTACTGGCTCATGGCTTACAGAAATCATTCCTTATGACTCCACCCAAGTTCTTGGGAAAGGGTCTGGGCTCTGCTAATGAGAGCAGTTAAGAGATGCTGTGTCTTCACAAGGTCAGTGTGACCATCCCTCCACTCAACTTCAGGAGATGATAAATAATGAATTGGCCTAAATTCATCCAAGCATTCTTGAGGAAGACTCCCAATAGGGGAATTTTACATGCAGCTTAGTAAATGGACCTGTTATTATACCCAGGATCAAGTCTGCTCTGACTTTTAAGTAGCTACAGAGGCCCCCAGAAAGAACAGCTCTTAGATTCTCAAACAATCCTTTCTATTCTGGAGCTTTGGGAAGGAATGGAAAGGCTTCTACAAAACTTTAAAAAAAAAAGTCGGTATCATACTTGCTCCCTTTCAGGATATGTTGGCATCCAAAGAAGCATTTTATCTGTAGTTTATTGGTATTCCTTGCAGTCTTTCTAAATCAGCCTTATTTCTTGCTGCTGCTTTTATTTCTTGGCCTGACTACTTAAAATGCCTGGGAGAGGGGATGTAGAATCACAAGCACTCCTGCCTACATATTCAGTTTTCTGTTGCTCACCCTCTTTTCTGCTAAACTGCTAGCAAGTCTTCTGATGACCCCCATTTCTATTTTTCCTTTTTATGGATATCTATTTCTCAACATCAAACACTGTGGCACTTTTCCTTCCTCTTCCTTTTCCTTCCTCATCATTTTCATAACCTGTTCCACCTACCTGGGGTTGATAGAAAATGTATATTCTTATCTGGGGTTGAGCTATATAATCAAGGCCCTGTGAAACTCTTAAAATGTGTGATACATCCTTCTTAATCCTGCAACTGTCCACATTGTGGAGAGAGTTGTTCATCACATGTGGAAGGAATATAGTATATATATATATATATGTGAATATAGTACATATAGTGTATAGGAGTATATATAGGAATACAGTATATATATGAATATAGTATATATAGAGGAAGGAATTTTCCTTTTTGTAAAGTAATTCAATTTAGGAGTGCATTTGGCACATCCAAGGCTACTGAAATAGTCAAAGGTAAGTGATTTGGGGGACAGAAAAGACTTCCAGAGTTCTTCCCACTTTCTTTTCTGCACCTCCCAATCTTAATTCCTTCTCTGTCCCATTACAGAAGACCCCTCTGGAAATGAGTGGATAGGAAGCTACAATATTAGTTAATAATAATGATAGCTGGTATTTCATTTACAAAGCATTTTACATACATTATCTCATTTGATTCTTACAACAACCCTGTGAGATAGGTACTGATGGGGTATAGGCCTAAGCTGAGACCTTTGCCCCTTACACCAAAAAGAATTTGGGTCCCATTTGTCTAAGGGATTCTTCTTGAATTCTCCCACTTGATCAAGGAGGTGTCTGGCCTTCTCCTGATGCTATAATCCTATTAACTGGCCTTTCATTGGCCTACCCCCAATCTCCCAATTCTCTTTTACTCTTAACCTAGCCCAGCTCTCCCTTGTCTATTACCTCCTTATGGCCCCTGGCTATTTCCCACCCTTGACTCTATCTAGACCCCATTCTCAGACCTCCCATTAATTCCTTCAAGATCCTTCCTAGATCCCTCCCACAGTCTTTCTGTGTTTAAGGTCCATCTTGTCTCCATTAAGGTACTCAGATTCCTTAAGAACCTAGCCAATAGCTCACAATGTTCAGACTCCTTAAGAGTCTGGCCAATAGGGCAGATCTTTAATCAACCTTGTATTTGACTGAAAGAAGACTTGGGTCAAATTCAGTAGGGCAGGACCCATGTGTCGTGATTTTGGGGTCCCAGCACCCCTAAATCCCTAAACCTCAACAGTACCACACGTATTATCATCCCTATTTTGTACCTCATAGAATTATAGATTTAGAAATGGAAGTGACCTTAGAGGTCATCTAGTCCAACCCCCTGATGAAATCCAAAGAAAGGAATTGTCTTGTCCAAGGTTACACAGTTAGCAGTTAACAGGGCTGGGGTTTGAACTTATGTCCACTGATTGTACACATTCAACACTCTTTCAACAGAGGTTTAGAGAAATGAAAAGACCCGCCTATTGTCACAAGCTAATAAATGTAAAAGAAGGATTTGAATCCATCTACCTTTTTTTATGTCCTTCCTTGTTTAAGTAAGAATAGAATATACAAGTGAATTGCACTCAAACTATTATTTTTGTGATTATTTCAACACAACAGAAATGTCTGCCAGTGTCTTGGAAAATGAACTTCCCAAATTAAGCACTCTATACGCTAGACCACCCTGCATTCAGAAGCCTTACCTAGTCTGCCGAGGCCGTCCACACTCCTTTCAGGCAATTACATGCCTGAGAAGATGGGAGGCAGGGATTAGAACTTAATTGTTCATGTAAGGACAGACTACACATAAATCAGAAGGAAATATATGCATGAGGCAAAGGAGTGTTCTGCTATTGGGTAGTTTATCTGAAACAAGGAAGTAACTAACAGCCCCTAAGAGATGAAAATCCCAATGAATTTAGAGGACATCCCTTCCTTCACAGAGACATGATTGCATCACAGCTACTGCCCACTGTTATATAATTTGGATCTACCACATGAGACGGTTAATTCTTTTGGGTTTTTTTTTTCCTTCTAATGAATATTGATAGGGGAGTCTGTCTCCAAGCCTGAGTAATGTTTCCTTCAAACTCCTGCACAGTGCCTGCCGTTATGTGCATTTAATCTTTTATTTAAATGTTTGAAGCTTGGGAACATACTTCTCATGTGAAATCCATTCACATAGGGCATTTGTCAGTGTACGTGTGATCAATGACATGTGGTAAAACATTGCAAATAAATAACATTTTTTTTCTTTCCCTTTCCAGCACATACAAGGCAATTATATTAAGAAAAGTGTTGGACTATACAGCTTCTGAGGTCCCTTCAAGCCAGTATGCTTTTAAATAGAAAAAAGGGATTTTTCAAAAGAGGTATTGGTGTTGCTTTCACATAGCGTTTTAAAATTTTATTTTTAAAATAATTACACTTTAACATTCCAAAGATTTTCTTTAATCTCATAAGAGTTTACTTTATATCTTGAATATTTATGTTCAAAGTTTTTGCCAGTCCACCACTGTAGTTCCTCATGTACCAACTTGGATTTTTTTTTAATTTATAAATTTACATTTTCATTCATAGTGAGATAAGTTACAAAATGGCATATTAGCACAGAAAAAAAAAAAAAAAGCACAAAGCAAACTCTGAATTTAGGCCATGGATTCTATGGGCTAGAAAGTGATATTTTAAGAGCTCGGCTCCCAAATGGAAATGTTCTTCTTTTACGGTAAAAGATGAACAGGAATGCAACATTGAGACAGGTGTAATGGAAGAAATGTTAAGCTTTAAACCCAAAGTTTGGAAATAACATCTTTCTAAAATCGTAAGTGTGGAAATAACATGTTAGAAAGGAAAGGGGGAAAAATAATAGGATTTATTTGCAATGTTTTACTGCCAGTGGTGTGGCAGAAACAAAATATCTACACTGAAAACATGCTGTTCTTAGCCAGTCAGGCATCCCGCCTCTAAGCCCTTCAGGCTCAGCGATTCCAGCAGGCTTGGCAGATTTTCCCACTGGCTCACTGAATCTGATGCTAACATGAGTGTCCTTCAGCTTGCATGGTTCTCATTTACATGCAGATCCTATTACAATGGAACAGCAAGTTCCTCCATCTTGACCATGCTGGCATTTGCTCCTAAGAAAGACAGAACAAAATGGTCCACAAAGGTCCCATTGATGTTAAACCGGGTCTAGCTGAAATCGCAAGTGGCTTGTTAGGGGCTAAGGAACACAGCAGGGAAGTCCACAGTGGATCAAGCTTGGTTTCTGGGGTGGGTGTGCGTCAGCAGCAAACTCTTAGGAACTCTAGGGCCAAAAAGAAAGAAAAAGCTGAACGTGGGCCCCTCACCCACTCCTCCTGTTCTATTTTCCAAACAGGGCATACAAAAGGACTCATGTGGATGCCCTCGTGCTTGTTTTATAGGGGAGGGTAGATGGATGGCCTCAGTGAAGCTCTCTGAGATGTATTTTTCACAGAATAATCTTTGCAGGGGTTGGTGTGGAGTAGTAGATAAAGAGACAGCAGTAGAGTCAAGGAAGATTTGGATTCAAGTCCTGACTCTGACACAATATTGGCTGTATGAGCCTGGGCAAGTTATCACCTCTCATTACTCCCAGGCAACCCACCAAAACCTTAAGTTACAGAACAGGTGCTAACCTACATGGATAGACGGACTTCCTTCACTGGGAGTTCCAATAAAATCACAAGATGGCTCCAAGAAACAAAAAAAAAGAAAGAAAGAAAGAAAGAAAGAAAGAAAGAAAGAAAGAAAGAAAGAAAGAAAGAAAGACAACTTCAATATGATTTATTTCTTGGTTTGGCATCCATGATCTATATGCTCCAAAACATAGTAAATAGCATGAGCAACTAATTTAAGTCTTATCTAAGTCCTACTTCCACTTCCAGATAGCCACCCCTTCAAAAAAAAAAAAAGAAGAAGAAGAAAAAAGAAAAGAAAAATAGAAGTCCACTTAGGAATATTTGTTCCAAGACGCCCATTTCACACTAGCTTTTGGAAAACATACTGCATGAGCCTGGGTTATATTTGGCAGATGAAGCAGAAATTTCCAAAGAGGAGAAAGAGCAATATACAATTAAAAACTAGTTATCTCCTGAATCAATGAAAATTGATTTAAAATAAGCTATTGGAGTTTAATCTATTATAGTCCGCTCCAGCTGCTCACTTTGCCACGTAGTGATGAGAAATGTCGTCCAGCCTTTTTATTTTCTGAGGAACTGGGCCTCTTTGGCTGAAAACAGCGAGAGACCCACTTCACTTGGTTACTACTACGTCCTGGCTGGCTGTCTTTGTTGCATTCTCTAATAGAGAATCAAAGCTCTAAGGAATTCAAAGCTCTAAGGAATTTAATTCCAAGACCTTAGTGTTTCATCTATAAAAATGAGAGTGTTGGATTGTACTGCCTCTGACGTCCCGTCAAGCTCTATATCTATTATCCTGTGGTTCTAATTCAACTCAACTCAACTCAATACTCTAAATCTGGCTTAGGTACTGAATCTCCACGCTAATTTTCCACCTTGTCCTTGGGTCCTTCCTCACCACACAGCTCCCTTTTATGTATTATCTTCCTCATTCGAAGATAAGCTCCCTGAGGGGAGGGACTGTCTTTCTTTTTGTCTTGGATTAATATTTGAGGTACTAGGGGGCAACTGGTTGATACAATGGAAAGAGCACTGGCCCTGGAGTCAGAAGGACCCGAGTTCAAATCTGGCCACAGATACTTAACACTTACTAACTGTATGACCCTGGGCAAGTCACTTAACCCCATTGCCTAGCTAAACTACATATAATATATATGTATATGTATATATATATATATTATATATATATATACACATATATATACATATACATATATATATGGTACTAAGGACTGTGTCTAGCATATATTAAGTTCTTAAAAAATTTGCTCTATCTCTCTGAATAAATTAATGCAAATCATTTTATTAAATATTTACTATGTACCGAGCCCTCACTAAGTATTGGTGATAAAAATACAAAATGAAGACAGGTCTTAACTTCAAGGAGTTTATGTTCTAATGGGGGAGACAACATTCAGAGTGGAGGCAGGGGAGGGACACTTTGGTCCTGAAAGTTACAAGGATAGAGTGTGGCATAGTGGATTGTGTCCCACTGGACAATGATCACCATTGGCAAGGCTCCTTATTATAGGCTGGAGAGAAGTAAATAGTTATGGGAAGCTAAGAGTACATTGGGAATAATCAACAGAGGGAAGGCACTAGAATTAATTGGGAAAGTCTTCAGGATTTGATTTTAGCTGGGATGTGAAGGAAGCCAGAAAATAGAGATGAAGAAAAAGAGAATTCCAGGTGTGGGGGACAGTTGGTGAAAATTCTCAGAGTAAAAGAAGAAGTATTACGTGTTAAGTAACAGCAAGGAGGTCAGTGTCGATGAAACAATGTATAGAAAGTGCTTTGGGGGAAGGAAAAAGGCTCCCAACCTGAAATTCCTCTGGTTGAAAAAATTTCATGATGCCTCCCAAACTGTTGTAAACTTAAGGAGCTTTATAAACATCTGCTGTTGGCAATGTACCATCCTTCCCAGGGGTATTTGCATTTAAAAACTGTTAGACTCTGGGGACCATGACTTGCCATTTGGAAAGGCAGACAGCTGTGTGTGTGTAAGGCAAAATGGGGTCCCAGATGCCTGAAACTATTTACTCCTCTCCAGCCTATTGTAAGTAGCTTTGCCAATGGTGATCATTCTCCAGTGATACACAACCCAGTCCTTGACTGTTTGTGATGGAGTGTGTTTCAAATAAGGTAGATAGAGAAGACAGAGAGTAGAGTACAGAGCACATGGGGGAAAGAAGTTAGCCTTGCGAAGAATATGCAGAGAGTTAATATTGTGGTTGGCGAGAATGGGTTTATTCCAGGCTTTCTGTCATGAGGCACATGAAAGATAACATAGTGAAACTTGTGAGTCAATGAAAGTGGTTTGTGGGCATATCTGGGTGTGAATCCCCTTAAGTTTGTGGGTAAGTCAGAAGGCAGATCCCCAGATAGATGTCACTGAGAGGAACCTACAGATGCTCTATTTGAATGATATATTTCTGAACTCTTAGTAGTCTCTTCTTGAGAAAAGAGAGTGATTTGGTTTAGAGGAAAGCAGATCCTGAGCTTAGAGAATCAATCAATAAACATTTATTAAGTGCCTTCTATGTGCCAGGGACAGATAGGTGGCACAGTAGATAGAGTGCCAGACCTGGAGTCAGGAAGACATCTTTCTGAGTTCAAATCTAGTCTTAGATGCTTACTAGCTGTGTGACCCTGGGCAAGTCACTTAATCCTGTTTGCCTCAGCTTCCTCACCTATAAAATGAGCTGGAGAAGGAAATGGCAAACCACTATAATATCTTTGACAAGAAAATAACAAATGGGGTCATGAAGAGTTGGATATGACTAATAACAACCAAAAAAAAAAATCCTGTGTGATGCACTGCGCTAAATGCTAGTGATACAAAAAGAGGAAAAGGTAGTCTCTGCCTTCAAGGAGCTTACAATCTTATGGAAAAGACAATACAAACAAATATATACACAGCAAATTATATGCAGGATAAATACGAGACAACAGGAAGGCACTGGAATTAAGAGCTATTGGAGAAAGCTTCTTCTAGAAGGTAGTATTTTAGTAGGGAGTTAAAAGAAACCAGAAAGGTCAGTATTCAGAACGGAGGAGGGAGAGCATTCCAAGCACAGGGGAGAGCCAGAAAAAATTCCTGTAGCCAAGAGATGGAATATCTTGCCCATGGAACAACCAGGAGGCCAGTGTCACTGGATCAGAGTATGTGTCAGGGAGTAAGGTATAAGAAGACTGGAAAGACAGAAGGGGGCTGGGTCACAAGGGCTTCAAATTCTGTTTCCTTCACTTTCAAAAAAAAAAAAAAACCAGGACATTTGCCCTTCTCTAGCCTTATGGTAGCCTCTCCTATTCTCCACCAGCTCAAAAGTATCACTAACAGTAACTCAGCAAACATACTAGTCAGTTCTTTCAGCACCCAAGGATGTAGTTCATCTTGACCAAATGACTTCAAGAATGGCTGATGTTCTTTTAATATCACCTTATTTATCTTGAGTACCAACTCCCAGTGAGCCATTTTTATGCTGTCATTTCTAATACAAAGAAAACAGAAGCAAAATCGAAAATGAACACCTCCACCTTTTCTCTGGTGTTATTCATCATTGCCCTACCTACTCCAAGCAGCAGGCCCTTTCTTGATCCTCCTCTTCCCCCTTAAATGTAGCTTTAAAATATCTTTTTTTGCAGTCTTCTCAGCTTTTCTTGCCAGCTTCAGCTCATTTGGAGCTTTAGCCTTTATTATTCTATTCCTATGGGATCATGCCATGTTTTTATAGTCATCCTCTGGAAGCCGTTTTCTATACATTTCCTTTAAAAATTTTAAATGGGTTTTTGAGTTCCCTATGCATCCACAGTGATTTTTAAAAAATAATTCCAACTTTTTTCCTCATTGATTTTTTTTCCCTGGTGGCATCAGAATTTTGTTCTTGAATATTCCCCCATCCCTCCTGGGCTGATGCCACCTACAAAATTTTACTCTCTTAAATCCTATTTGTCCTTCTTCTAAGCCCTTTGAAGTCTGCTTTCCCAGAAGCTAGGGTACATGTCAAACAATGCCCAGCTTTCCTCTCCATCTCTATTACAAACTCTAGAAATGAGTGGTCATTTCCACCCAAAGGTTCCAGAATTTCCACTTCAGCACCAAGTTCTCTCCTATTAGGGGGAACTACATCTAAAAAAGAATTCCTCGCTTATTGGTTCTTCTGCCTTTGGAAGTATGAACTTATCATTAAGGCAAGCCATGAATTTATTTCGACTGCTTTTTGATAGAGAACTCCAGTAGATGTCTGGATAATTGAAGTCTCCTATAACTACTACATCATAGCTCTGTTTTTCTTGCCTTATGGCCTGTTTCTTGAATTCTTCATCTATTTCTCCTTTTTATCTATAATAATAATTCATATAATAAGTATTCAATGTCAAACTTGTTTACATCTCTCTTTTAATTGATCTTCACCTGAGTGATTTTTTTCCAGGCTTCCCTCTCCTTCCATCTAGTTCCTGAATTTACATGAATAGATCTTCTTAACATACAATGGTCCCCACACCCAACTTTCTTTTACCTATCCTATTTATTTTGAATGTATCTATCAATCATGGCTTTCATTACACCAGGTCTCAACGACATCACCATTTTTAAAATGGACTCTTCACTGAAGAGCTTCCTCTTACCCCACAGATGGGTACCTTCTTTGTAGCTTATAATCTTCAAGAGTTGCCTGGTGCATTAAGGAGTTGAGTGACTCACCCAAATGCACAGTCAGTATATGTCAGAGACAGGAATTGAACACAGGTCTTCCTAACTCCAAGGCTGGTTTCTGATCCATTCATTATGCCATCCTGCCTCTGTCAGTGATATCTATAAGGTAAAAGGTGCCTCATTGTGTTAATACACATAGCTCCTCTTTCTTTTTCCCTGCACTGGATATTTGCAAATAGATATTTGAGGTCATGGGTCCTCCTACAGACTTGGTCCTCAAGTTTTTCACTTGAAAATTTCTAGATTTTCCCCCTATTGATAGGATCAGATGGTTTTCCAACAATACCCTTATCTGAAGTTAATAAGTTTCTGGTTCAACCCCCATCTTCTGTTCTGAGCCAGGATAATCATAGTAACAATAGTAATTGTTATTATTATTACAACAACATCTATATAGTGCTTTAAGGTTTGCAAAGCCTTACAAAGCCAATGTTTCACTTTTAAGGTCATCTCTAGCAGGGCCGTACTAGTAAGCCTGGGACAGAAGGAAATTGCCTGGCTTACGTTGAGGGCCAAGTGTGAGAACCATGGTGTAATATGACAGAACAAGCCCTAGATATGGAATTAAAAGAACTGTATTTGAGTCTCTGCTCTGTCCTTCATTAAGTATGTGACCTTGGGTCAGTCACCTCACCTCTCTGAGACCCAGTTTATTCATCAATAAAATGAAGAGGTTGAATTATATGATGTCTAGGGTTCTTCCCATTTCTAAAGTTTGGGAAGGATACTATCTCAGTGTTGCTGTGAGAAACAAAAGAGTAAAGGCTGAAGCTTGATATAAATGCCAACAGCAATCATTATTATTATTCACTTCACTGCCATAATACCAGGGAGTTAAAAGTCCAAAGAAATGTACATTTGTGGAAAAGAGTCAGGGTTCCTCTGGGAACCTCTGCCACCTCATAAACTTATCCTTTGCTGATGTACGGAACAGGGAATTGCCTGCCTCTCCTGCTAAGTGCTCTAAACCTGGAGTCAGGAAGATCCAAGTTCAAATCTGTGACCATTTGTCTGACCCTGGGTAAGTCACTTAATCACTACCTGCCTCAATTTCCTCAATTGTAAGTGGGGGGAGGTTCAAAACAGCACCTACCTCACCAGATTGTTGTGACATCAAGCAATATATCTAAAAAGCATTTAGCACAGTGCCTAACACATAGTAGATACTTAATAAATTCTTCTTCCCTTCCTTTTGCCTTTCCCCTACTCATAGGATCATAAATGTGTAGGTGGAATGTACCTTGAAGATGACCTAATCCAACCCCTTAATTTTATGGATGAGGAAACTGAACCCCAGAAAAGAGTTATAACTTGCCAAAGTCACTCAGGAAGAATGAAAATTCAAATCTAGTCCCTGCCTGGTTCTACTCATACATCCTTGCCCTTAGAAACCCAGGTTTCTTTACTGAAAAGGTTTTTCTCTAACACAGGAGCTCTTAACCTGTGATGAACTCATATGGGGGAAAAATTACATCTTTATTTTTATAAACCCTAATTGAAATTTAATGTTGCCTTTGGATATTTAAAAACATTAGTCTAAGAAGGAGTTTAGAAGCATCATCAGACTGCCAAAGGGGTATGTGACACACAAAAAGTTGAGAACCTTTACTTGAAACCTTTCCAAAAAGTCTACCAATACAGTTACTTCATCAGTTCCTACTCCTACCATCAAAACTCATCTGTTCTTTTTCCCATTACCTCATAGCCAAGCTACTACAAGTTATTTTGTGCTAACACATTTATAAGAGTAAATGAATTAAGCAATTTACCCTTCTGTGGGAAATAGTTTCAAGACAATTTTTTTCATCCTAAAGAGTGACTCCAGTGATGGAAATTTCAAGTTATATGGCAGGTAGGTGGGGGAGAAAGTTGTGGACAAACTGGTCCTTTAGCCATTTCAGCTTATACTTCAGAGGTAGACACCTATTTCACATCTAAGAAGGAACAGTCCTGGATGTCGTCCCCTATGTGTCAAACAAAATGAAAAGCTTTTCACCTTGATTGCCTCAGGATTAATACTTTACCCACAGCTCAGGGAACATTAGTGCAGACAAGTTTATCTCTACTGTATCTTTTCTAGTACTTATTTTGACTCTTACATGGAAGCTAATATATATCACAGGCAGTGTAACGGAAAAGGCAATAGTATCCATAAGACCTGGGTTCTAGTCCTTTTTTTCACCACTTACTAATCAGTCAGTTAGAAGTTATTAAATGCCTACTATGTGCTAGCCATTATGCTAAGAGCCAGGGATATAAAGAAAGGCAAAAAGTCCTTGACCTCAAGAAGTTTACAATCTAATAAAAGAGATAACAAGCAAAAAAAAAAAATACATACCAACAAGCTACATATAGGATGAAAAGGAAATAAGTAACAGAGAGAAGGCAGTGGAATTAAGAGCAAAGGCTTCCTGTAGAAGGTGGGATTTTATCTGGGACTTGAAGAAAGACAGGAATTGGAAATGAGAAGAAAGAGCCTTCCAGATATGAGGGATAGCCAGAGACACTAGGCAGCCACTTACAAGATGTATGACCTTAAGGAAAATATCTTCTTACCAATTCAGTTGCTTTTTCTATTAAGTAGAAATGTTAATACCTTACCTGCCTGAAGCAAAAAGCTAAACCAGATGATATCTTTTGTTATCATCCAGTATTAACACATATGATTCATTTGGAGAAAGGATCAGACTTGTTTTTCTTGATCCAAGACAGAGGACTACAGCCAATAGATAGGAAATTATACACAAATATAAGGAAAAACTTCTCTAATAGAGCTGTCCCAAAGTGGAATGAGCAATTTGGGGAAGTGATGAGTATTCTGTCACTAGAGGTTCTCAGGCAAATGGATGACCACTTGTCTTGGATGTCATTGAGGGTTTTGTGGTTTGTTTGCTTTTTGGGGGGGTGGTATGGGACTCAAATCTTTTTGAGGTCTCATCCAACTTTGAAGTTCAAGGATTCAATGATCTCTTCTCCACCTCCATAGCCAGAAATTAAAGAGAAGGAAGAGCACATAGTATGAAAGAAGAGAAAGGAGAGAAGGAAGGAGAAGAGAAGCAATCATAGATTTCTAAACATATGCAGAAAACATCATAACATTGGTCAGTCATCCTCCTTTCATTTGGCAATAATGCAAAATTCTCTGCTCCCTTGGCCAGAAATCAGGAGCATAGGAAAGTAAGTGTTCATTAATTATTTGTATGATAAGAATCCATGGTCTGTTTGGGTATCCAGAAAGGCTCTGATGGATGAGAAGTAGGGTCATCTATATTTATCTCATTTTTAAAGGATTATTTTTAAGCTGCTTTTCATTAGTACAGTGAATAACTAGTAAGGAAACTTCCACCAATGCAAATTGGTAGCTGTGGTGTAGTGGGCAAAGAGAGAGCCTTACTGTCAGGAAGACCTGGGTTCAGATCCTATATTAAATGAAGACTAGCTGAGCAAGTCACTTGACTTCTCATCACTTTAAGACTTTAAGTTGCAGAAAGTCCTTATCAGACATATAATAAGTAACATAGTAATAATGTAATAAAGTAAAATTATAAGTAAATAACCAGGTATGCTCAAAGGGTTAGAATGCATTTGCTGACATATTAGCTACAGTGTTTTATGATATCATGTAGGTAAACTGAATTTGACTTCATAGAAATTTTTAGAGTTGGAAGGAACCATGAATATCACCTAGCCCAACCCATCCATTTGACAAATAAGGAACCTGAGATGCAGAGATCATGAATTGCCCAGGGTTTCAGAAGTAGTCATTCACAAAGTCAAGACTTGAAATGCAGTTCTTGTGCCTTTCAGACCAACTGTGCATACCCTTTGATCTAGCAATAACACTGCTACATCCCAAAGACATCTGAAAAAGGTGGAAAGGACCTATTTGTCAAAAGATATATAGATAGATAGGTAGATTGATTGATTGATAGATAGTAGCTCTTTTTGTAGTGATTAAGAAATGGAAATTGAAGAGATGCTTATCAATTTGGGAATGTCTAAACAAGATGTAGTATGTGATTGTAATGGAATATTATTGTTCTATAAGAAATGACAAGCCAGAAGATTTTAGAAAAACCTGGAAAGACTAACATGAACTGATGCATGATGAAGTGAATAGAACCAGGAGAACATTGTACATAGTAACAGCAATATTGTTCAATGAAGAGCTGTGAATGACTTTTCACTATACTAAGAGGCTTCTTATCTCAAAGATGGATGGAGGGCATAATGGCCACAAGATTTAAATCACAATGACCCTGCCAAACATTTACAGACCGATGCTAGTATGGATAGATTTAAAAAATACTTAGAAGTAAGAAGAAATACCAAATTAAAAAGAGAATAAAAATTAGCTGTTCCTGTAATCTTCCATCCTCTCCCTCTAATCCCCCGTGTAAATTTTGAAGTTTTACTTTAAGATAACTAAAAATGGGGAGAGGGAGAAGGAGATGTTTATCCTGGAGAAGAGCATACTGGTTTGAAGGGAAAGGGGCAGTAAAAAATAACATCATAGATGTTTTCTAGAATTCAAAAAGCTGTTATATGGAGAAGGGATATACTTGTACTTCTTGGCTCCAGAATGCAGGACCAGATATAATGAACTGAAGTTGCAAAAAGGCAAATTTTGTCTATGTGGCAAGAAAAGTTTTCCGATATTTAGAACTGTCCAAAAATGGAGATTGACTGCCTCAAGAGGAAATGGGTTCCTTCTTCTTTTTGGTCTTCAAACAGAGGGTGGATGACCACTTGTCAGGTATTCTTCTCATGTATATATTAGACTAGATGGCCGCTGAGGCCCCTCCCAACTCTTAACCTCTATGATTCTATGAACACCAGACTGTGAAAGATGAACACAAAGGGCAATTGGCCGAGATGCTATTGTATTACTTGGTCTCTTTCCTCTACTCTACCTCATAAAAGATATAAGCTAATAGCTTTGAAAGGATACGGAATATATTTCTGGTTATCCAGGAGCAGAACGATGCTGCATCCCTGCATTAAACTGACCAGTTCGTACTGGTAGTGCTAACCAGCAGAATAGCCCTAGAACAACTCTGTATGAAGGTAGAATCACAGGAAATAATCTTAGGTGAGTGATTTGGAAGGGAATAGTAGGTAAGGCGCTATCCGTGGCTCATCTGTAACTGAATAAGCCAGAATGCTATACTTGTGGGGGTGTTCCCATAGGTATAAGGTGTGAAGGCAGATGCAGATAGGTGAAGGTGCATCTCCACCACCATGTGGTGACATCCCTGAACCAGATGGCATCAATGAGAGGAGGTGTCAGCACAAGTTAGTTAAAATATATTATTTCTCACCTAGGCTATAAACTCCAATGGAGTCATCCGTAAAGAAGGACTTCTATAGTCTGCAATAACACTTGTAATCTCAACTCCATTCTAAATATTTTCTTCTTTGACCAATGTTTGCTTTCCTGTTTGCTGCCTGCCATTTTCCTTGTAAAGAGAATCATAGGATCATAGATTTAGAGAAGGAAGAGATGGAATCCGACTTTCTCATTTTACAGATGAGAAAACTAAGGCCCAGGGAAGTTAACCCAAACTCACCTGGGCAGTAAGTAACAGAGCTAGGACTCACAGCCAGGTCTTCTTGACCACATATCCAGCATGCTTTCCACTATAAAAATGATGTACCATATTATAAAAACCTTCCAGGATAGGACCCAGAACTTTTACAAAATTCAATACTTAACAAGAAGCCTTAGCTTTTAGTAAATGCTTCTGAAATCTGATCTGAATTTATTTATGACTTTTATTACCAGAGACAAATAAGTAAAAAGTGATGCAAGAGACAGAGTGAAAAGAGGGATTTAAATACATTCTAGGATATGAATCAGGGATAGGACATGTACCCTCTGCTAAGATTTGCCTTGGGAGGTGGGGACCACAAGCCTACAAGATCCATGCAAGGACTTCAGGCAGAAAGAGGCCAGAAAATGAAAAGTATCTAACCAGAGTGCTCCAAGGAGGAGAAAACTGAAGGCAAGGGAGTGTAGAGGTAACAGTGGAAAGAGAAGCACAGAAGGTGAGGGGGAAGGTCATTCTTTTCCATTTTACAAATGAAGAAACTAAAGCCCTAAGGGTTGAAGTGACCATTCCAAACTCATACAAATAGTGAGCAATAGAGCTGAGATTCAAACCCAGGTCTTCTGATTCCAAATCAGAATCCTTGACACCATATTGGATCAGCGGCTACTCTCTGACTCAGGGTTTTGTGGAGGATGTGTCTAGAACCTTTTTTTTTTTGTTCTATTTTCTCATGAATCACTGTGCCCTAAATCAAGCTCCAAAAGAAAAGAAAAGATAGATTTTCACAATTCCAGACTATTTCCATGTAAAGCTCTGTCTCTGGCCTAGATCCTCCAAGGAGATTTAGTAAACAAACATTACTCCCTTGCTGGGAGAGTAAGCTGGGACAAACAGCAGCTGTAGGTTTGTAAACTATACTAAGCGAGTCGACAGCATCCAATAGTATTTAAATTTACTGAAGAAGATTAACCTCGGCCACTCTCACCAATTAATTGAACCCTCTCTACATTGGGAAAAATACCAAAAAGTCAACAAAACTTTTAATTTGGACTATGTTCTACATTTTTTAAATACCAATGATAATACCATAATCCCTGCATTCAAGGAACATCTTTCCTAATTTAAAAAAAAAAGGAATCTTTTCTTGAGCTACTTTCACATCTCTTCTCTTATTCGTTCTCATACCATCTTTATGAAGTAGGCAGGTATTAATATGTCAGTCAAATAGCAAGTATCTATTAAGTGTTTCATATAAGTGCCAGGCATTGTACTAAGTTTCCAGGGACAAAAAGAAAAAGCAAAAACTGACCATGTCACCTAGAAGCTTACATTCTGTTTGGCAACAGCATTTACATAAATTAGCACATACAAGATACTTAGAATAGATGGGAAAAAGCCTTCAACGAAAGGTACTAAAGCTTATGGGACTGTGATTCCCTTGAGATATGGCACTTGAGCTGAATCTTTAAAAAAGACCTGAATGCTAAGAGGTGGAAGTGAGGAAAGAGAGTACTACAGGCATGGAGGATAGCCAGGGCAAGGGTATGAAGATGGGAAATGGATAATTATGTGTGGGAAACATTAAGTAAGACTATATGACTGGACAGGTGGATGCATGGGGGGTAGAAATGTTGAATGCCAAACAAAGGAGTTTACATTTGATCCTAGAGGTATAGGAAACCACTGAAGCCTATTGAGAAAGGGAAGGGTAATATGACACAATCAGATCTACTACATTCTTTAAGAAACTAATTTTAACAGCTGTATGAGGAGTGGATCAGAGTAGGAAGAACTTGAGGCTGAGAGACCAATTAAGGAGGGGAAAATGATATTAAACAGGGTGGTGGCTGTCTGAGTGTGGAGAAGGAGATGTATATAGAAAAAGAAATTGTATGATTTGGCAACTAATTCACTATAAGAAAGAGGCAGGCATGAGAGTGAAGTCAAGGGTGGCACCAAGATAACAAAACTGAGTGCCTAGAAAGATGATAGTGGGTATTCAATAGGAATACCCAGTAGGTCTAATGCATTAGAGGTCTAATGCATTAGAGGTCTAATGTATTAAGAGGTAAAAGGGAAACAAAGAAGAAGGAGCCATGAACTTTTCCCTCAAAGAATTTGCAATATAGTTGTATAAACAAGACATAAAAACAAAAAAGGTAGATTAGAAGAGCTAAATAATAACATGACACTACATCAGAAGCATTCCTTCTTTAAAAGCATACAAAGCAAGGATATCTTGACTCTTTGCTTTTTATTTGACATAGTGTTAAAAATTCTAGCAACTGTGATATGAAAGAAAACACTTTCAGAGAGACTAACACTGGACATTAAAAGGTCAAAATATCATTATTTGTAGATGCTATGGTGATATATCTAGAAAATCCTACTACCTGTACCAAAAATATTCATGAACACAATAAATAAGTTCATCAAATTTGCAAAATAAAAGATGATATCACAAAAATCACTTGAACCCTAATTCATTAATAATAAAGATAAAGAAAACATGTTATCAAGAAACCCTTTCTATAATGGAAACAAGAATGAGCATATATTTTGGAATTAATCTATGTAGGAATGCTCAGGACCTATACAATGTCCACTGTAAAACTATAATGACCAAAACAAGTCCCTAAATCAATGGAGTGATATTTACAATTCAAGGACAGATTAATATAGCAAAATGAAAATATTCTCCGAATTAATTAGTTTATTTTACACAATAGCAAACAAAATACTAAAGGATTTTCTTTAGAACTAGACAAAACTATAATGAAATTTGTACAGTAAAACAAGGGTATAAAAATACCAAGAAAAGCACTGAAAAGAATAACTGAGAAAGTTGGACATTCACTTTTAAATATTAAAGTCTATTACAAGTAAAAAAATACCATCAAAACTATCTAGTATCAGAGGGTGGGAGGAAAGGTGACAGTGCAGACAGAGAAACAGAGCACTTGACTAGAATAGATGCGCCAGGCATTAAATCAAATGTATTCAAAAGATTAGTGTTTGATAAAGCTATCAAAAATAAACACTGACAAAAGGATTTAGCATTAACTTGAGAAATGCCAAATTGCCTAACAATCTATTAGGAAAGGAATTTATATATACATCCTACAACATATACCCAAGTGAATTCCAGATGGATATGAAACTTAAAAAAATTTTTAACTATAAAAAATATGGCAGGGGGAAAGGGTGGAGCCAAGATGGTAGAAAAAAGACAGGGACTCACCTGAGCTCTCCCAAATTCCCCTCCAAACAATTTTAAATAATACCTCAAAACAAATTCTGAAGCCATAGAACTCACAAAAGGATGAAGTGAAACAATTTTCCAGCCCAAGACAACTTAGAAGGTAAACAGGAAAGGTTTGTCACACCTGGGTGAGAGTTGAGGGCACTCTAGAACAGGCTGTACCAGTACAGACCATGACACAGGAAACCAGCAGCTGGCCTTGGGGGCAATAGGATCAGCAGTAGCAGCAGCTTTTTCTGGTACTGTCAGCCCACGGGAGCAGAGCCCAACCTTAATATAAAGCTAAAAGTCAAGAAATAGGTTGGAAAATGTGCAAACAACAACAACAAAGATCCTGACCATAAAAAGTTACTATGGTGACAGGGGAAATCAAAACACAAACTCAGAAGATGACAACAAAATAAAAACTGCTATATCCAAATCTTCGAAGAAAAATCTAAATTGGTCTCAGGTCCTGGAAGAGCTCAAAAAAAGATTTTTAAAATCAAATAAGAGAGATAGAGGTAGAGGAAAAACTGGGAAAAGAAATGAAAGTGATGCAAGAAAGTAATTTTTTTTTAAAAAGAGTCAATAGCTTGGTAGAGGAAGCACCAAAAAAAAAAAATCCTGGAAAAAATAATGCCTTAAAAAAGATAATAGGCCAAATGGTAAAAGAGGCACAAAAATCCAATGAAGAGAAGGACGCCTTAAAAAGCAGAATTAAACAAATGGAAAAAGATATACAAAAATTCACTGAAGAAAAAGAACTCCTTAAAAAGTAGAATTGACTAAAAAGAAAAAAAGGGACAAAAGTTCAATGAAGAAAATAATTCTTTAAAAATTAGAATTGGACAAGTGGAAGTATCCAGGAGACATCGAGAAGTAATAAAACAAAATCAAAAGAATGAAAAAATAGAAAATCTGAAATATCTCATTGGAAAAACAACTGACCTGAAAAATAGATCCAGGAGAGATAATTTAAGAATTATTGGACCACCTGAAAGATATGAACAAAAAAAAAAAATAAAAACCAACCTAGATATCATCTTTCAAGAAATTATTGAGGAAAATTACACTGATATTCTAGAACCAGAAGGGAAAATAGAAATTGAAAGAATCTACCAATTACCTATTGAAAGAGATTCTAAGACAAAAACTTCCAGGAATATTATAGCCAAATTTCAGAGATCCCTGGTCAAGGAGAAAATATTGCAAGCAACCAAAAAGAAACAATTCAAATATCACAGAGCCACAGTCAGGATAACTCAAGATTTAGCAGTTTCTACATTAAAGGATTGGAGAGGTTGAAATATGATATTCTGGAGGAAAAAGGAATTAAGATTGCAACTAAGAGTCACCTACCCAGCAAAACTGAGTATAATATTTCAGTGGGAGAAATGGATATTCAATGAAATAAAGGATGTTTAAGCATTACTGATGAAAAGACCAGAGCTGAATAAGCAATTTGGCTTTCAAATACAAGACTCAAGAGAAGCATAAAATGATAAACAGCAGAGAGAAATCTTAAGTAGTTCAATAGGGTTACATTGTTTACATTCCTACATGGAAAATGGAACTTGCAACTCCTAAGAATTTCTCATTATTAAGGCAGTTAGAAGGAATATACATAACAGAGAGAATATGTATGAATTGAGTATGATGGGACGATAACTAAAAAAAAAATTAAGGGGTGAGAAAGAGGAATGCAATGAGAGAAGGAGGAAGGGAGAGGTAGAATTGAGTAAATTATATCACACAAAAGAAGCATAAAGGAGCTTTTACAGTGGAGGGGAAGACATGGAAAATAGATGAGAGCCTTTCAACTTTACTCTTATCAGAAGTAGCTCAAAGAGGGAATAACATATACATTCAGTAGGGTATGGAAATTTATCTTACCCTACAGAAGAGTAGGAGGGGAAGGGGATAAGAGAAGGGAAAGACTGACAGAAGGGAGGGTAGATTGGAGAAAGCTGTAATCAGAAGCAAAATACTTTTTAAGATGGACAGGGTGAAAGGAGAGAAAAAGTAGAATGAACAGGGGGAAAATAGGATGGAGGGAAATGCATAGTAACCATAACCATACAGCAAGTATCTCTGATAAAGGCCTTATTTCTCAAATACATAGAGAACTGAGTCAAATTTATAAAAATAAGAGCCATTCTCCAACTGATAAATGGTCAAAGGATATGACAGGCAGTGTTCAAAGTAATCAAAGTATATATAGTCCTAAGGGGAAAAAAAACATGCTCTAAATCTCTATTGATTAGAGAAATGCAAAATGAAACAACTCTAAGGTACCGTACCAAATCTATCAGATTGACTAATACAAAAGAAAAAGAAAATGAAAAATTTTGGATAGGATGTGGAGAAATTGAGATACTAATGGTCTGTTAGTGTTCTGAACTGATTCAACCATTCTGGGGAGCAATTTGGAACTATACCTAAATGGGCAAAACCATGCATATTCATTGACCTAGCAATAGCACTACTAGGTCTGTATCCCAAAGAGATAAAAATACAAACAGCAAAGGACCTACATGTACAAAAAATTCATAGCAGGGACAGCTAGGTGGTACAATGGATACAGCACCAGCCCTGGAGTCAGGAGGACCTGAGTTCAGGTCTGGCCTCAGACACTTGACACGTGTTGGCTGTGTGACCCTGGGCAAGTCACTTAACCCCATTATGTAGCCAAAAAAATTTTCTTAAAAATTTTAAATCTTTAAAAAATATTCATAGTGGCTCTTTTAGTGGTGGTAAAGAATAGGAAATTAAGGGGATGCCCATCAATTGGAAATGACTGACAAAGCTGTGGTATATGATTGTAACAGAATATTATTGTGCTACAAGAAATGACAAAAAGGATGCTCTCAGGAAAATCTGGAAAGACTTACATAAAGTGATACAAAGTGAAGTAAGAAGAACCAGAGCAGTAAACACAGTAACAACAATATTTTACAATGATCAGCTGCAAATGACTTAACTATTCTCAGCAACACAATGATCAAAGACAATTGCTAAATACTTATGATGAAAGATGACATCCATCTCCAGAGAAATAACTGATGGAATCTGAAGGCAGATAGAAGCATACTTGTTTTTACTTTCTTTATTTTTCTTGATTTTTTTTGGTGTATGTTTCCTTTCACAACATGACTAACATGGAAATATATTTTGCATGACTGTACAAGTATAACCTATGTCAAATTGCATGCCTTCTCAATGAAGGGGGTGGGGAGAGAAGGAATGAGGGAAAAAATTTGGAATTCAAAATTTTAAGAAATGAATGTTAAAAATTATTTTACAAGGCAAACAGAATATTAAATAAATAATTTGTAAATAAAAATCAAAAAGATAGAAGAAAATAGAAAAAAGTGTTTACTTAATTGAGGGGATAAATTTTTATTTGACAATATGAGGGATTATTAGGGAAAAACATAAATCTTCTTTTACAGGAAAATTTAAAAATATGTACAACATACAACTAAAAATAACATAAGGGGGGAACTTTTTTAAAAAAATAGAAATATAATAGAAAGTTGTCTACAACCTGTGACCCAGTGATGTCATTCCCAATTCTTTCAAGTCCATCATTGAAAAGATGCACTTATTGAAAAGAAAGAAAGAACTCACAAGCTGTCTTTCCATTTAGCTCCTGGTTTCATTTATAACAAGAATATCAATACTGATGTGGTTCACCTCCTCAAACTATAAAGCCAATTCATTGGCTGTTAGACAAATATCTCATTCATAGGATTTTGGTTTGGTTTGGACCTATGATTTTATTAGTAGAGATATCTTCCTCAAAGAAGCAGCCACTTCTCCCAATGCAGATTGGTTCTTGCTCTTACTAGCTGTGTGACCCTGGGAAAGTCACTCAACCCTGTTTTCCTCAGTTTCCTCATCTGTAACATGAGCTGGAGAAGAAAATGGCAAACTACTCCAATATCTTTGCCAAGAAAACCCCAAATGGCATCATAGAGAGTCAGACACAACTGAAAAATGAAACAGCTTGCTTCAAAATTTATGTCTTAGAGTTTCCTAGAGACCATAAGCCACTAAATGATTTAGCTAGGATTACTCTGCCTATATGTATCAGAAGGATCAGTTGAACCCAAGTCTTCCTGGCATTAAAGTTGACTCTCTAGCTATTATACTTGTATGCTTCTCCCATATTCTGAAAGTACCAACAGCTAAATGCCCGTACATACCAAAGAAGACACCCTCTACTTCTCTTCTGGCACATCGTAAAAACAATGATGCACTTGAAAGAATTATTTCACTTCTCTTGGCTTCAACTTCCTCATCTATAAAATGAGAGTGGCAGGGAGAATAAGTGGCTTAGATGATCTTCCAGCTTTAAAACCCTATAGTTCTACGAAATTCTGCTTGGTAACCTGGCCTCCTAAGAATGTCTCCAAAGATAACTTTGTAGACCTCACTTGAGGCTTGATAAACTGAGATTTAAAAAATTATAGAGATATGGTAGGTGTGATACTTTTGTATCATTACAATGGGAATGGTGTCTTGCATTCTTATCATATAAGCATATGATACTACATTTTACTCTCCCTTAAAAATGAATTATCCATGAACAATAATTATCATTTCCATTTTATAGTGTAGCCTGGGTTTGTCTGGGCATGACTGGTTCTGGCATCGGAGGTACCTTTCAAGGGCCTTTGGAACTTGCCGTTTTACCTAACATGGAGTCTGTTGTGTTCCCTGCCACATGGATGGGGATATTGTTTTTAATTGGCTACCTGCATCTTCAAAAGTGGTGAGACTAAGCTTGCTGCTCTCTTTTCTGCAACCCTTTTGCCTTCACTCTTTTTGGTGACTCCTCTTTACTAGGATGATTCCTATCAGTTAATCCTAGCATGGATATCATGAATTAGATCAAGAAGGGTTTTGGACTTGGACCAGGGACTCTGCTCTATAGGAACTGAGCCAAACTATAAACCTACTAATCTTCTTCTGCTCCCCAGGAACTGAGGTGGTACAAGAGGGGAAAAGGATTATGCCTCCCACATGTTGAAAGGAGTAAGTCTTGATTACTTTGTGATTATATATTTGTGATTACACCTTCTGAAATAAATATATTCCTTTGTTAAATGCCCTTTGTTACAATAGTGAAAAAACCAAGGGACAAAGAAGTTAAATCATACACCTGGGATTACACAAAGTGTCTGTAGCAGAACCAACCCTGAAACTAAGTCTTCTGAATCCTAGTCCATTGTTCTAGATTGTGCTGCACAATAATAAACAAAACTTTTCTGAAAGTGATGGAATTAAAGTTTGAATGTCACAGTCCCTTATGTAAAAGGATTCTAACTCAGTATTTCCCAATCTAAATTATACCTCTTCATGACAGGTCTTAGCAGCCCTGTGGGTAGAGGCCATGGACTAGAGAGATGTAGTATACATTGAGAAGTCAGTCAATAAGCATTAATTAATCTTCCACCACGTTCCAGGCACTGTGTTAAGGTCTGACGGGAGAAACAGCATGCAAACCACTATGTAGAAATAAGATGTATACCAAATAAACTAGACATAATCAATAGAGGGAAAGTACTAACATTAAGAGGGATCAGGAAAAGCTCCTTATAGAAGATGAGATCTTAGTTGGTACTTAAAGGAAGCCAGGGAAGCCAGGAAGTAGAGATAAAGCAGAAGAACATTTCAGGCACTGGGGAACAGTCAGTGAAAAAGCCCAGAAAATTGGAAAAAGATAATCTGGCTCTGCTACTTATACCTTTGGCAGGCTATTTCACAGCTCTGTGACTCAGTTTCCACATCTTCAAAATGAGGAAGTTGGACTAGATAACCTTTGCCCATGCCTGAAATGCACTCCCTCCTTCTTTCCTCCTCACAGAATTCCTCTTTTCGTCTAAGGTATAGCTCAGACATCATTTGCTGTGTGAAGCCTTTCTTGAACCCCCCCAACTATAGCACCCTCCCTCTATAACAATCTTGTATTTAATGACTTTGAGTATATATTCATATATATAATACATATGTATCTTTGTATTTTATGTTGTATACATCTTTAGATGCACTTGTTCTCTCCTCCATTAGAACATAAGCTCCTTAAGAGCAGGGATGGTTTATTCTTTGTACTTGTATCCCCAGTGCCTGGTGAACACATAATAGGTACTTAACAAATTGATTTTTATTTTATCAACCAATAAGCTTATTGATTGATTAGACCATTTCCAGCTGTAAATCTGTGATGCTGTGATACTATGATCCTAAATCCATTTCTTTAAATGTGTAGATTTTAAGAAGTCCAAAGTTCTTCTCAAATACTTCAAGAATACGTAATTTGGGGCAGCTAGATGGAACAGTGGATAAAGCACTGGCCTTAGAGTTAGGAGGACCTGAGTTCAAATCTAGTCTCAGATCAGACACTTGACACTTACTAGCTGTGTGACTCTGTGCAAGTCACTTAACCCCAATTGCTTCACAAAAAAAAAAATGTAACTTCACTAATGTGGGCATTCCTTCCACTGATGCAGATTTCAGTTCCTCAATAACTTAGTACATGGCTTTTGAGAGTTGTTCTAGCCAAAACAGTCTCTACTCTATGGCCAACCTGGTGATAAGATTCTCTGAAGTTAGTGAACTAAGCCGTTCTTTCTACATTAGACATACATTGTATCACCCAAGTCTTTACCTGAAACCCTTCCAATGTGGTACAATCAACCAGAGAGTGCTTGCTGCTGATGAAGCCTTAGAAAAGTCAGGGTCTCCTCCAAACTCTAATGGAGCATCAGAGAGGGATTTTAGCATAGTAGGTTCAGTGTGTTACTAATTGACCACAGGGCACTATCAACTCAAAGGCCATCAGTTGGGGAGAAAAAAAAATCTAACCTAGGTTCTTCCTTTTCTTTCTTGATATTCTCTTTAATGGAAGCAACCCTGTTCCCTTTAGAAAATCCTGGGTATGATACCATATTCTCACTCAATACAATCATTCATCTTTAGTCTTCTCCCTCTTCTCTACTCACTGATTTTTCAAGTAGTTTCCTCAAAGGATTCAAGCCTCACCTTGGATAAAATTCCAGCACCAAAAAACAGAAGTGCTGAAATTTGCAGAATTATTATAAAGTAATAGAACTAAGTTCATCGACATGTCAATATTTCAACTAATAATAGCTAAAATGTATATAGCCTTTATTATGTTCCAGGCACTGTGCTAGGCACTTTACAATTATTATTTCACTTGAACTTCACAACAACCTTGGAAGGTAGGTGTTACTACTATCCTTATTTTGTAGATGAGGAAACTGAGGTAAATAGTGGTAAAATGACTTGCCCAGGGTCATACAACTAGTAAATATCAAGGATATATTTGAACCAAGCTCTTCTTGACTCCAAGAATAGCACTCTAACCACTGTACAACCTAGCTGCCACTAATGACATGAATCACAACCCATCTATACCTTCTCATTCTCTCATTAATGCTGCATGGGAGATGGGGAGGGTGCGGTGAGGGAGATGAGGTTGGGGAGGAAAGGTATATTCAAATGCTGGGAGTATTTTTCTACATCTAAATTTCTGAAAAATCAAAATGTTGGTCACCCAAAAGCAATAGGGAGATATATGGTGTACTTATATAATAAATAGGGTGTCTTATACTACCAATGGTGAATTATATGCACAAAATAGAATAAAAAGAAATCATCAATTGATTGACAAGAATAAAAAATGATAAATTCCATAAACTAAACTACACCTTAAAAATGAGTCTTTTTTTCATAATCATACCCAATGGTATGCTAGTAAATGCTTATCAGGCAGCTCTCTAGGGGAGAGGAAGATATACATGCTACACACTGAAATTTTAATTGCCTTTTTTACATTTTCTCCATCATTAGAAAGTCTAGAAAATTAACAGAATAATAAATCAAGTCCCAATTTGTAATGTTTCCTGATTTCTAAGATGTAAATGTTCATACTGAAAATTTTACAGTTGACTCTCAGCAGCCTCTAAGAACTACCTTCTAGCACACCCTGGGCCATACATCAGTATATTATTGCAATAATTAGTTCCTACTGACTTGTGATGACTACATTCTTCCAGACCAACTGAAGAGGCTGGACTTCCCTTTGTAAGCAGCACAGTACATGTATCTTACACAAATCTTTCTTAGAAAACCCAAAATATTATCCATTCTTCCTACTAAAACCTCATTGTACTTACTTTGTATGTATTTGTACTTACTTATCGATATACATGTTGTATAACTTCAACATGCATGCTCTTTCAGGGTAAGGATTTTTGCCTTTATAGCCATTGCACATTGTATTGTTGATGATGATTATGATAATGATGATGATGAGTTGTTTTTCAGTCATATCCAACTCTTCATGACCCCATGGCTTTTCTTGGCAAAGATACTAGAGCTTTGCCATTTCCTTCTCCAGGTCATTTTACAAATAAGGAAACTTAGGCAAATAAAGTTAAGTGACTTGCCCAGGGTCACACAGCTAGGAAGTATCTGAGATCAGATTCAAACTCAGGAAGATGAGTTTTCCTGATTCCAGACCCCACCCTCTATCCACTGCACCACATAACTGCCCACAGTACATTGTAAGCACCTAATAAATTCTTGTAAATGCTTTCCTTCCTTTTTATGTTTCATTTGTACAATCTGCCAGTAGGTCTGATAGTACTAAGCGATTGGTTTGTAGATAATGTCAGTGGAAAACTGGAAACTCTTCACTTAAAACCCTAAAGGAACAGTTAACCAAAATGTTCTAGATGTTTATTAAAACGGGCTTAGAGAAACACTGTCAAACAACTCGAAGAATGAAGTTCCATCAAATAAACATACTAACTAAAAATCAAGTATTTCCCTGAAAACTGGATGATTTTGTACCTAACGCTTCATGGATGTCAACCATCCTCAGTATACAAAGCACTGAATGCAAAGCTGGTTGTCTTTATTTGTTTATTTAATATTGTGCTATCAAAATATTGTAGGAGGAAAAGCACTTTGAGGGCTATTTAGTAAATACTGATTCCTAGATGTGTCTATTCTAAATATTATCAATTGACTTTTTAAACCTGATTTTGTACGTTACAAGCCTTTCTACTTCCCTAGATTATCACTATAGTTCATCATGGACTTTAGTGTCTCAATTATAAGTGAAAATGACAACATCTAACTTAACCTACATTTATTATGTGCCTTTAAATAGGTGGAAATAAGGTTTCTGTCTATTATTTTGAAGGGCAAATTATGCCAGGAATAAAAGCAGGTCTGGCATGGGCAAATTTCAGCCCACAGTGAATGTTCATAGCTATGTGCAACTCTCTATAGGGACAAGCTTATAATGAAAATGCAGTTCATTACTAAGAACAGTCTTCCAAGTCATACTGTCAGCTCTGAAAATGAAATGAGTGGAATATATTTAGTGAACGTATTCAGAAGCAACACTGTTGTTGTGGTTACTTTTGTTGACCTTAAAAACTTTATCTTGTGAGTGATGATGACAGCAATAATGATGCCTTCTTTTGCTTAACATCTCTACCTTTCAAAGTGCTTTTGTACTCATTATCTCAGGACAGCTAGGTTGCACAGTGGTTAGAGAAACCAGAACTGGCATCAGGAAGATCCAAGTTCAAATCTGGCCTCAATTACTGGCTGACCCTGGGCAGCCACTTAACCCAGTTTGCCTCAGTTTCCTCATCTGTAAAATGAGCTGGAGAAGGAAATGACAAACCACTACAGGATCTTTTGTCAAGAAAACCCCAAATGGGGTCACAAAAAGTCAGATGCATCTGAATGACAACAAAACCTTGGCTTCAGTTTCTTCATCTGTAAAATGAGAATAATAATTCGTATTACCTACCTCAAAGATTTATTGTGAGGATAGTACCTTGTAAACTTTAAAGGGCTACAGAAATACATACTGCCATTATACTTAATCCTCATAGGAATCAGAAAATATGCGAGACAGGTATTATTATCCTCATTTAATGGATGAAAAAGATGTATATGTGGAATAAACTATACCAGTTACAATACACAGAGTGAATTTTTGTGTTAATTTTAACAAGAATACTTTACATTTTGAATGGATCTCACACAGAAAACAATGTGGGTGAATTCTGTTTGGAAAAAAATTGAATTGAACAAATTTATCATTCATTAATATAACACTATATATCATTTTACTCTATAGATGGAACATGCTTTACCCAATTAATATCTAATCATCCCTGAAATTTGGGGAATAAAGAGAAGTGCTTTTAATCGGATATTTTAGGTAAGTCAGAGAAGTTTGCTATTCAAAGGAATATTGTTGTGAATTATTTTATATAATCATATTTTCTCTTTTGTACAAATAAGGATTTTTTTTATATTGTTAGTTTAAGAACATACAACAGTAGCACATCTATACATGCCAGGAAAGTGAAAAAATGATGTAACATTATAGGTGGTTTGAGCCCAAATATATTTCTCAAGAAACATGGTGAGTGTTTCCTTGAATTACTTAGTGTCAAATGTGTATATGCTAGGAAAGGAAGAACAGGTGTATGCCTGAGGCTGTGGGCGATATACAGCTAGCTACTTGTCATTTCTCAAGTCTATTTATGGGCATAAGGAAATTGTCTTAGGGCTGATGTTTGTCATTTTGGAGGTTGGAAACTGGCCTAGTGTGGAGATGGAAGGATCATGAACAGAGGGCTCATTGACTGAGAGAGTACTTGGCTTTTTGGGGGGTAAAGGAGAGAGATAAGATCATGAGAGGCAGGAACAAGCTAACAAATGAGATGGTGAGTATAAGTATTGGGCTTTACAAATATTTCCTGTGCACATAACTGTCAGTAACTATTCTATTATTATTATCGTTATCATCATTATTAGTACTATATTGTTATAGATGGTTTGTCAGGTTAAAAGGATGAGGTCATTTGGGGGGACCTATGTGAACGTCTACATGGTTAAACTAAGTTCAAAGCTCTTTGATTACATCCCCCTGTTGAAGGCAGGGACAGAACCATTGACACTATGTTGGGATAGCTAAGAGTGTCAACTATATACATATTGGCTCGTTCAAACCTCATTGAGGATAAGTTATTAAGTCTCAGCATTGAGGATAATTTGATTGACTAAGGCTAATGTGGATCAGAACCACTTGTTTGTACTGGGCCTATAAAAGGAGAAGACAAACCTTCCAGAAGTCTATTGGAAAGACCTAAAGAGGGCTCAGCATAGATTAGAGACTAGGGAGCTGAGAGTAGTCTTGGATCCCTGGAAGAAAGGAAGAAGGTTTGAAGTCTTTCCACATGGATTCTGCCCAGAGGAGTGAATGCACTTTCCTTCAACCCCAGTAACGCTAGCCATGGAGAGGAAATAGCAAAGCCTCTTGACCTGAGAGATGGAAGCCATGCTATGGAGAGAGTATCCATGTAGACAAATGGACAGCAGTTTATATTATAGTTAGTTATTCCCATATTAGGGATTCTTTCATATAATTAACCAATAAAATCAGATGTAAACAGTAAAGAAAGTCATATTGGGGCAGCTAAGTGGTGCAGTGCATAGAGCTCCAAGAGGACCTGAGTTCAAATCCAACCTCAGACACATGACACTTACTAGCTGTGTGATCCTGGGCAAGTCACTTAACTCCCATTGCCTCACCAAAAGGCAAAAAAAAAAAGTCATATGATCGATATTCTTCAAGTTTTCTAAAAAGTATTATTCTTTTCACCTAGGGAACTAAAATAAATAATTCAAATTAATAAAAGCTTTTAAAGCCCTTACTATGGGTACAATATCATGATAGGTATATAGAGAGATACAAAACTTGGGATCCAGACATCATGGACTTCCCAGGCTTGTAACAGCATTGCCTTTCCAGGTCTAAACCTTTAAATTCATCTCCCAACAGATTAACAAGATCAAACCTTCCTATGGGTAGACTTTTTGAAATGTAAAGGCTGTCATCTTATTTCTGTGTAGATCAAACAAACTAAAAAATTCTCATTAAGTGCTTCAAGTACTCAAACTCAAATCCTATTCTTTTTTTTCCAGAAAACTGAGGCACTGATTACAGTAGAAGCCAATGGTATCTTACTAAATTTGTTAACTAAATGAGTTTGAGGCAGGGAGGTATTGGCTAGGTCCCAGTTCAAGTAGGTGATAATTATAACCCATTTTCCCGATCTACCCCCATTGTTTAGAATGAATGAATCCATAAAGCTAAAATACAGAATGTTAGAAAGTACATTTTGAAAAAGAGTAAACGTGTCAAAACTTTTAGATTGACTATTTTTAACTAAACATTTATCAGTCAAGTACCCTTTCTTTGTTTTCCTCTTTCCTAAGCTTTTAAGATAATCTTGATTTAATTTGGCTTTGTTTATTTCCAAATAAATATCCAAGCATATGTACTTTAAAAATAATGAACATATGTGTTTAGATTAAAATGGAAGGTGGAGAGAGCCAGTGAAAATATATAAACTGCAACTATTGTAAGACCTACCTCACTATGTTTGCCAACCTCTGAAGTCTGGGAGAACTTCCCATTTCTGAGCCCGCTGGAAAGTCTCCAAACAGTTGATTTCAGTACATACTCACAGGACAATGCCAAGCCATCCAAAAATGGGAGGATGGGATTAGGCTCTTTGTAACACAAATACTGCAATCCTATCAACATGATCTAGCTACAATCCCTTTGTTTGTAAGGCTATTAAATGATTAAAGTTATATTTCAAGATCTGAGACAGCAGTGGAGACAAAAAATGACATGCAAATACACCAGGTATTACACAGAAGGGTAGAGAATCTATGGTTTGTTAATTAATCAACTTGACAAACAAGACCTCTTCTCCTTACAATCAAGCCAGTTTTCCTTTTGAAATGTGTGTTTTCACAAACAATTGTCTCATGATGAAACAGAGCACATTACAAAGAAGAATCAGAATGCATTGTTTGGACTTCCTTTATACCAGATGCCATTTCCTTAAAGGCATGCCTTGGTAATTCATTTAGGTAAAGAATGAAAAGGAAGGAACTGCTTTTGACTATATTAATACAGCCATTTGTTGAAAAGTGGATGAATCTTTAAATTGGCTAAGTCATTCACATAGACAAGAGTCCCACCTATTACATAAGAGGTGAGTTATTGACAATGTGCTTGTGAATCAGGCTTTTATCTATTTAGCCATATTCTTCCATTGATCTGCGATATAACTTCAGATATTTTGTATCTTCCTTTCTGATTTAGCTTCAACTTGATGTGATTCCTAGCACTTAAAGTTTCCATAATCTTCCTATACATTGCTCCCTGCAAACAGACAGTTAAATGTGTCAGAATAATTAGCATTTTAAAGTACCCTGTCGTGGATCCTTCTATAAAGTGAAGATTTATGAAATCATAAGTACTGAGACCCTAAAGGTTTTAAGTGACTTGCCCAAGGTTACAGAGATGCTAAGAAGATTCGAACCTGAGGCCTTCTCACTACAGATCCAATAACTACCCTTTGACTCATTTATTTTGAATCAATGTACGATCAGCTATAGCATTATAGGATTTTTTTTCTTGTGAGATGGGTTAAACTAGCAATGAAAAACTTATCAAATATTTTAAATACATATATTTGAGTATATACTCTAATAGTACTATAACAATATACTTACCACTTCTCCTTCCCAAATGAAAAGATGAAACATTTGCCTTCTTTCATGCTATAGAAATTCAATAATTTTGCATTTTGCTTGTGATTTGACATTATATTATCATTCTTCTGTTAAGTAGAAATGAATGGTATAATTAAGTATAATAAGTGCAAGTGTAGGGTCAAAATCAGCCCATTTGGATCTGATGCCTAGATGAGGTACAAGTATTTTTTTTTTATTTAATCCATAAGAACTGGGTGTGAATAGGGCCTGTGTACCTCCTTGAATCAAAGTCCTTGTGTAAGAGACTGGGAAGAGACTTGGTATAAAAGAGAGAGGCTTTTTCAGAACTGGAGAAGAGATTCTGAGGTCTGTATTTAACAGTCCTTGGCTCCACAGCAATTATAAAGAGAAGGATCCAGAGATTCTAGAATGCTAGAAATACAAAGAAAAGATTGATTTTTCCCCCTCAATTTCTCCTCCTAATGCCTATCTATTCACAGACACTAAATATAATCTGCTATTTTCCTACTCATATGTTTTCAGTGAACTGATTTTTGCCTTAATCATGCTATTATGTGTGAATGAATGTGTGTGTGTGTGTGTGTGTGTGTGTGTGTGGATGCATGTGTTTGTGTATATGCACATAGGTGTTTAGGAAAAAAACGTAGCCTTTGATGAGATGTTAGGAATTTTTCCTAACTAGAGACTCAGGACAATTGTGACCAAACTCAGAACTTTTCATCTAACGTAAATTCTTGAAAACTGAAGAGAAGGAAATTGATGGACCTTCGGGACCATTCTATTGCCCTCAAGGCCTAAAATGAGTTATGTATTATAACAGGGTTACATAAAGAAATTCAAGGGAGTTATGTAAACACTGAATTTCTACATTCTCTGCTCCTCTTACAACCAACATTGGAAAATGGAATATACCTGACTGATCAAATCAGGCCAAACTAAAATCTTAGATCTGAAAGGCATCTTTAAAATTATGTAACACAATCATTTTACAATTGAGGGAAAAGAGACACAGAAAGATTAAATAATTTGTCCGAGGTCTCACAACTAGTTAGTGGCAGAACTGGGATAAGAAGAGGGCAACTCGATGGTGCAGTAGATAGAGCACCAGCCCTAGAATCAGGAGGACTTGAGTTCAAATCCACGTTCATACACTTACTAGCTGTGTGACCTTGGGTAAGTCATTAACCTTGAAACACACACACACACGCGCGCACACACACACACAGAGAAATGAGTATTTTGAAAGTGTGCCTTTCTCATTGTCTCTTTCAAATTCTACCTTCTTTGTCCCGAATAGGCCTGTGCACATCATTGTATGTACAAACATAGACAAACTAGGAAGAATCCCATGTGGAATGAATGAATAAGCATTTATTAGGAACCAACTATTTGGTAAGCATTGTGCTAGATATTAGGAAAACAAATACAGAGGTGAGATAGGCTCTGCCTATATTTTAATAGGGAAAGATAACATGAGGATGTAGTGGCCAGGAAAGGGAATTTTGGTCTGGGGATTTATAAGGTTAGTAAATGGAGTGTTCAGGGGCAGCTAGGTGGTACAGTGGGTAGAACACTAGGAATCAGGAAGACATCTTCCTGAGTTCCAGTCTGGCCTCAGACACAAGCTGTTTGACACTTTGACAAGTCACTTAACCCTGTTTGCCTCAGTTCCTCATCTATAAAATGAGCTGGAGAAGGAAATAGCAAATCACTCAGGTATCTTTGCCAAGAAAAACCCAAAATGGGGGCACAGAGAGTCAGACACAACTAAAATGACTAACAATAAAAAAATGAAGTATTAGGTACCTCACTCTTTTCTGAAGCAATTATCATATTGAGATGATGGCTGTTCCCAGAGCAAGAGGTAGAAATTGTGTAGAGAATTAGAGGAGAAGGATTTTAAGGGGGTATTGTGGTCCACGGGTGCTGGGAACCTTGAAATGCAAGGGTACAGGGTGTAGGTCTGCCTCAAAAGAATCTGATTATTCAAACCTTCTTTGGGTCCAAGCAGCAAGTTTATTAAGACATTGGTTGGGGTGGGTAAGACTCCCAGTGAGTCTGCACTATTTATGACATCAATGTAAGCAGGCCAAATTTTATGAATCTGAGCAATTTAATGGGGGCAAGATTGATATTTTATACAAAAAGACTGTGGGAAGATCTGGATGAGACCTAGGAGTGGCAAGCAGCTTAGGGTGGTTGGATATAACAGAGAAAGGGGCCAGGGTGGAATTAAGGAGTGTCAAGCAAGCTAATTAAGGAATTAAGGTGAGCTGGGGTGGGCTAGATGCCTCAGAGAAATGCCAGGGATTAGTGCTGTGTGGGGAAAGTCCAGGAGCTTTTCCTTTTTGCAGTTCAGATCTCAAAGACCTGGTCTTTTCCTTTTGGGGGTTCAGATTCCATCCCCATCAGGGGAAGGAAGGGTAAGAAAAGATAAGCACACAGCTACTGGGCAGACGAGATGAGTATCAGGTAGATGGCTAAGGATAGGATGTGAAACCTGGTCTAGGGGTCTACTAGATGGAGTATTTTAGGTGAGTTTGTTCACTCATTGATTAGGGGAAGCTCATTTGCAGGAGAGATTTCCAAAGCTAGATGAAAACTCCCCAGGGAGGAAGAATGTTGTCTGGAAGCCTGGTCCTTAATGTGCTATAGGCAGTGAAGTTGGTAAGAAAGAGAGAGAAATGAGGGAGTGAAAGAGCAGGAAGTAAGATGCCTTGTTTGGATGACTGTAGATGCTATTTGAGAATTGGTTGAAGGAAGTGACAAAGTTTAGCCTAGAGAAGAGATTTAGGAAGGTATGTTAGCTGTCTTCCTATACTTGAAGAGCCGGTCCACAGAAGAATGTTTTATGATTACCCTGCTTGGCCCCTTGAGGCAGAAAAATAAACAGATGGATGGATGGATAAATAGGTAAATGAATGGATGAATAAGTATATGTATGAATAAATAATAGCTAACAATTTAAAAGTGCTTTAACATTTTCAAAGTACATTAGAGATAACTTCTCATTTGGTCCTCACAACAACCCTGTGAAGTATGTGCTATTATTTTCCTCGTTCTACAGACAAAGAAACCCAATCTGACAGAGGTAAAGTGACTTTCCCAGGGTCACACAGTGAAGTGAGTAGGCATCTAAGGCAGGATTTGAACTCAGGTCTTCCTGATTCCAAGTCTAAGGCTTTATCTACTGAATCACAGAGCTGCCCCTTGGCAGAACTAGGAGCAACAGGTAGAAGTCGCAAAGGGACACATTTAGGCTGGACGTAAGGACAAACTTTCTAACAAAGTTGTTAAAGGGAAGAATGGATATTTTGGAGAAGAACATCTTCCCCATCACTGAAGACCTTGCAGTAAAGACTGGACCATCTCTCATTGGGTATATTGCACAGCCGATATTTGTCCTGGTACAGGCTGGACTATCTGGCTCCTGATATCCCTTATAATTCCAAGATGGCATGATTCTATGAATTTAACATGGGCTTTGAGTTGAAATGTAGACACTTCCTTCTGTAATGCAAAATATACCTGGTTACACTGAAAGCTTGTAGACCAGTAAAAAAAAATGCTAAATTGCCAACAGGGTATTATGTCTCAACTTGAGATGCAATTCATTGCCCTTTCCCATACCTCTCAGCTATTGTCAATGTTAGGGGAGTGGTATTTTGTTTTTTTGGGGTTTTTTTTTTAATTCCAATAAAGAATAAAGAAAAGTCAAAAGGTTGGATCTCACAGTCTCAATTCTTATGCAGATGAGTTCATTTGTTAAACCTTAGCCTTGAAGGGGTCCATGCCTAGAATTTATTAACTCACTCAAATTGATACGATGAGGCTGGTCCTGAGCCTTTGTGTAGTGACTGCCTGCTTAATTACCCATGGCTAAAGAGTTAACAGTTGCTTTGGCTGATTTGTGATTTTTTCTGGTAGCGTGTAACTCACCGGAGATGAATGACACAGACCGTTGAGTACCCACTGAAATCTTGCTTTGGAAATACCTGAAGGACACTCTGAGCTCTTCCCAAAATCCCTATCCTGATGCTTCCCTACTTACTGGGTTACCAGAATCCATGCCAGAGTGATTCCCTGGCAGGCAAGTTCCTGCTCAGAGTGGGCAGCTGAAGTGCCAGGCTGAGCTGGTGAACTCTGGAATGAAGCGGTGTAATTTTATTCCAATTATACTCTTAGTACCATGATGTCACAGCATAAATTTGTACTTCTGCATGCAGCTCATGCTGGTGTGATGACAGCTCTTAAAATATTGAGTGATTGTGGGCCCGTCAGCATAAAATTATTCTAACATGGTGCCTTTATTAGTGCTTCAATAAATGCCATTCTTCTTGTGTTCCGAGGTGGCATTTGCAAATGAGCTAATTTCTCTGCAGTAAAATAATTGTGTTGCATTTATTTTGCAGAGGGGGAAAAACAGCCCTATTACATAAAAGGGACTCTTTTTCCATCAAAACTACATTTGCTGTAGTTAGGCAAGTTTAAAAAAGAATGCATTAACTAAATGACTGGGTAATTATTTAAATGAACTCACTGCTTTAAAAAGCTGTTCATGGGATAAGCACCTTTAAAAAAAAACCTTATTATTATAAAAGAGATGACAAATTAGTCATAAGAGTATCCATCTTGAAAGTAAGGGGGAGATGGTGTTTGCTGATCAGTGACAGGTATTTCAGGGGTTCATTATGTGTCTCAATTATGATGATCTCCATTGGATAGCATGCTGACTTCATTCTCCAGGAACAGCAGGACTGGAAGGTAAAGCACATTCCCATTCTGTGAATTTTACCTGCCTATGTAGAGTCCTAGAACCTCAGAACTGGAAGAGAATCATCTTATCCAACCCCTCACCCAAAGTAGTGGGAACCAGTATGAACCCCCATGGCAGATTGTCACTTAGCCTATGATGGAACAGAGACAGCTCATTTATGTGATGATATAAGCACATTCTTGCAGGGTGGAGGGAAGAGGAGGATCCGAAACTTCATCTAAATTCATTATTTGAGTCTAATTGTCAGATGTTTGAGGCTGGAGGGAAAGTGACTAACTATAAATTTTCCACGACACAAAATTACAGATCAATGCTTCCTTCCATTTTATGGACTCGGGGAGAAAAAAAAAAGATTGCATGAATAGAGGTGAAATTTTTAAAAATCATTTGAGGTCCATTGTTAGAATTTAGGCCAGTGTAATAGTAAATGATGCAATCAGTTAAAGGTTATTACTAGTTCTTACAGAAATTACTGGATTACTGACTTCCACACTGCACTGAAGATCCCTAGTGTTTGTCTTCTCAAGTTAATAGCTCCGTTTTTTCCTTCACCAGTGAACAATGAAAGACACAGGAAGAAGTGATCTTCAAATTACACTTAATTTGTTTAAAGGTATATGGTTTCCCCAAACTCAGAAGGAAGAGAGTGATACTATGATGAACTGGCAATCTGAGAGAAATACCTTAGTTTGTAAAAATAGACATTTCCGGAACCCATTAAGTTTACTCAAAAAAAAAAAAGTTAAAGTCATCTGAAAAATCAAAAAAATAAATTTTCAGATAGAATACTATTGGGGCAGGACCAGGCTAAAGACTTGTGAATTTAAATGAGCTCCACCTTACACATAGGTGGAGTATGTGCCATCTACTTTGTTGTGATTTGAGGAAGGTTGGAAAGCTTTCAGGTCAATTCCTGGAATGCCACCATTAGAGATCCTATAAGTTAATTAAGAGATTCCTATAAGTTAAAGCTATATGTTTCCAAGAACACTCTATTAAAATGCAAATATCTCTGGGGGATGGAGAAAAAGGTAACACATTAATTCTTTATAAATCGTTAATATTAGTGGGGATTAATTTATCATTATTTTCTAATGTGACAATTAGCTGAGGGGTAATGGGACATAGGATGTAAGACCTAAGTCCTAATTGCGGGGGAAGGAGGCAAGGGAGAAGGAAGACAGAAAGGTCTGGAGCATTGGAAGAACAATCCAATGTAACAAACATTTAAGTGCCTACTACGTACCAGGTACTATGCTAACTGCTAGGGATACAATTAATATCCTATCCCATAGGAGCTTACAATCTAAAGGGGAGATAGAACAGAAAAGGAGACAGGAAAGCTGGCAGACGTAGGGTGATACCCAGTGAAAAGGCATGTTGTTCCATGGAGTTGAAACCAGGAGGGACAGTAGATGTAGTGAGCTCAGTCCAGTTCCTGCCCTTAATAAAGGAAGGGGTTGGGAAGAGTTTAGTATTCTCCCCATCAGTCCTCTAATCAGAGAGAAAAGGAGACTGAGAGATGTGGTATCAATCACGGCTTGTGTTAGCAACATCGTAGTGAATTTAGAAGTGATGAGTTTAACCTGGCAAGTAGGCATCATGTTCTCTAGAACTGAAACCATGCCAAGTGGAGAGCAGGGCTGGAGAAAACATCGTATGGAGAATTCTGAGTAGCTGAGGTACCTCATGAGGGCATGGAGCCAGGAGCAGAGGAAGGGACATGGGAATGATAGAAGGGGTCAAAGAAGGTGAAGAAGAACTTTACCTACTCCACGACCTTGTATCTTTGATTCCAAGGGTACATTATCATCCCAGGCAGAAGTTTCCAACAGGATGTCAAGGGATTGAAAGTGAAGGATATCAAAAGCTTATTCAGTGTTCAAGTGACATTGGATTATCATGACAAGACTGGCAAATTCTAGAGAGTGAAACCATTGAGAATTAAAAGGTAGGATATACACACCTGCCTGGAGGATTCAACTCATGTGGTCCCTGGTTCACTCTCCCAGGGAGTCCTAGTGGGTCTTCCTGCTCCCAACTCTTTCAATCATTCCCATGCTCCCCCTCAAGGGGAATAAATGGGCCTATGGGTGAGGCACTTAAGGACAAAGGCCCACATGGACCTAGACACTACTTGGTGCATTTGCATCAAGATAGAACCCCACAACAGACACAGAACTTTCTGAGAAGGAACATGATATAGTGAAACGAACATTCCATTTAGACTCAGAGGAGCTGGGTTTGAATTCTGCCTCTTTCACTTGCTTGTGTGGCCTTGGGCACACATTTAAGTTTTCTGGATCTCAATGCTTTCATCCTTAAAACGACCAAATTGAACCAGATGACCTCTGAGATCCTTTCCGATTAATATTCTGGCTGTTATTAGTGGTTTATCACCTTATCTTACCCGTCCCAGTTACCATAATACTTGCAGAGCTCTCCAAGTCATGTTATCTTTATTTCTCTCCCTTTTTCTACCTTTCGAACTTGGACTCTGAACTTGGAGTCAAGGGGACCTGAGTTCAAATCTCAGCCTTCACTTGATCTTAACCTAATCCTGGGCCATCAGTATTCTTTGGCTTGCTTCCTAATACATTGCCCACTGCGCTGTCTTGCTCCTCATATGGATTACCTTTCCCTTTTTGAATGTAAGCTCACTGAGGTCAGGCCTTGCCTACTTGTATTTATATTCTTGGTACTTAGCTCAGTGTTCACATAGTAAGGCACTAAGTATATGTGTGGTTTTTTTTCTTTCCATCATTTCAACTCTAGATCCTATAAGCTAGATTTCCTTTAGTAGCTACTTCAATAAAAATACTAATAATAGCATAAGATGCTAACTAGCTGTGTAACCCTGGACAATTCACTTAATCTCTTTTGGCCTCAGTTTCCTCATCTATAAAATGGGACTAATAATAGTGCCTACTTCACAGGGATGTTATGAGGAAAGTTAGATAACATGTAAAGAGTTTTACAAATCTTAAAGAGCTATATAAATACAAGCTATTATTGTTATTACTATTATTATTAATGTAACATTTCAATATTTGCAAAGCATTTTATGTAAATTAAGTCATTTGATCTCACACTAACTCTGTGAAGTATAAACTACATTGGCTTCAGTTTCAGAGATGAAGAAACTGAAGCTCAGTGGGGTTAAGCAATTGGCCCATGGACAAACAGCTAGTAAGTTTCAGTGGCAGAATTCAAATTCAAGTCTTCCTGACTCCAAGTCCAGAACTCTGTTATAGCACACTGCCTTTCAAAAAAAAAAAAAAAGACTCTGGGACCCAAATGAGATTCAGTGCATTATTCTTTCTCCTAGGTGAAGAGCCAATTACAATAATATATTTCCCAATGTATTTTCCTTTCCTCTCTATGGAGGAAGAAGAAACAATTGCTCAGGGATGATGTAGGAAAATGACTAGACAACCAGATGCCTACTCAGGAGGTATTCAAGAAACTTCCTGATTGGCTGAAAGTGGTAAATTAATAATTTCCATCCAAAGCATCCCTGCAGGTCAATCTAAATCAGACAAAAGTATTCTGCTCGGACTTAGAAGGTTAAATAATTTGCCTAAAGTCACACAGGTAGTGAAAATTACAGGTTGGATCTGAACCCATGTCCTCTGGCTCCAGATCCCAGTTCAAGGATGAGGGTGACCAGGAAAAAATTCTGTAAGGGAATGCGAGCAACTGTAGTAAGCAAAGTCTACAGCATCTTGATTTACAGCCATTCCTGACCCTTACTGAGTATGTAGTCCATTAAAACTTTTAAGTACTTTTCACATAAACTGTGATCAACCCACATCTTTCTAGTTCTTTGCTTGTGCAGCTGGATTTTTGAAGTTGGATATGAGACATACATTTGTCACTATTACGTTTTGTCTTGTTAGATTTGGCCCATTTGGCAGTGATACCAGACTATTGAATCGTTTTAGATCCTGATTTTGTCATCTAAAATGTTGGTTTCATTCACTCAGTTATGAAAAGCATATTATCAATACAATCACTGATAAAAATGTTGAACAGTACAAGGCTGAGGACAAATCCCTATGCTACATTACCAGTGATCTCCCCAGTCTGATGTTAATTGCTAAATAAATTAAGGATTTTGGGGGTATAGCTGTTTTAGTAAGAATTAAAGGAGATAACATACATAAAGAACTTTTCATACCTTAAAGTGCTGTCTATTATCATCATTCAACCCACATCTTTCTATTTTGTTATTAAGTATGGTGAGTGTTAGTCTATGCTAACAATTAATTAGTCAACAGGTTGAGCTACTTGTAACTGGATATAAAATTATTATTTAAGTAAGAAATTCTGACTTAATCAGCCATTAGCAATCATGAATAAATACAAATTTGTTTGAATTTTCATGTTTTGCAATTTACAATGGGGACTGAAACTCAGTCAATATTTTCATTTGATAATCCAAAAGATTTTATTAAACAAATAACTAGCACAACTAAAGTATAAATGGATGGATAAGTAATAATTTTGCCATCTTTTTTTCTTTAGATATTAGCTGGTATTAAGCCTTTCTTGTTCTATGTGTCTATGTCTTTATTATTTGTCTTACTTTTTTATTATTATTGATAGGAAGTATTTTTCCATAGAAAAACTGATGGTTTGTATTTCTTCTTTTGAAAGCTATCTTTTCATATTATTTGCCTATATATGTGTTAAGAATTTATTTTTGGTCTATATTTATGTCAATTCCCTGTATACACTGGAAATTAAGCTTATTAGCTATGTGTGATACAAAGATTTTTCTCCCTGCTCTTCAATCTCTCTTCTGGTTCTAGTTGCATGGATTGCATTCATGCAACATCTTTTTAATATAAATTAAACTGTCTATTTTGTGGTCTCCTTTATTCATTTATTAAGAACTTTTCCCCAGTCATCATTATGAAGGTACCTCCTTCCATTTTTAGCTAATTATTTTATATCAGCTACATCTTTTCTAGAAATATGAGCAATTATTTGTCAACAATATCGATATGAAAACCAAAAAAACCTACCTTCAATAACCTTTATTATAAATTTATACTTGCTACTTGGATATTTGTTTTTGTTATACAGCTTTATACAGCTTATGACTGAATACATACTATATATACTATACATATATACTATATAGCAACATATATACTAGCTTAAATTTGCAGAATACTTTGGAGCACTGTCACCTTTGTTGAATCTCTGATTAACAGGCAATAAGTTTAAGTGTAAAAAGAATGAAAGATATCATTCAAAAATGATAAATCAAAGTGGGCTGCTGTAATTTAATAGGTGCTTAGAAGAAACACTCAAAGATGAAAATAACTGGAATCCTGTTTGTCAAAACGCTAAAGTGTTTGCTTATACACCTATCCCATTCTCTACTGACAAAATCCATTCTATGAAAACTGTGAAGTGAAAAACAATAGGAATGGGGGAGAAGGAGGGTTGAAAGGGCTGATACTCTACAGACAACAGTGTCTTCTTCACAAATGCAACATTTTACCTCACTTTTTTGCCTTTATACAAATTGTTTCTCATCTTTGGAATACACTCCCGTCCTAATCTCCATCTTTTGCAATGCTTAGCTCAATTCAGGTGCCATATCTTAGTGAAGTCTTTTTGCTCATTTACATTTAGGTTATGTTAGGGCCATTCTCCCCACATACACTACAAGCTTCTTAAGGTCAGGGACTGGTTTTTATTTTTTATCGTTCTATTTCTGCTGCCTAGAGCCAAGGAGATGTTTAATAATTATTTGTTGAACTGAATTGAATTACTTTCAAACTAAATTCTGAGAACCACATAGAATTAGCTAGAGCTGGTTTTCCTCTACAAAACTGAAGATTTCTCTTAAATTTCCCCATTCAACAAAGGAGTTTTTTCCCTTGATTTGGTGTTCCAAATAGGTTTTGTACAAGTCATTTGAAAATCCACTTGGATGATATATCCCAAACAATGACATTCAATTAATCTTTGAAAAGCTCAGAGCAGGTAGCCAATCACTTACCATCCTAGAGATAAAAGAAAAACAATAGGAAAATATGACACACAGGGCCATTAGAGTTATATTAGAGATTCTTCTGATCTTGTTATTCATACTCTGTCATGGCAAACAGCTTAAACACAAGCAAGGGAGCATTCTAGCTTTCTTGCAAACACAGGTGAAGAGAGTATCTATCAGATGCTGGCAGCAAATTAGTATCTGGGGATAGGGATAGGGATAGGGATAGCTAAGTGGATAGATCAGCAAATGAGTGGTGAGGCACCACAGCTCTGCTTAGGTACAGATTTTGAAAATACTGGCTCTGGTAGAAAGGATATCTACCTTCTTTCTATCTATTGAAATCTTGTCCTTCCTTCAGCCTCAGAACAAGCTCCACCTCAGCCACCTATCCTACCCTGACCATCCCAGCCCACAGTGATCTCACCATTTGGGGGATATTGTGTACCACTCTTCAATGAGTATTTATTAAGCACCAGCTATATGTCAGGTATTGTACTAGAACTTGGGGACCCAAAGGCAAAATGAAACAGCCCATGCCCTCTAGGAGCTTCATTCTATAAGGAAAGACAACATGTATGACATATATATATATATATGTGTGTGTGTGTGTGTATACGTATATGTATATGTATATGTATATGTATGTGTATATGTATATGTATATGTATATGTATATCCTGGTGGTGGGAAGGAGCAGAGCCATAGTTCAATTCAGTAGCCATTCTACTACATCATATGGCTTTCCAGGTTCCTCTTTGTGGCTAATTCCTACTAACAAATGGAAACTAATTCATAAAATGGAGTCTGTCTTTCCATGTATCTTCATCCTTGTCTGATCTCCACACCCAAGTTCTTGGACATCCTGGTTACAGAAACTTGCATGATCCACACATATCATTTTTCTTCTGCTTTGTCTTCTGTCTATACTCCAGACTTCCATCTATACTCTCCTTGTCCTTCCTGGACATTTTAAATTGACAGCTAATTCTCTACTAAGCTTTTCCATGGTTATAGAGGCTATTTGGCCTTCAGGTGTATATAATAACATTTGATCGTAGGAAAGGGTTTCCAAGTTATGGCATCTATTACTAATTTTGTTTTGTTGGTTACATTTTATATAAATTAATCAAGTATTTATTAAGACTATATCCTCATGATTACACATATATAACCTATATAAGATTGCTTGACATCTTGTGGAGGGGGAGGAGGGGAAAGGAGGAAGGGAGGGAGGGAAAAATTTGGAACTCAAAATCTTATAAAAAAATGAATGTTGGAAACCATCTTTACATGTAATTAGAAAAAAAAAATTCTTTTAAAAGATATATCCTGTGCTGAGCACAGGATATATGTGTCCTCCTTGCCAAAATACCTCATATTTAACTACTTTGTACATATTTGAAATTATTAATTTCATATATATGCTGTCTATATTTTTATATGTACTTCTTTTTAAATTTTTATTTATTTTACTTTAAACTTAAGAAATAAAATAAGCATTTCCATGACATAGTAGAATAGAAAAAAAAAGATGACTGTACATGAAATTGCAAATCCATTATGTACAACTTGCTATTCCTTTTAAATATATAATAAAATTATCATGTAACTTTCTTTTTTTCCTTTTTCTTTCTTACCTCTTCCCCTCCCCCATCCCTAAAACCACCACCACCACCACCCCCCACTCACCCCAACTACAGATGGTACTTTTAATCTCCCTTATTAGAATGATAAATTCTTTAAGATTAGGGATTGTTTCATTCTTTGTACTTATATCTCATACTTACGGCTGGCATGTAGCAGATTCTTAACACACTCTTGTTAGTTGATTGGTTAGTTGATTGCTAGTAGATTTAGCACTGAACCTGGAGAGATGGCATAGATTAAGGTTTTATTTCTGCCACTTTGCCATTTGATCAAACCATGTAATCTCTCACAACCTTGGTTCCCTTTTGTATCAAATGGATATAACATACTCCCACTACCTGCCTCATAAGATTTTTGGTGGAAAGCATTCTATAAATTTGTATACGTACCTTGCATAAAATCATATAAATTTATTGATGCATATGGAAATCACTTCATATTTAGGTACCAAGGATACTTTTGTAAATTAGCTGTATCTAATTTTACTGTTTGTCTATTAGCTTATGCAGCTAGGTGGTGCAGTGGATAGAGCACTGGTCCTGGAGTCAGGAAAACCTGAGTTCAAATCCAACCTTAGACACACACTATCTGTGTGACCCTGGGTGAGTCACTTACCCCTGTTTGCCTCAGTTTCCTCATCTGCAAAATGAGCTGGAGAAGGAAATAGCAAACCACTCCAGGATCTTTGCCAAGAAAACCCCAAATGAGGTCACAGAGAATTGGACAAGTCTGAAAATGACTCAACAACAACAACTATTAGTTTATATGCTGCTGTTTATGCATGTTCTATCATTATGTCACCCTATTTGGCATTATTATTGAATTGTCTTTATGCATATTTACTTGTGTGGATAGGCATGTACTATGATGATAGATGCATGTAATATATCCCACATGTAGTTTAGACCTATAGTCACTAGAGTGCTATCCAGAATTTTGGACTAATATGCTTAACTACATCCCAGTTGATCGTCTGTGGACAACAAATATTTAGCTAGGAGGGAAGTTAAGAATGTTGGTCTTCATAGACTTGATCACAAAGAGGCAGCTGGATAATGAAGTATAAAAATATGGCCACAACACTTGTTGCTTTTATCAGGTATAAATATGTCCCTTGAGTGAATTATACAGGAAGCAACACCACAGGAGGAATGATGGGTGTAGGAAACTCTTAAAAACCAGTTTAGCAAGTGAGTCCAGGACAGTGATTAAGTCACCAGTCTGTCCCGAGTCCACCTAAAATCTTAAACCCAGAATCCTGACTCCAGGGTTTGGAAGGAGGAGAGAAGCTAGGGGAAATGAGGTTCTATTTAGGAACCTAGCTGGGTAAGACTCTGCCAGCAACTGAATCAACTCTGCTGGCATGGGTGGAATAAGGCTCTGGTGACAGAGACACATATGTGAGCCCTTCATAAATTCCTATTTGCAACATACTGAGAGTGGGTGAAGAGGAACTTTAAAATGGAAATGAGGGGATTCCCTCTTAAAATATCACATCATAGAATCGAGTGTGCCCAATATTAATTTGTTCTACCTCTTTCCAATTCCACTTCCATATTTAGAACTCATTTCATCAGTGGCCCAAAATACCAGTAATGCTGAATCAGCAGCATTTAAAATTAAAAAATCTTAAAGTAAAAGATTCTTTTAAGAATGAAGGCAGGAAATAAAGCAATGCAATTTAAGAAACTCAATTTTGGGGGAAAAAAGTGATGCTTATGAAAATAGAGACAGAGGAGTGATGTAAACATCCTAAAAAGCTGAAAATAACCACAAACCTCCAATACGTAAGAGCTGAAAGAGTCCTGTGGAAAGTGTCTCTTTTCAGTGACCAGATAAAAGTGCTACTGAAACCTCTGTGGCAAACCACTCCCCACCCCCCCCCAAAAAAAACTCCAATAACAAGTGACACTGTGCTGACCCTGAACAGTAACAGGCTCAAAAGCCAAGGGTTATGGGATAGAGCAGGAGGACAGATCAGAGCCAGAGAGGGAAGAATCTTTGAGCCTCCAAGCTGCTTACCTGTACCACTTGCTCGCCTGAAATCTCAGAAGATTCAACTTTGAAGCTAATGGATTCATGTGTAGGAATGAGACAGCTGCTCTGGGTAGCAGTGTTGGGGATAATTGTCCATAGGGGCTTAGATTTTTGAGCTGGAAGGGACCTTAGAAGACATTAAGCCCAGCCCCCTTATTTTACAAATGGGGAAACTGAGGGACAGAGAGGTTGTATCTTGAACAGGCTTACCCTGTCAGGTAGGCCCAACATCTGAGGTAGATTTGAACCCAGACCATCCTGTCTCTAAATCCAGCATTCCCTACTCCACATTGCATTTAAATTCAGTCCAGCTTCTCAGAGTCACACAGTATGATCTTAATGAGTAAACACTGGTTTGATGGCTGGGGGAACTGAGCGCTATTGTTGCATCCACCTCTCTCTCATTTGGCCAAATCACTTACTTTCTCTGGGCCTTAGTTTCTCCATCTTTAAAGAGTTTTGTTAATGACTGCCAACCACCTTACATAATGTTCTGAGGAGTAATTGGCATTTTTTACATTTGTAGTTTAGCATAGCAGATAGAGCCCTGGACTTGGAGCCAGAGTGACAGGTTTGACCCCCTCCTCAGATATTTACTAGTTGTTTGGGATTGGCCAATAGTAAGTCCCAGCCCAAGCCTCACTAGCTCATTGTTTGGGTTTTGATGGCTCAGAGTGAGTGCAAATAGCAATTGTTTTCTGTTTTGGACAGAAGCTCTGAAGGTCATGCCCTCCCAGACTGATTCTTTTGGGAAGACAAACTAAGCCATGTTTTTGTCTCAATTCTTGCCTAGCCTTTAATCACTGAATGGGCATTGTCTCAGACAAACTGAGACTTGGGAAAGTACTTAGCTTAAAAAGGCCAAGGTCTACCACTGCATCCTGGACCATTGCCAGTCATCTTTTTTTTAGGCAATTGGGGTTAAGTTACTTGCCCAGGGTCATACAGCTAGTAAGTGTCAAGTGTTTGGTCTCAGGCCGAATTTGAACTCAGGTTCTCCTGACTTCAGGGCCGGTGTACTATCCACTGTGCCACCTACCTGCTCCCATTGCCAGTCATCTTGACTTACTTGCCACTGGACTCTGATAACTCTGGAAGAGATAGTGAGGCTGATGACTTTGCACAGCTCTGCCTCACTTAAATCCAATTAACCCATGGGTCAAGACATCACTTTCGTAATGTCATTGAACCTCTTTGAGAATGAAGGGCAAACAAAAACAACAACAACTAGCCATATGACTGGACAAATCACTTACCCTCTCTGAGCTTCAGATCCCTCATCTATAAAAAGTGGAAGATAACAGCACCCAACTAATTCATAGAATTGTCATGAGAATGAGATGAGATATTAGGTATAACGCAAATCTTAATGCACTCTATAAATGTGAGCTATTGCGATTTATGCTCTTTGTATACAGTCTCTCATTGGATGGCCACATCACTGCTGGGAGGCACACAGAGTATTATCTGTCTGTGGAAATTGTAATGTTAGATCAGTTGGAGCACCGATTATTTTATATATGAGAAAATGGGAGTTCATAGGCATTAAGAGCTTTTCCTAGGGTCACATGGTTAGCAAATGTTAAAGCCAGGAGTCAGAACTAGGTCTTGCCATTTTCCCTATACCAAGCATTTGCTAACCAGATATTTCTCCTTAGACTCCATGGTTAAGAGCCCCTGAGGCTTGGCAGGACTTTTGTAAATTCCCATTCCTGGATGGACAAGTCTTGCTCCTTAGATGTTTATTAAAGGCAGCGTCTAATCAATTTTATGATGCTCCCTAGCTCCCTGAGGCCTATCCCACTAGCTTTGGTTTTCAGTGGAGGACTCTCTGGCTTACCTTTGTTCTGCAGCTTTAGGGGGGGTCAATTATCCCTTTTTCTTTTGAGATCCGGCTTCCAGGAACCCCACCTCTCCCTTGTCAGAAGATACTTCTTGACGTTGTTATCAGCAGGCAATCTTTTCCTTGCTTATGTAAAGAAGTGACCTGATCTTGATTAAACATTTGAAAATGCTTCCTCAACTTCAATGGATTCAAGTCAGTAAGCCTTTTTATTAAGCATCTCTTAAGAGAGATAACCTAGTACAGAGAGGAAAAGCACTGAATTTAGAGCCAGAGGATCTAGGTTCGAATTCTTCCTCTATCCCTTACTAGCTGTGTGACATTAAACAAGTCACCTAATCCCTCTAAGTTTCAGTTTCCTCATTTAGAAAATGAAACTGTGCCCCTTATAGCAGTAAATCTATGACCTAATGGACAAGATACTGTGCTAGTGGGACTTGGAGAAATAAATTCCAGAACGAAACAGCTTCTATCTTGAGCAGTGACACCTGCCTCCTTGTTGCTCCTCAAACATGACACTCTTAGTTCCCACCTCTGGGCACTTTCTTTGGCTGTCTCCCACATTTAGAATTCTTTACCTCCTCATTGCCAGCTCCTAGCTTCCCTGGCCTCCTTCATGCATCAGTCAGCTAAAACCCTACCTTCCACAGAAACCTTTTTTCCAGTCCTCCTTAATCTTCATGCCATCCCCTAAGACTATGTCCAATTGAGTCTGTCTATACCCTGTTTTACGTTGTTGTTTGCATATCATCTGCCCCCTTAGACCACGAGGTTTTTGAGAGTAGGGACTGGTTTTTGCTGTTATTGTTTGGGGTTGGGGGTGTCTTTGGGGGAAGTTGGTTTTGGGGGATATTTTTTGTCTTTCTTTGTATCTTCAATGCTTAGCACAATGCCTGGAAAATAATAGATGTTTAATAAATGCTAGTTGATTGGCGGATTGTCTTCAAGGACCTTATATTCTACTGTAGAGACACAACATGTATTTAAGAAAGTAATTACAAAGTATACAGCCATTAATACAAAGTAATTTTCACAGTTGCCTGTTTATAGTTAAATCACCAACTTCTTATAGCAAAAATCAAAGACGATGAATAGTTAGAAAGAAGTATTTTTTAGAAGAGATACAAATGGCGTACAATTACAACAATTCCACTCCTATCTTCATGGAATATTATTGACAAAGGATTTCAGAATTGGAAGGAACCTCAAAGGCAATCTAACATAGCTCGTACTTGACACATTCTACCTGCAATTGGTGACTTTCAATGATGGGGAATTCACTATCTCACAACAGCCCATTTCATTTTAGATAGCTCTAATTGTTAGGGAGAAAGTTTATTTTTCCTTCTATGGAGTTGAAATTTGTTTCTCTGCATCATCCACATCTTGTTTCTAGTTCTATATTCTGAAGGCAGTTCTTTAAAAATGGCAACACACCTATTGTTTTCCAAAGTCTTTTCCTGAAGAGAAACTTAGGAGCTATCTGGTGGGGTGAGTGGTGGTGAGAGGTGATGGAGAATAAGCACTGATATAGTGCCTACTTTGTGCCAGGCACTGTGCTAAGCACTTTACAAATATCTAGTTTGATCCTCACAACAACTCTGTGAGGTAGGTGCTATTATTATCCCCATTTTACTGTTGAGGAAAGTGAAACAACCAGAAGTGACGTGACTTGCCCAAGGTCACACAGATAGTAAGCAGCCACTTTCTTTCAAATGATACTCAAATTTCATGGTTCTAAATCAACTTACCACATTAGCCCTAATCTGGAAATATTCCATTTTGTTAGTATTCACCTTAAAATGCAGTTCTCAGAATGAGCACTCTATTATAGGTGTGAGCAAGCCAAGTCAAATAGATCTATTGTAGAAGACTATGAAGAAGCCTATGCTTCTTAATGTAGACTAAGATCTATCTTATCTTTTTAGGTTGCCAAGATCTATCTGACCTTTTTAAGTTGTCATGCCATTCTTATATGGAACTCACAGTCCACTAAACCCTTCAGGACTTTCTCCTCATGAACTGTCATGTCTCCTCTATTCTGCACTCATGCAGTTAATTTTTTTTACTTTATATTTATTCCCATTAAATTTAATCTTATTAGATTTGGCCCATCTTGCTGAAATTTTTCTGAATATCCTTTCTGTCATCTAACATATTTACTATCCTCCTGGCTTTGTATCATCTGAAATTTAATAAACTATGCATTCATCTAGATCACTGATAAAAATGTTTAACAGAATAGGGCCAAGGCTGGAGCCTTGTGGCATTCCATTAGGGGCCTCATGCCATGTTGACATAAATCCATTAATCACTATTTTGTGGATCTGGTTGCTTGACCACTTTCTGATCTACCCAACTGAACTATTGTCCAACTCACATCTATCTTGTCCATGAGAAATATGGAAAAAATGATCCAAATTTTTTACTGAGACTTAGGTATGTTACAGCAATCACCCAGCTGACTACTCTAGTAACTCAATTCAATAAAAGAAAAATGAGATTAGCTTGGCCATCTTTCCTTGATTAACTCATGCTACACTGGCTCATAATGATCACTGATTCTCTTCCTATGCTTTCACAAACTATTTCTTTAATGATGCACTCTAAATTTTGCCAGGAATTAAAGTCAGTCTCAATAGTCTATATTTGATGGTCCCATGATTTTCCCATGCCAAAAATGTTATCTAACAAGTATTCATCTTTATTTAAACTATTCAATCAAGTAGTCAACCACCACTTCCCAGGAAAAATCAGCATGAAAACTGAAGTTTCTAGATATATGTGTGTGCGCATGCATGTATGTGTATGTATGTATATATACACATATGTTTGTGTGTATGAGAACATCACACCTAATCGCATGTATTCATTACATGCATGCCATAAAAGCCTAGATTCAGCTCCTAAGGCTAAGCAGGAATTGCTTTGCCATAAATAGTCAAGATACAAGTCTCACAGTTAGGACTATGAGAAAGGAACATAAGCCAAACTGAGAGGCAAAGCATACAGGAAGCAGCATAGAATAGCAAAAAGAGAACTGGATTTGTAGTTAGGAGACTTGGTTTAATCTTTCAGCTCTATCACCCATGAATTGCTCAATTTGAGACAAATGACTTTACCCAGTGGTGTGCTGGTATATGTTTAACAACTAGCTCTGTAGGAGGAAAATGTGCTCATGACACTTTTAAGTTTAATCTACATTAGTAATATTTTCTCTATCACTTTCTGAAGTCTAGGCAATCAACAAAAACAATAAATCAAGTCCTGATTTGTAGCATTACCGAATTTCTGAGATATAAATACTCACATTGAAAATTTAATAATTGATTTTTTAAGATGGCTCTAGCATATCCCTTACTTAACTTTTAAAATTTAGCTGTATCATCTGTATAGTTCTTGTATCTCTAGACCTGACACATAGTAGATGCTTAATAAATACTTGTTGATTGTTTGACCTGTAAAATGGGAATAACAGTCTGCCTGCTATTATTTTGCAAGGTTGTTGAATGAGGTGAGATAATGGATATAAAAGGCTTTTTAAGTATAAATCCCTTTTTAAAATGTTAAGCTATTATTATGAACCAAAGTGATGAACCTTCCTTCTCCTCATGCCTTTCCCTACTCATCTCACTCTCCCTACACACACACACACACACACACACACACACACACACAATCTAAATGCATCCCATGCATCATATCTTCTTATAAGTTGCACTCCACAGAGTGTGCCTTGGGCACAATGTCTCAGCATTTCATGCTGGAGCAGACAACTCTCTAGGGCTTTGGGAGAAAAAAAATACATCAATCAAGTCATTCTGTGGAAAGCGTGAAGAATATTAAAGTCTTGGAGTGGGCTAGTGGTCTGTTATTACCATCATCATGATAGTATAGTCTCCCAAAGAAGTTTTCATTTAGGGAACTATAAATTTGTTACAAATGCACCAGCTCCTTATTAAATATCAGAATGTGTGCTGATGCATGGGGCAAATGCCATTTTTTATTATTTTTAGAGAATAGGAATCTCAAATTATTAAATTACTTTTGCTGTGCTAATCCAGAAAGGAAAAAGATAAATAGGAAACAAAACAAGGGGATGAGGGCATTGTAATGATATGGTGCTGAAAGCAGATGCCACCAAAGACCTTCAGAATCTATTACATAGAGAAAATGTAATTGAAGCAAAAACACTTACATTTGACCCTGAATTACAACCCTATAGCCTAGGGATTGTCTTGTATTCAGTTCTCTCTACACACAAACAGAAACCTACAGCCTCACTTTGTCACCAATGCAACCTGTATGATGTCAAAGTTGGACAGAATGATTAACACCAACTAGGAGGACTTGATCCCAAACAAGACGGTCCAAGATCATAATTCTCTGGAGATTGACAGCATCAGGACCAAACCTGTGCATTCATTTCTCTGGCATTTCCTCCATAAAACCAAAGGTATGGAAGGAAGAAAGAAAGGAAAGAAGGAAAGAAGGAAGGAAGGAAGGAAGGATTTGTTCAATGCTTGCTATGTTCCTGGCATCGTACTAACCACTTTACAAATATTATCTTATTTGATCCTCACAACAACCCTGGTGCTATTATTATCTTCCATTTTACAGTTGAGGAAACCGAGGCAGACAAAGGTTAAATGACTTGTCCAAGGTCAGACAGCTAGTAAGTGACAGAGGATAGATTTGAACCTACATCTTCTGACTCCAGAGTTATCTCTCTTTCCACTGTGCCATGCTGAAAATTAGTGGTAAAGCATTTATTATATGATTACTATGAGCTAAGCACTGTGCTATGTGGTAGAAATTTAAATGCTTGTACAAGAAAGTAAGGTAGTCACTGACCTCCAAGAGCTTATATTCTAATGGAGGAAGAGAAGATCTAAAGAGGAGCTAGAAAGGGAGTGGGAAGGAGGTTGCTTGCTTTTAAAGGGCCAGGAAGTATGGCAGCCTGGTTCCATGCAAGAAAAGCCAAGAGCTCACCAATCAGGGCCAGGGATGATTGTAGGGCAGGTATTCTTTTTTTGTGTCCTGAATGACTTTAGCAGTTTGGTGAATCCTACGTATCCCTCAAAATAATGTTTTTAAATTCATTAAATAAAATACACAGGATTGCAAAGGAAAGCAATTTTTTTGAAAAAGAGTTGTCTATAGATCAATCTATAAGTAAATAGATCTATGTAGACAGATGGACATATGGAGATATAACTATATATCTATCTACATAGATAGAGAGAGAGAGAGGTAGATAGATAGATCATAGGGATAAAGATTTAAAACCCTCTCAGAAATTTCAGAGATTTTATATTGGATTCAGATGAACCTCTCCCTAATCAGAAAACAATAGTGATTCTAGCCTCAAATGAGACGCTTTTGGAGTTTTAAAGAAAAGCAATGTGGCATGGGTTAGAATGGTGTATGAAGGCCTTAAGCCTCCCAGTCATTGCTTCTCCTTAGAGATTTGAACACTTTCCATGATCTTCCTGGTAATTCCCTTTACTGTTTGGGCTTATTTCCAATTGTCTTTCTGACAATTAGAAGGCACCTAAGGGAGGGTAGACAAGAAAGGGACAATATACTCAAAGGCCTGACTATAATGCTATACTTGGGACTCATGCTGGGGGACCACCTAATAGGTAAAAACCTCCCTCCTAATTAGGTCCTTTTAGTATTCTAGTCACTAAGCCCCTTTGAATAGGGCCCAAAGTACCCTCGTCACCTACTGATTTCTGCTGTCTAGTTGAATAGTGTTTTAGCAAGTTCCAGTATAATAACTCTAATACATATACCATTTTTCTCCCAAAGGACTTGAAGTACTTAATTCATATGATCTCATTCATGCATACAATGTCTCCATGAAGTAGGCAGCAGATAGAAATTCTCATTTCCATTTTATGGATGTGGAGACTGAGGCACAATGACATGATTCACCCTATTTTTAACACACCAATTCACAAAGAAGAGATGACGGGACAATTCCCATCTCCTGAACCCCAGCCTCATGTTCTTTTTCACTACACAATGCAATCTCTCAGCCTTTTCTGGGCAACTGTCCATTACTTGACTCTTACAAAGCCCCTTACCAGAATACCAGCATGCTGAAAGAAAAAAAATAATAATAATTAAATAGAATTTTGGATCTGAAAACTACAGTAATTGTATTGCATACCATGTCTATGGTCTTAATGTAGATTCCTTTTTGTTTCCTTTTATTCCTTCCTGCTCTGCTAATAGCATGCTCTTCGGAATAATCAAGTTACCCAGCCAACTGAGCTCTTAGCATTACTGAAAAGTATAACCTGAGAACAGCGTGGGATCACTAGGGTTTTTTCTCCCCCCCCAACCTGTGACAAATGGAACACTGACTAAAAAGGAAAACTGTTCTTAAATCCAGTTTGGGATATATTAGGGTTCTTACCTCCCTCCTCAGCTGAGGCTAACAATTTCTGCAATTAAATTGAGTCAAGTCAGAGACTGTAAGGTCAATGCAAAATCAGTGGACTGGCATCTCTCAGTATTCTACCTTGTGGACAAAAAAGATAGTTTCCTCATGTTATTAAAAACTAAAATATACCCAATTAATAGCAACAATTAATGGAAAAAAGGAAAGGTAAGTCAATGTGAAATTATTAGAAAAGAATAAAGAACCTGGCTTGAGATCCAGAGTGGCTTATAGGAATTAAACTGCTGCTTCCACGGGCCTTTTCTAAAGCCTCTGGTGTCTAACAGTTTTACCAGGACAACAACACAAAAGACTAGCGTTTTAAGAATTCACCTACTGAGAATGAATATAACCGATTTCTTCTAACCTCCTGTCCACATCTATCAAATGCAGTTAACAGGAAGATGTTGCTGCAAGACAGACACTCACAGACCCCCTTCCCTCATCATTCCCTAATAATAACAGTTAACATTTATATAGTGTTTTAGGAAAAGCAATTTACTCATATCTCATTTTGTCCTCACGACAACTCTGAGAGAGAGGTTCTGCTACTAACCCCATTTTACAGATAGGGAAACCAAGCCAAACAGAGGTAAAGTGACTTACTCCGGGTCAATACAGCTAATGTAGGATCAAATTCAAACTCAGGTCTTCCTGACTCCAGGTCCAACACTCTATCCACTAGGACACCTAACTGAAAAATACAGAGGAAAAGAAGCACTAGCAATCAGAAATTATGTTGTTCTTATCTGAGATAATATAATTCCCAGGGCAGCTGACCAGGATTCAAGTGAAGAGCCTTAAGGTTGGAGGAAGGGAAGAATTTTTTTCTCCAAATTTCAGTTTTCAAGCAGAAACTGTGCACCAACTCAGCACTGGCCCATCTATCAAATTTCCAGAGAGATCTAGATATGGCACAATATGGTCCCTACCTACATTTTCCAGACTTTCATGTTTCTTCCCTTTGTGTACTCTTCCTTGTGGGATTGGACTTTATCTGTGTAGGACTGAGAGTAATCACTCATAAGCAACATCCCATTTCCTCCCTCCATGCTCCATTCTGACTGCCTATATACTTTACTTCCACCTCTTAGGATTCCTAGCTTCCTTCAAAGCATAGGTCAGGTGCCACTCCCTAAACAAGGCCTTTCTTTACCACCTTCCAAGTAGGGGGTTCTATCTTTCTTGGAACAGCACATTACTTTGCATATGATCATATTTAGTTTTCTTTCTATATGTTGTATTTTCCTTTAAGGTATAGAATAATGGATTCAGAAGTAGATGGGATTGTAGAGGTCAAAGAGTCCAATACCCTCATTTTAGTGATGAAGAAATTTAGACTGTGTGAGTTTAAAGGACTTGCTCATAGTCACCCAGTTAGTAAGTGTGGCTAGCAAGAGACGGGATTGAAGCCCAGATCTTCCTGACTTCAAGTCTAGCATACTCTGTCCAATACCCATATGTGTGTATGTGTGTATATGCTTACATTCAAAGAGTTTACATGCTACACTCATATATGCATATGTGTATTTGTACATATATATTTGTAAGTATGTGTGTATGTATACATATATGAATATAGAATGGAAGCTCTTTGAGGGCAGGGATTGCTTCATTATTGTTGTTCATCCTTTGTTTTTGAAGAGGATCAATGACATCACAAGTGATGTTTTGACTTGCTCCTGAATTGGATTTAAGTGAGGCAGAGTTGTTCAAAGTCATCAGCCTCATTCTCTCTTCTAGAGTCATCAAGACAAAGGTCAAGATGACTGGTGATACCAGGGATGCAGTGGATGACATTGGCATCTTCAACATTTCACCAAGCTCTAAATGCCCCACAGAGCCTTCTTCAACCACTTTCATGGCTGTTGGAACAAACTGTCCTCATCCACCCATTCTGCCAGGGGAAGTCTTCACATGCTTGGGGTAGACATCCCCCTAACTCACTAACAGGTTTGAGGCTTGTCAGTTACCTTCAACCTGATTTAGCTCCTCTGTCAAGACAGTTTTACTGGTGTGTGGCTGCTGTGCATGCTACAGATTCTTTTATTTTTTCTTGTAAATCGTATTTTATTTTTTTCCAATTACTTGTAAAGATAGTTTTTCAACATTCATTTTTAATAAGATTTTGAGTTCCAAATTTTTTCTCCTTCTCTCTCATCCATCCCCCCTCCCCAAGATGGCAAATAACCTGATATAGGTTATACATGTGCAATCACATAAACGTATTTCCACATTAGTCACGTTGTAAAAGAAAAAAAACAAAAGGGAAAAAATCACAAAAGCAAAAAAACAAAAAAAAAGTGAAAATAGTATGCTTCAATCTGCATTCAGTCTCCATAGTCCTTTCTTTGGTTGTGGATAGCATTTTCCATCTTTTGGGATTGTCTTGGATCATCGTATTGCTGAGAAATGCTAAGTCAATCAGAGTTGATCATCCATGCTACAGTTTCTTGGAGCCGCAGATGAGAGTTGGGTGAAGGTGGACACCAAAGGTGGATGAGCAGCCCTGAAAAGGGCTCAGCAAGTCCTCATGGAGGAGGTGCTAGTCCTTCCTGAACACCTTATGCTTCCCACTAAATCTTACCTCCCTGATATTCAATCTGTTGCCAAGGTCTGCCAATTTCACCTTTGCAACATCTCTCTTATATACTCCCTTCTCTCCTCTCACACTGTGACCCCTCTATTGAAGGCTCTCATCACCTCATGCCTTGATCATTGCAATAGCTTGCTGGTGGGTCTGCCTGCCTCAAATCTCTTTCTACTCCCATCCATTTTCCATTCAGCCACTAAAGTGATTTTCCTAAAGCAGAGGTCTGATCATGCCAACCTTCTACTCAATAAATTTCAGTGACTTTCTATTGCTTACAGGATCAAATACATAATGCTCTGTTTGGCATTCAAAGCCCTTCATAAGGTAGCCCCCTCCTACCTTTCCAATCTTCTTATATCTCATTCCCTAACACATGCTGTTTGGTCCAGGAACACTGGTCTCCTGGCAGTTTCACAAAAAAGACACCCTATCCGTCAGCTCCAGTCATGTTCCATGCCTGGAATGCTCTCCCTCCTCAACTCTGCCTACTGACCTCCATGGCTTCCTTTAAGTACCAACTAAAATCCCACCTTCTACAGGAAGCCTTCCCAGCCTCTCTTAATTTCAGTGCCTTTCCTCTGTTGGTTATCACCTATCCTGTAGATAGCATCCTTTGTATATATTTGCTTGCATGTTGTCTCCCCTGATATATCGTAAGTTCCTTGAGGACAGAAACTTTCTTTTGCCTTTTTTTGTATTCCCAGTGCTTAGCACAGTGCCTAAAACAGTAGGTGCTTAAAAGATGTCTATTGATTGATTGATTCTTTTCAAACCTTTCTGATACACTCTAAGTTATAGCTCAGCCTCTCCTGACATATCCATCAGTCCTTACACCTCTGAAGCAAATCAGAAGGCTTTACATCATCACACAGAACTAATTTTGAGTCCAAAACCTGACTCATCTCAAGTTTCCATAAGGTCTCTTGGACTGAAAGACCAGGCATAGAATATCTGCACATATTTTAGGGACTGGACTTTCATTGGCCAAATCCTCCATTATAAAGATAAGAACATGTCCAAGAATACCAGTAGCCAAATGGCCATAAAATATTAAATATTCTCTTGCAGTTATCTCTCCTTCTGCTTAACCATCTTGTTACAAAATAGATCCAACCATGATCCATTAGGTGCCAAGACCAATGCAGTATTCCAGCCACATTTGGCATTAGTGTCATTATAATAACTACCTATGTCAATTTCAGCAAGTCAAAGAAGCCCTGATTCTTTGTACTAAGCATTTATAAAGGGAAAGGTGCCGAGAGACAATATGTAGTAATGAAAATAACATACAACTTGACAGGAGTTAAGAGATTTGAGTTCCAGAACCAACCCTGATACTAACTTTAATTTTTTTTACTTCTACTCCACCTAATCCAGGGGTTGTTCAGCTTTTTTGTGGCATGAAACTCTTTGGTAGTCTGATAAAGCCTGTGGACCATTCCTCAGGATAATGTTTAAAAAAGACATAAAATATATAGGATTATCCAAAGAAAAAGCCAATTATGTTGAAATACAGTTCTTAAAATACTTTGAAAACAATAATTTAGACCCCAGTTTAAGAACCTCTGATCTATTCATACATTTTCCATTATGCAGAAAAGTGAAACTCAGAGACATTAAGTTATGTGTCCAACGTCCAATTGCTGCTGTTGTTATTTGTCCTTCCTTCTCAAAGAGGACCACGACAACAGGAAAATGATGCCATGACTTGCAAGTAAATTGGATTTAAGTGAGGGAGAACTGTGCAAGGTTATCAGTCTCTCTCCTCCAGAGCCATCTGGGTCCAGTGGCAAGATGTAAATCAGGATGATTGGAGATGGCCTTCCCAAAATCTAAAAGGAAATAAGCAACAGACCTTATATTTGACCCCATAGCCACTACCTCCAGATCAATGTTTATTCAGATGTAGAGTACTTTGCAAGCTTTAAAATGCTATATGAGCATCAGCCAATTGTGTTATTGACCAATCCAATTCTGATAAAACACCCAAGATGTCCTCTCCAATCAAGCAGCAGTGATTCGGAAGGCTTCCTACTATGTACCTAGAGATTCCTCTGAAATCTTTTATATATGGCTCATATAAATCTTTTATATATGACTCACTCCTGTTGATGAAAGAGGAACAAGGGAAATTTACCAGACTGTTGTTGCAGCAGTAACTGCACAGCTTGTGACAATGGTAAGTTTTGAGTTATTTCTTCAAGTTCTTAGAACACAAACAAACACATTTCTGGCCTGGCAACTTAGAGAGTCGAGAGCTTTCTAGATTTAGGGCACACAGATGCCAGGTCTAGATGGGGGGGTGTTGTTGTGGGGTTTGTGCCACCAGGGAAAGGCAATAGAGCTCAACGGAAAGGGAGCACTGATCCTATAGTCGGGGACCTGGATAAAAATCCTTGCTGATCACTTATCTGTGAAACAAAAGTGATGAAGGAGAGAGTCTCTGAGATCGAGTCACCATTTCCAATGCTTAGGAAGGCACTTCTCACGGTACTTAAGGGAAGACGCTTCCACGTCCTTCCCATAAAGTGGAAACACTGGGGAGGAAAATAAGACTTTAAGAATCTTAAAGGCAAGAAAGGTAGGGCATAACCAAAGGATGAATGAGCCCTAGGCCCTTCAGACTACGGGCTTGGATTTTTCTACAAACAAGTTCAGAAGGTCTGCTCTGTGGTCCACTCTGGTCTCCCCTGAATATAATGGAGAAACTTCCTGGAGAGGCCGAACAGACCACACTCCATAGCCCTGTCTTTTTAGTTCTCTGTGGGAGTCCTCAGCTAAATCTCCCTAATTGCTTAAAGCTTGGATTTCGATTCTTCATACTCCAAGGCCTGAAATCAATTCATTGTCTGGCAACAGCTGCAGCATTTGTCACTTGGTTCCCAAGAAAATGGGTAATTCTGGGAGAGAAACATGTTAATAGCTTTCACTTTCAATTGGAAGGTTTAATAATCAAAATTTTAATTTATCAGCCAGGTGGAGAATAGGGGGTGGGGGGTTGGGGAAGAAGTTAGGGGCAGGCTAGTCTGTCAGGAGCAACATGTCCCTTCTGATCCCACCAATGGAGACAAGCAAGATTGTGTATCCTCATTAATACCATAATTGGCATCTGGAATCTGTTCAAAAATTCCGATTTACTTTGTAACAGAGGATTATGGTTGAATTTGGAGTTCTTTATGGTCTGCAGATGCTTGTGAAATTCAAATATAAAAACTGTCAGTTAAACATCTCATGAAAAGCTCTACCTTCTACTAATCTAAAGGAACATGAACAATTGCTTGAGGGGATGAAAACTCACAATATGTTTTGGTAGCTAACCACTTACAGAAACATTAACATTCCTGGGCAGGGTCTCTCCTTGAGCTTCTAGAGTAACTTAGGAGCTATCAGGATTCAGTTCTTAACTTCAACACAGTAGGGGGAAAAATTGTCAGTCACAAGCTTCTAGTATTTATGAATTATTAATGTTGGCTATATGGGTACTTTTTTTTCAAGTTTTGCTTTTGTGTACGTGTTCAGCTGAGTAATTCAATAGACTGATGGAGACATGAATAGATATGCTAACTAGCACCAGCGCTAACCTTTAAAGTTCGTTAAAGCTGTCAGCTTTCAATGAAATATTTTCATTTTTCTTCTTTTCTGAGAACTGGAATATAAACATTATTTGTACACTGGGATCAGGAGGTGCTGGGGAGACAAAGGAGACCCCCCAGGAGCCACATTTTAAGACTGAGATGCCAGGAACAGATCTGGGTGTCTTTTAAAAAAAAATCCTCATTTACAAATCATGTCACCAGAAAGCATTCGTGGCATGCCACTGATTGAAGTCTTTGCCAGTCAAACAGGGTATTGGCATGTTCCCTGCCCCACGCAAACACTTTGAAAAAGGGGATAGAATTTGCCCAAAAAAAGACAAGGAAGCAGGAGGTCGGGATGGAGTGCTGCGTCAGTGTGTGGGCTGAGCACGGAACAAAAAGGGTATCTTACGTTCATGGTAAAGATAGAATAAAAAGTTGGCAACAGTCTTTTGTCTAATCAGGGCTTCTTCCAGGAACAATAGGGAAGTGAGGGGGCCCACTGTCAAGTATTCCACCAAAATTATCAAGCTCTCCAAGTGCTTGAGGATTTTGTCTCCATCTGTACTTGCGAAGGGAGCCCACCCCGCCCCCAAGCCCCATACGAAGCTTACTCTTAACTCCTTCCTATTTTCTGTTAATGGCAAGGTTCTCTATTGCCTTCTGTTTGGAATTTAGTCTGCCAGATGAAATATGCTCTCACCAAACATCACATTTACGGTGCAATCTTACCAGCATATGTCACTTCACTATAACTTCCTTCTATCTCTATCCTTAACATTAAGAAGGGAATCTTCTTAGGTGACTTTTTTTTCAATCCATTCCTTGATGCTAAAAGGATGGTTTACTGCTTTTAAAATACATTACTGTCACCAGTTTATAATTACTGTTATTTATCATCATCATCATCATTACATTATCATTATTTCAGATAAGAAAGGAATGAAAATCCAAATGAGGATTCCATTCTAGCTTGTAGAAAAATAATGTAATGGATTTAATATAGCACTATGTTTCCAGAGAACTCAGAGTCCTGTGGATCTGACTGTATACTTATTTACAAAATACCTCAGAGGTTGATTAGGTGAGTAGGTGTGATCCTTCATGGCTTGGCCCCGGAAAAGGGAGTAAGGAAACATGGCTCTCTTTGTAACTTCCTCGGCCAGTTTAACTTTCTCATCAACCATCTAAAATCCAGATGAATTGTGTCTTCTATGTAGTGGTCTGTGTCATTATCTTTCTCCTATTTCCTGGAGTCTTCATTTTCATCTGGCCATGAGGAACTATATAACTCCTTCAAAATAGCATGATATATTGGACAGAGTGCATTTAGGGTTAGAGTGAGGAAGACTTGGGTTCAAATTCTGCCTCATATACTTAGTAGCTAAGTGACTCTGGGTAAGCCACTTAACTTCCCTGGCCCCAGTTTTCCTATCTATAAAGTAAGAGGTTTGGACTGACTGGTGCACTCCAGTTCTAAATATGTGATCCTATGATCCCTCCTTTTACTTTCACACCCTGAAAACAACACACTCCTTTTGGTTCATAATATGGTGAATGCTCAAGCATTAAAGGTCAAAAATGGTGACAGAGGAAAGGGAAGAGTGTGTATAAAACAAGATGAAAATGTAACAATATTATAAGTTGCAAAGATTTCTATAGTATAATATTGAGCCAAATAATCAAGTATGGGTTCACCAGGTCTTCTGTGATTCTGTTGTCTCTAGTTTAGCTTCCTACTTGGCCTTGACCTTTATTTTAATTCATTCATAATTCTCTCACTGTGGATTTATCTGTCCAGATGACCGTGTTCTCCAGACTACCGTATTGTCCAGGCTACTGTTCTCCAGTCTAGAGTCTAGATTCCCAGAGTACAAAATATTCTTTTCTATCCAGGCCTCAAATTTATCACTGGCCTTAGGTTTTTGACCTTTCACCATCTCATCTTTCTTCAAAGGATCTTCACATTTTCAATCCTGGAAATGTTCTCAATCTGAGTCTCTTCTGTCTCCTCTCTTCTTACAGTACCTCTTCCATTTGTGCCCTAGGCCTTTACACTCCTCACCACATGGATAGTACTCTCAGTCTAACTTGAGGTTTACTTCTGACCATTTATTAAGTAAACATAAGTTACTTAAGTAAACTTACTTAAGTAACTTAAGTTTACTTGAGTTGCTTAAGTAAGTCTACTTACTCCCTTGTGACTGTTCTATTAGCTGTTTCTCAACCAAGCTTAGTTCATAGACACACCATAGAACCAATGGGCTCTAGCCACCTTTTTCTGTTTTTGAATTACTGTAAGGACTCCAATCACTTCCCTACCTCAGGATGCTGAACTACTGACCTATTCGCATTTCTCTGACACCTTACCTTAACCCTAAGTTTAGATTCCACAGACAACACGTTTTAACCATATTTACCAACAAAAAGTATGTATGAGATAATATCATCAACATAAACTTATCCCCATCTCCCCCCAGTAATTGATAAGGATCAGTCTCCCATAGTAGAAGCCAAGTAATACCTCCATTTTATAGATTAAAAAATTGAGGCAAGCACTCCCCTGAGATTCTAGATATCCTCCACCAGACCTCTAATCTATCTTCTATCTAGAGACTATTATTCTAACTAAAAGAACAAGTACAACCATCTATAATGATGAAGATATTTTTAAGTAACTTTTCTATGGCAAATAAGATGACCTCCAAAAAGCCTATTCTCCATTTTTGTTTTGGGGACAACCCCAAAGTTTTCCCTAAGCATTTTGATATCAACAAAACCCAGGTTTCAAGCCTGGTGCATTTTTATAAGGTTCACCTCAATGGCAAGAGAACTTTTAAAAAAGGGAAATCTGCCTCTGTGCTTACTATTTTAAGAGAGGACACACATGGTTCCACATCCTCTTTGTGGATAAAATCAGAGATAAAGAGGGACAAAACTTTAGGAAGCAGCAAAAAAAAAAAAAAAAAAGACATGTAGAGAAGTCAGTGCCTCACTATGTCCTTGATTTCCATCTCGCCTCCCTAGATACTTTAGGGAATTTTCTCTGGGATGAGATCAGGTACTCTCTCAGTTCATCTGAGATATCTTGCTCCCAATGAACTTTCATTCACTCTGTACATTGTCTGTTATATTCTAATCTGTTTTCTCATGGCTTTCTACTTGGTTAAATGAGTTTGTTCACTGTTCCCTATTTGTCATGGTCTAACTAATATCTAGTGGAAAGGAACAAAGCTTCAGCAAATAGGGAAGCAGCTTGAACCATAGCACAAAATAATTTCCCATAGCCCAGAAATATTTAGGAAGCCAGATAGATATGGTTATAGCCCAGTATCCCCTCTGTGGACAGCACAGTGTCCAGCCTAGTTGCATCAGTCTCCAGATACTCTCCATATAGGAACAGAGATTCCTAGCAGGTCAAGTTTCCATTTATGCCTTCTTGTAAACCACATCTGTACAACCCATGTGAACACCCACAAGCTACATGGAACATGATATGGAAACACATTTACATAAGAATAACAGTCATTCTTAATTCCTTATTTCTGCAATAAATTGCATATTTTTAAGCCTTGGAAAGCTTCTTTTCTGTCCTGAGATTCTGTAATATTTTGCTTCAAGAATTGCCCTTGTTATTAGCGACATTTAAATAATCAGCCTTCCTTTCTTTCCTCTTTTCTTGTATCTATCACCTTCCATTTTCTTCTCTCCTCTGCAGGATCATCTTCATCTTTGGTCCTCTCCTCTTTTCTATGTATGTATGTATGTATGTATACATGCATATACATATACATACACACATATACAAATATATAACCTCCCCTCCCCCATGGATTACCTATCATATCTATGCAAATTACTCAAAAATAGACACTTCTAGTTTTCATTTCTTTCTGGAACTCCTGTCCCACATCTCTTGCTGCCTGTTGAAATCTCCACCCAAATTTCCCGCAGGAATCTCAAAGTCAGCAAGTCCAATTCATTGTCTTTCCACCTCGATCCACATGTGCCCTTCTGACTTCCCTATTTCTGTCAAGGATGCTCCTATTCATCCTGTCACCCAGCTGCATAACCATGGAATCATCTGGAACTACTCACTCTTCTGCGCACTCCATATGCAATCATTTGCCAAGCCTTGTTATTTCCCCCTCTTCAATATCTCTCACATTTATCCACTTCTGTTCACTCACCACTCACAACACAACCACCCCAGTGAAGGCCCTCATAACCTCTTGTCTGGACAATTGCAGTAGCCTCTTAATTGATCTCCCTGCTCCTCTACCTCTCCAATCCATCCTCTACATAGCAGCCAAATTGATATTTCTAAAGCATAGGTATGATCAAGTCACTCTGCTGCTCAAGAAGCTTCCATAGCATCTTATTGCCTCTAGGATAAAATGCTAACTCCCCTAGTTGGCACTTAGAGTCCTTCGTGATCAGAACCTAGGCCATCTTTCCCAGCTAATGATAAATCGCTCACCTTCCTTTATACATAATATAATTCTAGCTAATACTGGCCAACTTGCAGTTCCCCATAGTAAGACATTCCACCTCCTTTTGTACTCTCCTTTTGTGGAGACACTTTTGTGTCTCCTTTTGTACAGGCAACTGTCCAGCATGCCTAGAATTCTCTCGCTTCTCAACTCTTAGCATCTCTGGACCACTTCAAGGTTCAACTCACATGTGCCTTTCTTCAAGAGGTCTTTTTTGAATCTTTACTGTTGGCATCCTTCCCCTCAAATCATGTATTTTCTGTAGATTCTGCATTTATTTATTTGTGAATATACAATATTCCTCAGTCCCAGGCAACCTCCTTGGAGGCAGGGACTATCTCACTTTTGTATTTGTACCCCTTGGACCTCACACCATAGTTGGTGCCCTTTCCCTTGTATCAGGCTTCCTCTCTAATCATTACATTGCTCCCCTACTCAAAAGCTGAGTGATAGCCATTCTATACAGCACACTTGAACTTCTCAACCTTCTTTTCTTCCTTTTTTCCTTCCTTCCTCCTTTCTTTCCTTTCTTCCTTCTTCCTTCCTCAAATTTCTACTGTCTCCCTACCTGTCCAAAGGATATACTTTTTCCAAAAAGTTTAACTATCCCAAACTATTTTCTTTTCTCACATTCTTACTCTTCAGGGGCAAGAACATCAAATTCAAAATGTATGCAAAATTACTAGGAGGCAATTTCAAGGCACGAAGAGAAAGCACTAACAATTGGAGGCATCAGAAAGGGTCTTCAATAAGAGGTGTCCCTGAGGGCAGACTTGAAAGGAGTTAGGGATTTCAAGAAGTGAACATGTGACATAGGGAATGGACTATACAAAAGGGCAAAGGTGGGAGATGGACAGGCATGGGGACAGCCATAAAAATGTCCAGAGTCAGCAGAAGGAACAACAAGAAAGTCAATGTCATTGGATTATAGATAATGTGGAAGAAAGTCAAGAGTAAAAAGATGGGAAAGGTAAGAGGGACCCAAGCTATGAAGGACTTTAAAAACCAAAGAGAAGATTTTATGTTTGAAACTGGAGATGACAGGGGACAATTGAAAAGGAATAAGTGTTTATATAGCACCTGCTATGTGCTAGGCTCTATGCTAAGCTCTTTACAAATATTATCTCATCAGATTCTCACAACAACCCAGTGAAGTAAGTGCTATTATTATTGCCATTCTACAGTTGAGGCAGCTGAGGAAAACAGAGGTCTAGTGACTTGCCTAGGGTCACACAACTAGTAAGTCAGGCTAGACTTGAACTCAGGTCTTCCTTACTCTAGATGCAGAGCTCCATCCATTGTGCTACCTAATTGCCTCCAACATTGAAATTTGTTGAACTGGGGATGGGAGAGAGGATGACATGGTCAGAACTGCACTTTAGGAAGATTACTGTGATAGACAAGTATAGCATAGTATAAATAATACACATGACAAAATTGTCTTTGAGCTATTATTCATTATCAATGCTCCAGATACGTAAGGATCTTTCCAAAAGGGGTCAAAATAGTGTAAAGGTTAAAAAAACTTTATCCCCAGTGGTGTCATTTGTACAGTGGCTTCCTGAGGAACATATTCCAAATTAATCTTGTCTTTCCCCTCTTACCATAGTATTCCTGGAAAGTTAACTTTTTTTTTTTTGGCGAGGCAATTGGGATTAAGTGACTTGCCCAGGGTCATACAGCTAGTAAGTATCAAGTGTCTGGTCTGAGACTGGATTTGAACTCAGGTCCTTCTGAATCTAGGCCCGTTGCTGTATCCACTGTGCCACCTAGCTGCCCCCTGGAACATTAATTTTTAAAATCAATTAACATCTACCACTGTCTACATTGAAAATAAGATTAACTAGCATTAATATAGCGTTTCAAAGTTTGCTAAGTGTTACATATACATTATCTCATTTAATCCCTACACCAACACTGGGAGGTAGGTGTTATTATTATCCACATTTTACAGATAAGGAAATTGAGGCTGAGATAAATTGTATGATTTTCCCATGGTCACATAGTTAAGAAAATATCTGAAGCAAGATTTGAACTCAGGTCTTCCTTACTCCAGGCCCAGCTCTCTACCTACCATGCCACCTAGCTATCTACAGATACAGAAATTTAGCCAGAGACAAGTGATTTTGCTAAAGATAATTGTGTGCCTATACAACGCTGGTATCTACTCCAATGAAATTGCAAAGAAGTCATTCTTTTTGCTTTCCTCCTATTTGGGATTCCCAATTGGAGGCACAGCATGCTTCGATGCCCATATTTACTACACAGTGTCAGAGGCTAAAATAAAACTGTTTTTATCCAACTCGATCCAAAGCTACCATCCTGACAAAGCTACCTCTTCCTTTTTTTTAACTTTACTCTTAAAAAAAAAAACCAAAGGTACATTGTTCTTATTTATAGGTATCATTCATCAATATATCTTTTATGTCAAGTAAACCTAGTACATATTTAATGGAAATATATTTCCTAATGTAATTATGAACAAAAATGTTGCCAGCACTGATAAAATAAACAGCCCAAGTTTTATTTGTAAGTGCATTTAAGAAACCTCAGGGGCTACTTTGGTAGAATATACTACGCAATTTTATACCTACATCTATGTTGCTATATTATTCAGACAATACTTTCTCCTGTGATGCTATAATTTTTGTTGCATACTTTTCATCCTACCCATCTGACATGAAAATAAACAGGTTACTGCGCACCATCTAACTTACATCTATTAACAGAAGGGATGACTGAAAAGGGTACAATTGCCAAGAATAGCAAGAGACAACTGAGCATAAGGATGCTAAATAGGACATGATTGTTTTATGCAAGAGGGTCAAGAGTCAGAAGTCAGGGAGGAAAAAAATGATAGGTGTTGAAATGGGAACTGAACATACTTAGAGAGTTAATTAGACTTGTAGAGTTTGTTCCAGATGGTGAAGAAACAGCGTGGGAGAGAGAGATGAGCCAGCTATGGAGGAGTTAAAGAAGAAACACAAAAGCAAAGTCTGCTGTTGGAGGAGATCAGGGTACAAGTTGGAGATAGGAACAGCCAAAAATAGAGAGGTGGGGTTTGGGGCAGTGAAGAGGGAGGAAAGTGATCTGCATGGGGCTTTCAGGTGGTTACAAGGATGTAGGGTGCAATGATTCCTATGTTGGGGCCCAGGAGCAATTACAGATTTTTTTTTCAAACAGCCCATAAATCTACATACAAGTTCACAAATAAGCAAACATATTGTCTGTATATTGAATAAATATGGTTTGCAAACACATTCATATACACGTATGTATATATGTGCATACATATGTATAATTCATATTTTTGAAATACATGGAGATGTTAATGTGATGACTCCAAAACACAGAGTGTCTGGAACTCCCAGATTACAACAATTTAAGACCAAAAACTCTTCGGGAGTTGCTTGAGGCAGAGTTTAAGTCCATGTCAGATAAACTCAGATTTTCCTGATTCAGACTCTAATACTATTCACTATAATATGTGGTAATTAATAAAAGATAAATTCATTTTAAAATGTTATTGAATTTATAGTACCTTTTTTCCCTCATCATGCATTTTCTCAATCAGCCAATATTAATGACATAACTTTTATCATATGGGAATCTGGAGGGTGACTTATATCTTGAAAACTTCTGGTATCTCATCTTGAAGTGGAAAGACCAATAGTGACCTCAAAAAGGGGTTAAAAGAGGGGCAGCTAGATGGTCCAGTGAATAGAGCTCCGGCCTTGGAGTCAGGAAGAACTGAGTTCAAATCCGACCTCAGACATTTGACACTAGCTGTGTGACCCTAGGCAAGTCACTTAACCCCAATTGCCTCACCAAAAGAAAAACAAAAATGGGTCAAAGGCAGGTCTGCCACAGACTAAGTCCCCTAAGAGTCCCTTTCTTCAGCTGTTTGCAGACCAAACTAAAAACAGCTCAGACTACAACCAAACCTCAGCTGTAGAAATGATGAGCAACAGATGCCTTGCCTCATTTCGCAGCCATTTTAGGAGTAAAAGTAAAAAAAAAAAAAAAAAAAAAAAAAGGAGGAAAAATAAAGAACTACAGAGAAAAATCACTCTATCTGTGTAAACTGAGGCATTTCTACATGCTTTATACCAGGTGTGGGGAACCTGCCACATGTGGCCCTCTAGGTCCTCAAGTGCAGCTCTTTGAATTCAAACTTCACAAAGTTTGAATTTAGTCAAAAGGTCACACTTGAGGACCTAGAAGACCACATGTGGCCTCAAGGCCACAGGTTCCCCACCCCTGCTCTATACCCTAAAGTAACATTTTGTTCTTCAATTTCCAAGGATTGCAGCAGTTTAATCTGTTTTATCTAGTCTCCCAAACTCTTCTTGTATAATGCTTTGCATGTCTCTTAAGCATTCTTTTGTTCACACATTCTTTGTGCTTTTAAAGTGAACATTTAGTAATGAGAATAGATAGCATTTATAGAGTGCTTTAAGGTTTGCAAAAACCCTGCACATGTTTTTTCATTTGATAATCACAACAACATTGGGAAGAGAGGTGCTAATAGTATACTTATTTTATAGATAAGGACACTGAGGCTCGGAGAGGTTCAGTGACTTGCCCAGGGTAAGTCAGTCAGTCAAGAAGCATTTATATTAAGTGTCTGCTATGTGCCAAGCATTGGGCTAAGTGCAGGGTCACACAGCCGGTAAATACCTGAGGCAGGATTCAAAACTAGGTCTTTCTGACTCTAATCTTACACTCTATCTATCCTCTGTGCCACCTAGCTGGTGAAATGTGCAAGAAAACACTGGTAGATAATTGGGGGAGGGCAGGATTTTTTTTTAATTAGGTGGTGCAGTAGTGAATGCTGAGCCTGGAGTTAGGAAGACCTGAGTTCCTGACCTCAAACACTTGCTAGCTGTGTGACCCTGGACAAGTCACTTAACTCTGCTTGCTTCAGTTCTCATCTGTAAAATGAACTAGAGAAGGAAATGGCAAACCATTCCAGTCAGTATCTTTCCCAAGAAAACCCCGAATGGGGTCACAAAGAGTAAGACATGACTGAAACAACTGAACAGCAAAACATTCAAATTATGGAAATCATGTTCATTTCTGTCTATTCTTTGAACAGGAGACATGAACACCCAACATTGTCAGAAAAATTTTGGGCATCTAGGTGATGCAGTAGATAGAATATTGGACCTAGAGTCAGGAAGACTCAACTTCGTGAGTTCAAGTCTAGCCTCAGACACTTACTAACTGTGTAACCCTGGGCAAGTCACTTAACCCTGTTTTCCTCAGTTTCCTCATCTGTAAAATGAACTGGAGAAGGAAAGGGCAAATCACTCTAGTATCTTTGTCAAGAAAACCCCAAATGGGGTCACAAAGAGTCAAATATGACTGAAACAACTGAACAAAACCACTGTAACTGACCTATGGAGCTAACAGTCTATACAAGGATATGACTTGCCCAATTAAGTATAGCACAAAATAATACATAAGTGCAATGAGTAGCATAAGCCAAGTATTGTGTAAGGTCTGATGGGAAAGAAAGATCATTACATAACGAAAGAATCTGAAAAGGCTTCCTGGAAGAGTTGAGCTTTAAAAAATGGATAAGAACTCAAAAGGTAAAGATGAAATGAGAGACCAAAAGGCATTCCAGGAATAAGGAGCAGGATGAGCAGAGTCAAGAAGAAAAGAAAGTGTAGGGCATGGGCAGGGGTGGAAAGTAATCTAATTTAACTAAATAGAATAAGATGTGGAGAAGAATAATGTGAGGTAAGGCTGGAAAGAAGAGGGACTTGAATATCAGACCAAAAAAACAAATGAACTTTTATTGGTAGCCAATAATTAGCAAATGAAGGTTCTAAAAAGGGAGAAAGATTTGACTTGTTCATAAGGATGCTATATTCAGCACCCCCATCCAGGGCTATTTCCCCAACTCCCATTCCCATTAGCAAGCCAGGTCCCTAGAGGGTTCCTAGAGCAGATCAATATTCTCCGGGTTCCAGAGGTAACCCTGAGATACTCATGACCTCTTATCAGTGTATTTCCCACTAACAACAATTAACCAGACTTCAATTAGCTTTTAGTAAAGGGTGTTTACTACAGGCAATACAGGTGATCAAGAGGAAGTTTAATCCCATTTCTACATGTCAGGTTTTCAAATAGTTGAGGATCGTTATCAGTCCCCCCCCAAATCTTTTCTTTATGATAAACCAGCCCAGGTACCTTGAATCCATCTTGCCATAGCATGATCTTGAAGTCCTTCAACGTCCTCATGACTTCAACCTAGACACTCCCTCATTTCTCAATGTCCTTTCCTAAGGATATTGTACTCAAACTGACCATGGTAATCCAGATGTAACCTAACTTATAGAACTATCACCTCCCTAGTCCTAGATACTTGGCCACTCCAAACTCAGTTCAAGTGTATACCATTGATTCAAATTGATCATATAAATCACTAACATCCCCATATTTTTATACTCATATGTTTTTAAATGAACTGTTGTATTGCTAAGCCTCCCCTGTCTTATACTTGTGAAGCTGATTTAAAACAAGCATAGTGCTTAACAGTTATTTTTATTAAATTTTATCCTATTTGATTTGTCCCATTGTTCTAGCCCACAGAATATTTTTTTACTTTGGTTCTGTCTTACAATGTAATACCTATCTCCTGCCAGATGTGTGTCATCTGCACATTTTATACCATCTATGCTTTACTTATGTAATTGACAAAAATGTTAAACAGTATGGGACCAAGGACAGATCTCAAGAACACACACTAGAGACCTTCCTCAAAATTGACATTGATATATTACTGATTATTCTTTGGTTCTTGTCATCGAGCCATTTTTAAATCCAACTAACTATACCATCACCTAACCCACATCTGCCCTTGTCCACGCAAAGATATCATGAAAGACTTTTTTAAATGCTTTGCTGAAATCTAGGGAAAAAAAAACTTACTGCAGAATTCCCTTAATCTACCATTCTAGTAACACTGATAGAAGACAAAAAAAAGCTGATTCAATAAGCACTTTTTTTTTTCTTCAAAAGTGATTTCATCACCATAGCAAACATTCAGACCAGTCATTTTTATGCAACTGATAGTCCTAGAGAGTTTCTTAGGAACACTGACTTGTGCCCAGGGTCACATAACCAGTATGTATCAGACAGTTTTCTTGCCTTTCAGATCATTTCCTGATCCATTATTCAATGTTACCTCTCTATCAATAAGCATTTAAGCACTTCATATGTGCCAGGTACTCTGCTAAGCCATATTCTTGATGAAGGCTTACTGATTCTTGATGATCGCCTCTTCCCTTTCCCTGGACTATAGTTTTTATATTCCACTATCCTCCACCTTTTTGAAATTCAGACATTTTCCTCTCTCTAGGTCTGCAGTGTTTCTTTAGCTCTCCATCATCTTTCAGAGATCACTAACATTGACATTCACCAGTTCTTTCAATACCAGGGATATAGTTCATCTGGGCCAAGTCACTTAAACTCATTGAGTCAAGCTAAGTGTTTTTTACTACCTCCCTCCTTATACTGAATTTCAACTATCTATTAACTATTTTATTTCATCATTTCCAGTCCACAGATTATTCTCCTTGGCACAGAAAAACAGAAACAAAATAGGAATTGGTTAGTTGTGCTTTCTCTCAATAGTCCATTATCATCATCTCATCCTCTATGAACAATGGTTCTATCTCTTCTTTGATCATCTTTTTTTCCCCCAACATAGCTCAAAAAGCCCTTTTATTATATTCACTATTCACTGCCAGCTTCAGCTCTTTTCAAGCTTTAGCGATTCTGGCACCACTCTCTTAGGAAGATACCACTCTTTTGTATTCCTCCTCAGTGATCTGCCTTAGCGTCTATCTTCTTTTCATGTTTCTAAAAACTCTAAATTGGTTAATGGGTCCCCTATGTATGCACATATTTCTCTTGATGGAATTCCCTCCTTTCTTTCACACTGGGATTGTTTTATTTTTTGTGTCTTCAGAATGTCATTCCTGAAAATCTCTCATCCCTCTCAGGCTCATTTCCCCTATATAATTTTAGGTCATGGGATCATACCTATACATCCTCTATCTCCTTTGAACTCTTCTCCCGAGATGTAGGGCATATTTCAGACCATGCTTGTATTTCTTCTCCTTTTCATCACATATTCTGAGATATCATAGTAACTTCACACACACACACACACACACACACACACACACACACACATGCACACACACACACACACCGCAACCCCTACAAGATTCCAATTGTTTCTACTTCAACAAACAATTCATCCTTGTTGGCCAGAATGAAGTAAAAATAATGGTTTGATGTCTCATTTCCTCATTTCGTTTGAATGATGAAATAATTTTTAAATGAAGCCAAGAATTTATTAGCTGTTCTGATTTTAGGAGAGAGAGAGAGAGAGAGAGAGAGAGAGAGAGAGAGAGAGAGAGAG
>NW_020954610.1:70785198-70913288 GCF_900497805.2 Vombatus ursinus
GAGAGAGAGAGAGAGAGAGAGAGAGAGAGAGAGAGAGAGAGAGAGAGGGAGAGATCCAGCAGAAGTCTGGAGAGTTGAAAAATTAGCTCCAGCAGATGTCCAATTACTATGTCATGCATTCTTGTTAAGCTACTGATCTGTTTCCCAAACTGTTCATCTATTTCCTTCTCTTCAGGTCATCTATAGTATATACCCATGAGAAGATTGTATCTATCTCTCCCCTCAGTTGATCTTCACCAAATGCTCTCTACCATGCTTTTCCCCTCTTATTCCTGGATTATATCAATCATATTTTCTTAATGTGCCATATTATTGTCTCCCCAGCTTTTCCTTTGCCTTTGAACAATGCATACTCTCCCAAAGACATATTTCAGTTAAAAGTCTCATCTCAGAAAGGTTTGTGGGAAAAGTCCTATTTCACTGAATTGATGCTATGCTCCTCTCCATCTCTGCAGTCATCATCCACTTTAGGCCCACTTATCCTTTTCAATTCCTCTGTGCCACCGGAGCATCCAGCTGCCTATTCTCACCAAGCTGCTGCCGCCATCTGCTGGAGCTGTCATCTGCTACTTCAGCATCTTCTTCCCTGGTGTCGTGTTGTCTGTCACTCCTATCAGACTACCCTTATGACAACAAGCCTCAGGAGCTAGTCAATATACTTTCAGCTCCTTTGTTAAAAAGGCCTATACCACACTTGGATAACGGGAAAATAGGTCTACATACCCCTTTTCACTAAAAAAAAAAAATCCCAATTCTCACTCTTAGATGTGCCAAAGTAAGTAAACTCCATGCATCTCTTCCCTGCTCTAAGGTGTAAGCTGTGTGCTCACTCAGTCCACATTCCTGCTAAATCTTTCTAAGGCTGGGGATAAACATGGATACCAATCAGGAGAGTTTGTTCTGACATTTACTTGCTACATGACCTTGGACAAAGCATTCCACCTCTTTGGGTGTATGGGTTTTTGTATCTATAAAATGAAAGGGTTGGATCAAGCAATCTCTAAGGTCCCTTATGCCTTTAACAGCTATCATTCTCCTAAATATATATTGATCCTGAAATGGAAGTATGTATTTCTTACAAATTCATGAATTTTTTTCACCGTTGAAGTCATCCTCCACAACTGAGTGATGGTAAAAACTTGTCCATGAAGGAAAGTATTAAATGTATTTTCTGCTGCCAAAAAAGGGTTCCTAAAAGCAGATGCATACGCTGGGACCATCAGGAAAAACAGACAAAGGTAAGAGAGCCTTAATGAACATTTAATAGATGTTTGTTGACTGAATGACAATCCTTTATTGTTGCAAAGTCAGCAGCAAAAAAAAAGAGATATCAAAGACATTACTGCAATATGCAGACTATAGGAACTCAAAAAATGAAATATTAATAAATCAAAATAAATAGAAAGCATCCATATTTTACTACAGCACTCCTTAGTATACATAACATCTTTTTCATCTGATGAAACACTTTTCACCAGGGAATTTACATTCCTTTGTGATATCATGTCTCTGTTATGCATGTGAGTGTGACAAGACTACATAACTTGACTTCAGCATTTGAATGACCAGAGAAAAAGAGAGAGAAAGAAAAGAATTCTATATCTATTTTGTAGCTTTAGTGATTCCTCAGAAATGCTGTTGGAAAAAATCAACCCCATATAGTTCTAACTCATGTTTCTAGTACAAACCCATTAATGGAAATGATAGAACCTGAAGGCAATCTGTGTTCAACAGGTAGCTGGTGTTGGTTTGTAATTATTTCAGTGGAAGTTGGAGTTAGGACTTGTAGTATTTTGATAAAGCTTTTACCAGTATCAAGAAGTCCTTCCCTGCAATGGTCCTGCCAAATAAATACAGATTCTTGATCACTTACCATGGAAAAAAAATAGCTGTTTTTGACAAGTTACGCCAAACAGCCTGGCATGTGCTTCATTCCTTTATGCTCTTTTTAATATCAGAATAGATTCCAGGACATTAAACATAATTTCTAGAAATACTTTCATGTGACCAATTTCTAGATATGCCGGTGTAACCAGGCCAAGAGAACATGATGACTCTCTTTTGGAATAATGACATAATATTTTCACAAAAGGCATCTTTCATGAGCTGATAACTCATGGCAATGGCTTATGAATAACTCGAATTCTTCAGGCATTTTCTTCGCTGGATGTTCTTTCCATGTGCATTCCAAGAGATGATCCAATCTGTTGTCCCAGACACTTAATTAAGCCCTTTGATTATCCTGAAGAGTTGAGTTAGAAAGAGTTGGGTCTTCTAGTATAAAAACTTCTAGTAGAGTGGGTATAACATAATCCAGGATCTGCACTGGGAAATCAGCAATCACTACTTACACTATCATACAAATAAACACCATAATAGAGAGGCTGCACATTGGAAAGAGATTGGAAAGAGCACTGGACTTGATATCAGGGGAAATGAATTCAATTATTCAATTCATCATTTGATAAGCATGTGACCAAAGGCAAGTCACTTCACTTTTGAGCCTCACTTTCTTCACATATAAAACGGGCATAGTAATACTTAACCTATGTATCACATAATGCTACTATGTGTGAGGTAAGAACTTTATAAATCTTGAAGTGTATTATAATGAAATTTGGAGGTCATTTGCTGTGTTTCTTTGTTTTACTGGACATGGGGTTTCATGGGTGTAGTGAATTCCCAATGATAGACTCCTTCTACCAATGCAGAATGCCACTTGTTCTATGAATGACAGCCTTAAAGAATAGTTTGAAAAACATTAATGTTATTATTTTATGAATAAGAGTAGTTAGGGCAACACTCCTCTGTGATGATATATTCAAAGACATGAGCCTACTTTGGGAGGCAGCATGGTGGTGGGAGTTAAGAAGATCCGTGTTAAGTCCCAGTTCTGACACATACTGATTCTGTGACCATGAGCAAGACAGTCAACTTATCAATTTCGTAGATAACTCTCTTTATTAAAGTTGCCAATCTGAATCAGTGGAGGGGGGTTCTACTCTTAGAATTCCCTTCTCCAAGAAACCACAGATCTGGATTAAAAAGCAAATGAAAACCCTCTGCTTAGAAAATAGACTTGTAAGAGTCTTGGGTTCAGTGATAACTATGGAATCCCAAAATTTCAGAGTGGAATGGCACATTAAAGGCCATCTAATTGAACTGTTACCCAAACAAGAATTAATCTCCTCTGCTATATGATCAACAAATGGTCACCTAGCTTTTCTTTACAGATCTCCAAAGAAGAATCTACTCCTACTAAAGCAATCCTTTGCACTTTTGACTATCCTCAATAATTACAATAGTTTTTTTTTCTTACAATAGCCTAATTTTACCTCTTTGCAATATCCACTGATTGCTTCTGGTTCTGCCCTCTGGGGCCAAGCAGAAAAAGATAAATCCCACCTTTATGAAACAAGCCTTCAAACACTTGACAACTGCTATGATCCCCACCCCCTCAACCAAGTCTTGTTTTCCTCAGGCTAAACAGCCATTCTTCTTTCAACCAATTGTCATATGGCATGAGGCCCTTCATTACCCTGGTTACCCTTCTCTAGCTACCCTCTGGTATCCAATTATCATTGTAATCATAAAGGCTCAGTTGTAGAGGTAGCTATGGAATTTCTTGATTCCAATAATAAGAGTAAGTGCTTCTTTGTCTATTTATGTCGTTCTATTCCAAAGGTGACATTATTCATGAATAGCGAGTAATTGGTGCCTCAGTGCCATTTGGCACATTGTGGCTAACCACAGCTCTAGCATCATAAAGGAAAGCACCAGAGGTCTGAAGTTACGTAGTTAATGTACATCATAATGTACTAACAGACTCAGTTGTCAGTATCTAATAACTGTTTGATGTTCTAGAAAGTAATCTCATGCTTCATTAAATCATTGGTCCAGGCCTCTTATCTTATAAACATTAGGTCCAGAGATGTGAAAGGGCCTCCCCAAAATTTACACAGATTTTAATCAGCAGGGCTGGGATTCATACCCTCTAACACCAGATTCAATATCTTTGCTGCCTCCAGGTCCGACATAGATTGGCTGTTCCTTGAGGTAACATTTTATCTATTTATCTTTATGTGTCTCTTGGTACCCAACACAAAGCTTTCCACTTAGTAAATACTCCATATATGTGTATTGAATAAATGAATGAATACCATGTAATGCCCTTTCCACTGATAAACATCATTTTCTTTTCCAATTTATATATCCTCCCTCCTGCCCAATTATTTTGTTTTCCACTCAACACTTGAAATTTCTATACCTTTCTTATCTATACTGTGAAATATCAAGGACTATATCCCCTCATGTAATTTTAGAAATGTAAAGAAATTTGGAATTTTCTAGGATAATTATCTCTGGAAACTGAAGTTTAGAGAAATTAATCATTAGCTGAGATCACTGATTTTCAGGAGCAGAACCAGGACTAGAACTTGATTCTCCAAATTCTAAACCTACTATAGCATCATACCTCTATGCATTTTAAAGATCTCTCTGTCTGTCTGTCTCTCTCTCTCCAGATACGTACACATACACACACACACATACATACACACACATACATAATACATACATATATATATATATATATGTATATATACTCACAGAAACATAAGTAATAGCACTTTTGTTTGGGGTGGGACCTGTTAATTCAAGTTTGATGTTGGGATGAAATAGGGCACTCATCGGTCATTAAAAATTTACCAAAAGAAGGTTTGTTTAGCCCTAAGATACCAAGCATATGCAATAAGGGTACAGTAGCAAGTAGTTTCTACAATGCTGGGCTCCCTCTGCAGTAAATGGTACCTTTGCCTGGGTGACCAGGAAGCCGTACTATCGTAGCCAGAGGCCACCAGGAAGCTGTGTCAAGGAAGGCACAGTCCCCACTCCCAAGTTGATCAAATTCTGATTCTTTTGCCTTTTCATAATCCGTGTTGCAGGAATGGGGAGGGGGAATCCTGGTAGATACTGGTGCTATCACAATCTTAATGTCAGCAAAGTGCTTACAAATTATCTCATTTGATCCTTACAACATCCCTGTGAGATAAGTACTCTAATTATCATCCCATTTTTTAAGGTTAAGTAAGACACTGAAGCTCAGAGAAATTATGTGAACTGCCCTTATTAACATGGCTATAAGATATCAAGGACAGGAGCTCAACCCAGGTGTTTGCTGATTTCTGTTCCAGCATTCTTTCCAACATACCATGCTCTCTCATATGTGATATTTGTTGACTAGAAATTACAGAACCTCCCAACTGAAAGGGAAATTGGAGACCTTTTAGTCTTAACTGGATTAGAATCCACTCCAACAACAAACTTGAAATAGAATCAGTTTTTTGCCTGAAGACTGCAGTGGTAGGGAGCTCATTACCTCCAAGGCAATACTTAGCTCTAATTGCTAGAAAGGTTTCCGTTAAAGCAAGTTCAAATCTGGCCCCTCTGTAACTGTTCTAAAAAGCCAGCTGCACATTGGGACCAAAAACTCTAGTCCTTCTTCCAAGTCACAACTCTTCAAATGCTTATTATATCCAAGCAGAAATAAACAGCAACATCAATCAATGCATTGGAAAGCACTATAGGTACAGTAATATCCCCATGCCTTCAGACCCTATTGGTAAATGGAAAGAATGTATGATTTACAATCTAGAGATCAGAAAATACTTGCAGCATCCAAAAGTCAAAGGAGAGGTACATGGAGCGTAGCAGTAGGCTGTAAAATATATTGCCGATCAGTAATTAATTAGAAAGGAAAAGCAACATAGAAGATATCAGAGAAATGTACAAATAAAAAAGGAGTATGTAATGATCAATTAAATGCATATGTCAAACATTTGGATATAACTTTCATGGATATGAATATTGTATGAATAAAAGGCATACATAGGAACACAAATGTAATTGCAATGAACATTAAAGACTTGTGCACATTACCAAGTTACCCAACTTTCTCCATTACTCACAAACCTTATCAAATGAATATTAAGCAAAACCTGTGCTGGTGTTACTAGAGAAGGAAATGGCAAACCTCTCCAGTATCTTTGCCAAGAAAACCTCATACAGGGTCACAAAGAGTCAGACATGACTGAACGACTGAAGAACAGCAACACGGTGGTATTACTTCTCTATGTTTGTCTACAATGACCCTAAAGAGCGTATTCACGGAAATTACTTTGTAAACTACAGCAAGTTCCAGGAAAATTCTTTTTTTTTTAAATCAAATAAGATGAAGTTTTTACATCATTTATACAAATTTCAGTTTCTACATTATCTTCTTCACACTCCTCATATGCAGAGGGCAATGAGAAATTGAAAGTACAGAGATTAATTTAGGTAACAATTACCACAATTCACAATTGCATTAGCACCTTTTAAGGTTCATTGTTCTGTGGAAATTTTAATGATACATTCCTGAGTGAATAAAAGCAGAAGATGATTAGAAATAAAATTGTTTCTATGTATGCTGACAGCACTGCTGAGTGTAATTATACATTGCTGAGGCGACCTGTTTGGAGTTTACTCCATAATTTTATGTAAATTTTAAATAACTTCATGTGTGTTTTCCCCCCCCAGGTTAAATGCTAATGTGTGTTATTCCAACACAGAGAATGTTGCAGGGTTACTAATGGACGTATGCTGCCAATGAAAGAGCCAGCTTCAGAAAATAGCTACATGTACGTCAAAATGATAGAGCCTAGGACTTGGGAATCAAGAAAATTTCAGTTCAAGTTCTGACTAGCACATTGCTTTATGTGTGATCCAAGGTGAGTCATTTAATTTTTTTGTGCCTTGGTTTCCTCATTTGTAAAATGAGGGGTTGGAACTCAAAGGTCCCTTCTAGCTCTAAATCTTTGACCTCATGATCTTATTTCCTTTCCTCTCGTCTTATTTTTTAGATCCCATCTTTTGTAGAAAGTCTTCTGCCAGTTTCTTTCAGCTCCTAATGCCTTCTTCTTTCAGAGTACCTTTATCTACTTAAAATATCTTATATGTGCCTAACTATTTACGTGTTGTCTCTTCCATTAAAATGTACACTCTTTGAAGCCAGGGACCTCCCCGCCCCTTCTTCGCATCCCCAGCACTTAGCACAATGCCTGACACATAGTAAGATCTTAACTAATCCTTGATGGCTGACTGTTCTGCTAATAGCAACTCACTAAGGCAACCAGAGACAAATGATTCCCTTAAACATCATTTTGACCTCTATGAGTTTGGTTTATATCTCCTACAGATGTACATAATAAAGCATATAGAAAGTAGTAAAACTTAACAATATGAGAAAAACTATTAAGTAAAATAAATTTAACACACAATTACAAATGAATTAACATATCCAACTCCCAACTCCCTCTCTCACCAACTATAAATAAAAGAAACAGTACCCAGCACTTAGCATGGTGCCTGGCATGTAGTAGATGCTTAATAACTGCTTGCTGATTTGACTTAATAAATGCTTGGTGTCTGGGTGGCACTATGAATGGAGCACTTGACCTGGAGTCAGGAAGACCTGAGTTCAGTTCCAACCTCAAATACCTGTGTGCCCTGGGCAAGTCACTTAACTTCTGTCTGCCTCAGTTTCTTCATAAGTAAAATGGGAATAATAATAGCACTGGGTTTTTGTGAAGACAAAATGAGATAATATTTGTAAAGTACTACACAAATGCTATTTATTATTATTATTGAAACTAGGAGATATTATTTGTATGTCTGCCTCAATCAATTACAGATAGTTTGGAGATTTATAGTTTCTGCAGAAAAGAAAGACAAGTCAACGATGCCTCTAACCAACAGTCCTTTATGCAATGCATTTAATACACAAGTGAAAGCTTTTGATTTAACTTGAGCTATCTGGGGTCATGAAAAAGCCAACAAGAGAAGAGGAGCAAGGATTTATGGACATCACAATCTCTTGGGAGGATGAGGATCCAATCATATCTCTAGAAGGGCAAGACATATCCCAGATAAGGGGTGAGATGAGTTTCAGGAAGGGGAGTACTGATCCTGCAAACTGGAGTCCTCCTGACCTAAGTACATATCTACATAAGTAGATATCTTAGGAAGCCTGGATGCCCAAGGAATGCCAATTAATCACCACTCACCAAAAAACACATAGGAACCTACATAGCAGAGGCACTACTCATCAATGAAGATGAGGTCAGGAATTTTAGAAGGTGGTTAGAAGGGGATGAGGATATCTCATTCAGACAAGTCTGATTGGTTTTCCACCTCTGATATCTAGGTCAGAGTAGTACCCTGGGAAGATCAGAGTAAAGCACAGAAAGTTCTGAGAATAGGAGATCACACGAAAAGGAGGGTGAGCAAGGAAGAAGATGGTGCATATCTAGAGGAGAGACAGCCTATCACAGGAAAACAGAAAACCAAGGCTCTGTATTATTTTGGCAGACAGAAATGTTCTCTCTTTCTACCCACTCAGATAAACAATAAAATCGTATAAATAGTATAGGTGCTTGTGAGACGTAAGTACATATATGGAATGTGTGCCTACATAACTCATTTTAAGATGACTAATACACTAAATTTCCTTGCTGAAATAATTCCTTCAGGTTTGGCATCTTCCCAAGGAAATCAAGCAAAAAAGCATCCTTGCTTTTTGTTTTGTTTTGTTTCAAGGCTCAACAAAGGTGAAATTCAAGGTCAAAATTTGGAAACAGTTAAAGTGACTATTAGTACACAAGTCAGTTCCCTAAAATGATTGGTTGGTCAAAGCTGGTTGCTTGGCTGATTCCCTAGATATAGTTAGCTAGGTTCCCACTCCCTACCTTACCCCAGCTGTACTTAACTTGGTTGGTGATTCCTGCTTTGTCGCTGATACTGAAGAAGGAAGCATTGATTTGTGTAGCCAAATGTGGTCTAAGCCTGGTATGAAATCCTATAATAACTCTGGTATTAGGGTTAGTAAAATCCTAGTAATCCAGACTCTTCAAAAAGTGCATTGAGGTGTATGTAGCTGGCAGTCATTTTCAGACTATTAAAATTAAGCTGGCCTTATTGCCTTCCCTCCTTTTGGAGCGTCATTTTTAGCCTCTATGACCTGAGTTCACTTAGCTTCATGGGGTTGATAAGGCAACACAAAACAGTGGAAAAAAATACCAGAAATAAGAAACAAGAACAACATATTCTGAGGGTCAGAATAAGTAGGTTCCTATCCCACCTCTGATTCTCACTGCCTGTTTGACCTTAGGCAAGTCACTTAACCTGGACTGGGCCTCAGTTTCACCATCTGTAAAAAGAGAGAGTTTAACTATTTGGTTTCTAAGATGAGAAATCTTTCAGCTCTAGATCTATGAGCTGATCCTACACTCCTATGATCTCATTTGGAAACTATTCCTGGTGCCCCATTGGACTGGGCTTTGATATCCTTTACAATCCACCATAGAACCACCTTGGACCGGAATAGGCCATATTTATTTAGCCCAATCTTTCCTCCAAAGGTCCACTTACAGGACATATCTAGCCATGCCACGGAGCATGTAACCCTCCCCCACTTTCCAGCTTCTCTTTACATGTTGTCTTCCCACGTTAGAATGTAAGCTCCTTGAGGACAAGAGCTCTCTAGCATGATTTTATTTGTATTGCCAGAACATAGCACAGTGCCTGGCATACAGTAAGTGCATAAAAAATGTTTTATGTCTCTGCTTATTTGTCTGATATAAGTCATCTCTCAGCATTCTTCCAACATTCAACAAAATAAGAGAATTAGTGCATAGGACAGTCAGGCCTTTGGAACAAGTCAAAACTTTTAAGTAAAGGAGTTAATTCTCTGAATATTTAGAAAAGTTTGTCCATTATAGGAGTTAGTCATTATCATTGGCAAGAATAAAACTTATATTCCTTAAATATAGATCTAATCATATCATCCCCCTACTCAAAATTCTTCAACAACTAATGTCTCTTGGATAAAAAAAAGAAAAGCTCTCTTAATCAGCATTTAAAGTTCAGCACAGTCTAGGTTCCACTTACCTAGCCATTATTATTTTATATTTTCCCCTTCACACACTCTTCATTTCTATCATACTGGCCTGCTAGCTATTCCCCATCTCCTACCTCCATATTTTTGCATAAGTAGTCGCCTATATCTAGAATGCACTCTCTCAGCTCCTCTGCCTTACAGAATTCCTAGATTCATTTAAAACATAACCAAGGAGTCACAGCCTATCATTTCCTGATCCCCAAGATATTAGTTCTGTACCCCTCCTTGAAATTATTTTGTGTTTTTTTGTACAAACTTTGTATTTACTTCCTTATGTATCTATCATATCTCTCCTCCCACACCTGACCCTCACCATACAGTAGATAGAATGCCTGGCTTGGAGTCAAGAAGACGTGAGTTCAAATCTTGCTTCAAACAATTGGTAACTGTGTGACCCTGAGCAAGTCACTTAACCTCTATTTGCCTTTATCTCCTTATCTGTAAAATGCGGATAATAATATCTACCTCCCAGGGTTATCATGAGGATCAAATGAGATGATAATTGTAGTGCTTAGCACAGTGCCTGGCATATAGTCAGTGCTATATCAACGTTTACTATTATTATTCTTGAGGGAATGGACTGTTCCATTTTTGTCTTTCTATCACCTGCACGGGCACAGCGTTGTGCACATAGCAGGCACATAACGTTTGTTGTCGAGTTGAATTGAATCCTGCTGTTGTTGTTGTTGAGTCATTTCAGTCGCGTCTGACTCTTCATGACCCCATTTGGGGATACTGTGGAGTATACAAAGATACTGGAGTGGTTTGCCATTTCCTTCTTCAACTCCTTTTACAGATGAGGAAACTAGGGCAAATAAGCGACTTGCCCAGGGTCACAGAGCTAGTAAGAATCTGAGGCTAGATTTGAACTCAGGACGGTGAGTCTTCCTGAATCCAGACCTGGCATTCTATCTATTGTACCACCTAGCTGCTCTGAATCCTATCAACCAAAAGCCGATTGTTTTCTGGGCTCTGTGCTAGGCCCTGGACATAGAAGGATGTCTCAGATACCATCCTTGACATTAATGAATTTGTTATCTAGTTGGGAAAACTGCACATAGAAAATGATATGAAATACTTCAAATTCTGTTGCTTAAGTCGCATCATAAGTACCCTATTGCTTTTTCGTGGTGAAGCTCTTTGAGAAGCATGGCAGAGTGGAAAAGGCAATGGCTACAGAGTCAAGAAAAACTCAGTCTAAAACCTGCCACAGCCATGTAGTAGCAGTGTGGCCTTGGGCAAATTGTTTGATTTCTCCGCCCTCAGCCACAAGGTAGAGGAGTCAGAGTGTGGCAGTGGACTTGATGGCCCAGAAAAACCGCTTCCGGCTCTCAGTCTACACTTCTGTGATCCCAGATGAAGCGTTCTCTTCTTCTCCCATATCCCTCCTCTTTCTCCCTTCTTCACTCTATGCCAAATGTGCTGACACCATGTGTTCTTCAGTAACTGAAAAAAAAAATCATACTTCAGAGCTCATTTCCTCCATGGCAAGTTTTGCCAACTTTATCCCAGTTTCACAAACACATATACAGAGATGTCACATGCAGTGATAACATGGCCTCAACGAAGATAAAACAGAAGCCAATTGCGGATGCAGTTTAAAACATGGCACCGCTTTTGTGGCTCAGATAGCAGATGTCAAATCTGAATATATAGTGACACATAGCAGAAGACAACTGCTGTTGAGAATTTAGAAACTACAAATATCTACTTGAATCACATCCCAAACAACTCACCATGCTAAGGAAATATTAAATATAGAACTACATTCAATCCCTCAGTGTCTCTCTCTCCATAGTTGTGGGCACTATTGGTATTCCTTCACATAGAATATCATCATAATTATCCAAAGATAAATGTTAATCATCCAGAGATACAAGGAGCTTTCTTGTGTGCCAGATAAAGTTAGCTCAACAGATATAATCTCTGAGCTTGAAATTCAAATCAAGGATCTAAAAATTTCTTCAACTATTCTTAAAATGAGTGCCATGTATTTACATATACCCATAGTAGTTGGTCAGGGCATCCTATGATTAGAATCAACAGTCAGTTTCAGGAGATTATAAGATTTATAGATTTTAGAGAACATCTAATAGAGACATTCTTCACATTTTTTGTGCCATGGATCTTTCGTACAGTATTGGCAAAGCCTATGGATCCCATGTTAAAAATCCCTGATTCTAGTGCCACCCCTCATTTTGCAGTTGAAGAACCTGGGGCTAAGAAAGGTTAAGCAACATATGCAAGACTACAGACATATTAAATGGCAGAGCTTGAATTTAAACTCAAGACTTATAGAAAAAAATCTCATTTCCTGACCACAGATTTCATATACTCCTAATCCTGGGCAGTTCACTCTCAAATGTGTGATTTCAATTACAAGGGAGATGAAGCAAAAGAGTGTGAATGGCTCAGTATTACTCATCACCACTACTAAGAAAACATCTCAAAGGGCTACCCTGCTACTCAAGGTCAATAATGTCTTTTTCATACATGATGCATAATGTGTTAGTATCATTAATAAAGAGTTTGGGGATCAAAATGTTTATTAGGTTGTGAAGGCATAAAACAAGTAATCAACCAAATCCCTTACTTTCCTCTTTCTCATATAATCAAATGCCTAGAAAAGATTTTAGCTTCCATTTATCCAGCTACACACAGCATTGCACTCAACCATACCTGGGAGAAAAGTCTAGCACATTCTGTAAGAGTTTTGAGATAAACAATTGTGTAACTATTTTAAACTATTCTATTTTGCTCAAATATATTTAAGAGGTTTGGAAAGAGAAAAGATTTTTGTTGAAGAGCCAAATTTTGACGACAAGAAGAGTCTCTTTTAAGATGCACATTTGAAAATACGGACAGGCTGACTTCAGAAAAGAATGCCCCCCACCCCGGTCCATTTTTATTTTAAAGCCCTCATGACCAGATTGCCAAGTGTCCAACCTATTCTATTCCCAGCTAAGAGGCCATCATTCTACTAGTACCTTAAGCTGAAGTCTTGAAAATCATGTCTATTTCAATGGCAAAATCATAGAAACATGGAGATGAAAGGGACTTCAGAAGCACCTGGATTAACCACTACCTAATACAGAAAACCCCTCTATAAAAACCTTGCTACTTAGCCATCCAGTCATGGCTAATAAACCAAAAGCCAAACAACATAATCTATATTGCTTACTTTAATTACTTTTAGTCTAAGAGCATATTGAAAGATTGTTTCTTCTTGCTCCTGTAGGACAATAGAGCAATCTTGAATGTATATATGTATTTTTAAAATGTGATCCAGTGCTATTTTTATACTCCCAAATTAAATTACATAAGGCATTAAAAAGTTATACATTTTATTGAGTTTAAATTTTCCCTCATAAAATCTTTGACAAGTGAGGAGACAAATACATTCATTAAGCCAATAGGGTGCCATCTTGTAAACACAAACAATACCTTACTAAATGATATTTTCTTCTACTTAATTCAAGAGGATGACTTAGTCAGTGGGGGGGAAGATAGTGTTCCTTAAATATTTTAAACTGTATTTATTATTGAAAAATTTCTCACTTTAAATTAAAAATAAAATAGAGACTAGGTGGATATTTGACTACCTAAGAGAGAATATATTGAGTAAAATACTCAAAATAGTTTTTTCAAGGGAAAACAATGAAATCGTATTTGCTAAAAGTGAGTCAGAAAAAAAGATCTCTATATAAAAATGGATTTTCCCTAAAATATCACCAATTTGCCCTAAGTGTTTTACTTCAGGAAGCTCATAGTCTATTTTAATAATGAACAAAGGGCAAACATGTCACTGTTCTTCCTTTTCCTCTTTCATAATAAACTTAGATACATAAAATCTCAATTTAAAATTATGTAACAGATTTAAAGCATTGTTCTTACGAGGCACTGTTAATTTCATAAAGCCAGGATTTGTTTAAAAAACTGTTAAAATCATATTTCACATTGGCTACCTAGTGAGGAAAACTTTTTAAAAAGGTGGTGGAATCTACATGTTTGAAATTTTAATAAGTAAGAATTATACTCCCTTACTCTAATGGATATGTGAGGTCATCAATGTAGGTATTCCTGCTAATAATGCAGATCAGAGTTCAACCTTGCCTGCTGATCCTTGGGAACTCTCATCTGTGTGCTCCCATAAATTCAATGCCAAGGGTCCACCCAATATCCCATTAAGCTTCCTCATTTTCTCAATTTCAGTTCAGTCATTTTTCAGTTGTGTCCAGCTCTTTGTGACCCCATTTGCGGTTTTCTTGGCAAAGATACTGGAATAGTTTGCCATTTCCTTCTCCAGCTCCTTTTACAGATGAGAAAACTGAGGCAAACTGGGTTAAGTGACTTGCCCAGGGTCACACAGGTAGTAAGTATCTGAAGGTATATTTGAAATCAGGAATTTGAGTCTTCCTGACTCCAAGCCTGGTACTCTATCCACTGTGCCACCTAGCTGTCCCATGTTCTCTTTACAGTGAAGGAGAACGTAGGCAATCAGATTAACAGAATTTCAAAATTAGGAGAGTCCTCAGGGTCCATCTAATCCAATGATACCTGAAAAAGATTTTTCTTTAATGTAACCAAGTGATCAGTAGACTTTTCCTTAAAGACCTTCAACGAGGAAAAATTCACTACCATCTGAAGTAGTCCTTTCCATTATGGGATAGCTTTAATTGTTAAAATGTGTTTTCCTTCTATTAAACCTAAATTTTCTTTTTTTACCCTGTTTCTTACTATCTTCTATGGGGCCAAAGAAAACAAAACCAATCTCTCTTCCAAGGAACAGCTTTTCAAATACTTGAAGACAGCTACCATGATGCATCCTATAAATCTTATTTTTCCCCCTCCAGGCTAAATATTTCTAGTTCCTTCAACTCACTCTCACAGAGCATGAACTTGTGAGTTGTCAGCATCCTGGATGTCATCCTCTGGAAGCTACCTAGCTTATCAAGATCCTTCTAAAATATGGAATAATTAGCCAGTTGAAACCTGAACCCTGATACAGTCAGTGTTCTCAAGGGCTGATGAAGCCTAGATCTTACTCTTGAACCTCTTGAAGGGTCTCAAAGAGTGAAGGCACTAATAATACTCAGTCCTCCAGTGTGAATATTCTGATCTCTAGGGTGATTTCATGGGTAATTCTGAAAAACAGAGAGCAGGCATAGAGACGGGGCACTTTAATTAATCAACGTTATCTGACACTACAATTGAGAGCAGACACTGGGAAGTTTTTTGTTGTTTTTTTTTTTTTGGCAATTGGGGCTAAGTGACTCGCCCAGGGTCACAGCTAGTAAGTATCAAGTGTTTGGTCTGAGACCAGATTTGAACTCAGGTCCTCCTGACTTCAGGGCCAGTGCTCTATCTGCTGTTTCATCTAGCTGCCCCTCAGTTTCCTTTTTTTAGCAATGGTGAGGGGTAGAAGAGAGCTGAGATTAAAAACTGTAGCATCCCTCTCTCCCATCAAGTTACAGTCAACAGAGTAAATGATGAGTTATTGATACCTTGATTCTAATATTCTGAGTTCATAAGTAAGCTCTTTTAAAAGGTTAATCTAATTTTAATTGATATCTTTGGTTTTTATATCACATTCATTTTGGAATACATCCCTCTTCACTTCCCCTGCCCCAGTAAATCGTTACATGTAATGTAAAGAAAAACCAAAAAAAGCAGTTTAGCAAACTAACAATATATCTATCATGTCTGACAGTATATTTAATATTCAACTCATAGTTCCCTACCTCTGCAACAAATTAGGAGAGAGGAGAAATGCATTTTCTCAACTCTTAACCAAGGCCTAGATTGGTCATTATAATTATACAGTATTGAGTTTCTCTTTTTTCTCTATTCCATTGTTGTAGTCCCTGTAATGTTGTTTTCCTGGTTCTACATACTTCACTCTACATCAGTTTCTATAAGTCCTCCAGTATTTCTCTGAATTCTTCCTATTTATTGTCTCTTATAGCACAGAAATATTGCATCACTTTCACATACTATGCAGTCTGGTTAGCCATTCCCTAATTTACACTCACCCCTTTCTAGTTCTTCGCTACCACAAAAAAGTGTTACAGTGAATATTTTGCTATTTATGGTACACTTCCTTTTTTACTTTTGACCTGCTTAGGATATATGCCTAAGCAATGGGATTTCTGGGTAAAAAAGTATGAACAAAGAATTCTGTTCTTTAAAAAAAAAAGCACTTTATAATTTGTTGCATGTTTCCTCCACACTGCACCACCATCATTACCATGCACACATGTAATGGGATGCCATTTTTCTTAAAAATAAGTTTGAGTGTAACACCATTTTTAGAAGAGGAACCTGAAATCTATATTAATGTCTAGGTATCTCCTCATGGAAAAAGCAATAACAAGAATTACAACATGAAATTCCCATAATTGAAAAGCATTCTATTGCAAATGCCAGTGTCTTGTCTATCTTCTGATGTGGTCAAATGCTGCGTCTCTGAGTAAATAAAGTCCATAATTCTATCATTCTTTTTAATAGTTATAGCCTCTCTGCTAACACTATAGCAAACTTTTAAGAATTCCTTGGGGGCAACTCAAATCTGGCTTCAAACACTTGACACCTACTAGCTGTGTGATCGTGGGCAAGTCACTTAACCCCAATTGCCTCGCACAAAAAAAAAAATTCCTTGTGAAGAGTACACAGAAGGTAGGAGTGCAATGAAAGACAGAAAGACCTCAGTACCAGACTAACAAATAATAAGCAGTTTGACATAGGCATTTGGCTGAGAAGCATGACCTAGTCATAGAGAAATTAGTCAAGTAAAAGCTAAAGATGAGAATAGGTTTGCTCCTTAGGGAATAAAAAAACTAGCCACTGCTGCTGTCAGGTATAAAAGATAAAGCATTGGCTCTGTAGTTAGAAGACCTGAGTTCAAATTCTTCCTCTGATCCTTGCAATGAAGGCTAGGGACTATATGGTTTCCAGTTCTAAGACCCTAAAGCTAGAAGGACCCTTATAGGGCATCTGTCATTTTGCAGACAAGGGCACTGAGGCTCAGAGGAGTTAAGTGACTCACCCAAGGTTGCACAGCTACTTAAGTGGTAGAGTCAGAATTTGAATCCAGATCCTCTGACTCAAGAGTCAGTGATAGCTAAGCTGAGCAAAAAGGAGGAAACTTCTTATGAGTAAGAATTGTTTCATTCTTTGTATTTGTATCCATGCCTAGCACAATTCCTGGCACCCAGTAGGTGCTCAGTAAATGCTTGTTGATTAAATAAAGATCTACTACTTCTTCAGGTAATAAGTAGGGATTAACAGGAAAACTTACATTGCACCTAGGATGGAAACCAAATTGGGTCAGCTAGGTGGAACAGTGGAGGGACCACTGGCCCTGGAGTCAGGAGAACTTGAGTTCAAATCCAGCCTTGGTCACTTACTAGCTGTGTGACCCTGGGCAAATCATTTAACCCTTTTGCCTCAGTTTCCTCATCTGTAAAATGAGCTGGAGAAGGAAATCACATATCACTCCAGCGTCTTTGCCAAGAAAATCCCAAATGGAGTCATAGAGAGTTGGGCACAACTGAAGAACAAGAAGAAGAAACACAATTAAATCAGAAAGATTCATTAAAGCCAAGGAAAAAGGGACCTCAGGTAGGAAAATACTAAATTCAACTGACCTTCCCTGCTTTCTTCCCATGATTTGATAATGCACAAGATTTGGGGATCTACACAGCCTCTTATTCACTGACTACACATAGTGTGCAACCTTATCCTCCTCACATCTATATTAAAAAAAAAGTAGCATTTTTTATTCTCAAGACAGCCCACTGAAACTGGGTGTCTGGCATCGACTTGCTATTTTTCCCCTTTATTTAGCATCATAGGATTTTTTTTTTAATTTTTAAATTTTTTTTTAGGCAATTGGGGTTAAGTGACTTGCCCAGGGTCATACAGCTAGTAAGTGTCAAGTGTTTGGTCTCAGGCCGAATTTAAACTCAGGTCCTCCTGACTTCAGGGCCAGTGCTCTATCCACTGAGCCACCTAGTTGCCCCATAGGATTTATTTTTAATGTATTTTGTTAAAACCTTTTACAGCCATCATTATCATTTCTGGAAACCACCTCTAACCCCTCCAGATTGAACCCTCCCTCACGAAAAAGAAAACGAACTAAACAAATTTATCTGGCAAAGTGACAATGTTTGACAATGTGCGCAACACTGTGCCACATATAGTTTCCCCCTCATTGTCTCCCCCCACTTCTCTGTGGTGAGGAGGAAATCACATTTCATTACATTCTCTAGAACCTTTAATGGCTTTTTTGGTTACCCAGAGCTTAGCTTCTTTTTAGCGATCTTTTCAATGACATGGTTAGAGTGACTGTCTATCACTCTTCTGGTTTCTGTTTTGTTCTGCATCAGTTCCATGTTTCTCTGAATGCTCTATGTTCTTTATTTCTTGCTACACACATTATATATAAATAGCATACTTTCTTTTTCAATAGGTAGTTCTTTGCTATCACTAAAGTGTTTCGTGTTGCTGTTCAGTCACTCAGTAATGTCCAACTCTTTGTGACCTCATGGAACATAGCACACCAGGTCTTTTTATCCTCCACTATCTGTCGAAGTGTGTCCAAGTTCATGCTTGTTGCTTCCATGACACTATCTATTCATCTCATCCTCTGCCATCCCCTTTTCCTTTTGTCTTCAATCTTTCCCAACATCAGGGTCTTTTCAAATGAATCCCATTTCTCATTATATGGTCAAAGTATGAGTACAAGTGCAAAAAGTGCTTAGCGAGGATTTTTTTTTTAACCAACTACACATGGGAGCTCAAAGATAAGGCCATATTCCTGAGGCTATAGTTTAAGGAAGGAACTCCCATATACAATCATAGATTTAGAGCTACAAGAGACTGTAGAGACCACCTAACTCTAGATCACCATTCCCTCATTTTACAGCTATGGAAACTGAGTCCCAGGAGAAGTAAAATTATTTACCCAATGCCATATAGTTAATAAATGGCAGTCAGGATTTGAACCCAGGTCCTCTGACTCCAAATGCAGTAACCCTTTCACTGTTCCATCTTGTCTCTCTAGTAGATCTACCACCACCCACCACCCACTTCTAACCTAACCTCCCATCTATGAGGTGGGATACTTCTATGGAACTCTCAGATCATGCCTGTGATATCTCTAAGTTCTCCAACAGAGTACTTGAACAGATTTCCCCTCCTTAGCCCTTAAAGGAACTGACAGCCTAGAGAGACTGCTTGAAACTGGTTACTCATTTCCTCAGAAATGCCTCATTCTTCTTTAACTCCTTCCAGAAATGATCTTGACTCATTGAGGGTCACGATTCTTACATCAGTCTCCTCCCTCACCACACATTTAACCTTACTGTGAGAGGTTGAACCCATTTTCCAACACAGTTTGTCACTCTTGTATGCAATATTATGCCAGTAAAAGTCTATTACCAAGATCTCAACTCTGTTAAAGCTTTTCTGTATGAAGCAATGGCAAGCAATTTAAAAGCTGAGAGCACACAGCCCTAAGACCTTGAAATCCTTGCCAGATTTCAAGTAGTCTCCACCAGTGTTAAATACACTGACAAGCACTTGGCTTCTAAAGCAATTGCCTCTTGGTAGCCTCAATCCCTCCTTTACAGGTGTGTATACCTACCGCATCATGCATTACTGAATCTGAGAAATCATCCTCACAACCAGACCTCAATTTTCAGTAGTGCTGTTTCCCTAAGAATATCTTGGTGTTGACAAACACTCTTCTTTTGCAGGGACTTAGGCTAATGAATCTGCTAGGGGCTGCCATGTGAGTCTCTCACATTCTGGATCTTGTCAGTCAATTCATTTCAAAGCATTTTTAAGAACCTACTGTGTTGCCATTGACTGTTTTAGGAACTAAGGCTACAAAGACAAAAATAAAACTGTCCCTGCCCTCAAAGAGCTAACATTCCTCTGGGGGTAAATATCACATACAGAGGAAAATTAATTTCTATATCTGTAAAAATAAGAGAGTTGGACTAGACCAAAGGTTCCCAAACTTATTTGGCCTACCACCCTCTTTTCAAAAATATTTACCTTTTAATGTTTTTTTTTAAATTTGTATCATTTCAAAAAATATATAAATTTTTTTAAATGACACATCTTAGATTTAATAATTTATTGTAAATTTGTGGTTTTTTCCTGCATTGAAATTTTGATGACACAATATTGCATCATGTAATCGTATACTATACTGATTGTGAACAAGTCATTACACCCACATATTCCTGCTATGCATGCTGGACTTTCTGACAATGCATGGCACACTCACCTGCCAACACTTGCTTTGTTAAGACCTGTCAGTGGGCTTGACCACTGATTGGTTATAACTTGCATTTTGTGTGTTTATTTGGGAAATAATGTAATTGCTACAACTTTAATTCTGTTATACAACAGATGAAACACATACAAATTTTTTTTTCAAAATATTCTTCTTTCTTTATGCTTCCACCACTCCCTTATTTTTATTCAACACCCCCCCCAATTGCACTTGAGGCTGCTGCTGCCCGGCTGGATTATTCCAGCACCCCCCAGGGAGTAGTATTGCTCACTTTGCGAAACTATGGACTGGACAAAAATCAAACCTCCCTTGAAGCCACTGAATGCACTTTATAGAACAATTCTCCCACTTCCACCAAATTTTGGGGGATGTCTCCTTTTCACACTCATCTCATCATACTAATAGCACATTAGACTTAATCGATCAGAAGACATAGCTTCACATTGTAGCTCTGACACTTATGATTTATGTGACTTCAGGCAAGTCACCTCATCTTTTCAAGCCACAGTTTCCTCATTTACAAGATAAAGATTAGAAACCATGTTATCATGGAGAGAGTTCAGGTAAGGAAGACCTGGGTTCAAATCCTACCTCTGATATTTACTAGCTCTGTTACCCTGGGCATGATATGAAACTCTGTGTGACTCAGGAAACTCCCTTTGATTTATATGCTGAGCCATGAAGAGATTATAATCCATGTTGGTGGAGGGTGTTCACAAATTGCACCCCCTGGAGGGGGGTGCTGGAATGATCAAGTCAGGCAGTAGCAGCCTCAGGTATAATTAGGGGGTGTTGAATAAAAATAAGGGGGTGGTGGAAGCATAAAGAAAGAAGAGAAGACAAGAAAATTTTGAAAAAACACAAATTACCTCATACCTTTTTTTCCTGATCATCAAAATATGTCTATTGTAAGAATTTAGACTAAATGGTATCATTTAGCCAGACACATACCTAGGTTAGAAAAGCTGACACTTTGCCTCAGGGCACCAAAGTTTAGAAGGCAGAAACATAGAAACCACTGAGCTTACCACCTACTTAAACAAGAATAATTTGTTAGGGTAGGAAGTATTCAGATGGCACTTGTGACCATGGCCATAACCCAGATAAGCTCCTACTCAGTCTAGCTTTGCTCTCTTCTCATATGTCCATTCCTGAGGTCTGTCCCCTTGTTGATATGCAGGGTCCATGTCTTCTGTCCTAAATGCAGCATGTAATATATAGTAGGTACTTAATAAATGCTTGTTTCCTCCCTTCTCTCTCCCCATCATAAGTCAATGTCTTCTCTCTTCCCATTTTGGATTATTGACTCACTATCAGCAACTGAATTTATCTTTAAAAATTAATTTCAAGGCATTTTTCATGTTACTTACCCTTAGCACATTTTGTAAAACTAGCAGCCCCAGATTCCAAAGATGCTGCTTATATAGATCTTTATGTAACACTCAGATTTTCTAAGCAACTATTCTACATCATGAAATTTTCAAAATGTTTCTGGGTGGAAATACACCACACACTCCTTTTCTAATGCTTCATTGGAATGTGTGAGTAACTCTGGGTTCTTGCAGATTATATCAATGGAGTACATATGCTGGCAGGTGGGCCATGCTATAGAGGCTTTGAGTATGATCCCATGAACCTTCCAGGTTAAATCACCATATAGTCTAATATTTGGTGATTTCAATTTTAAAAAAAGAGGGCATTGAAAGGATAGTGAAAAATATGATGAAAAACATGGTTAAGAAATAAAACAAAATTAGATGACAAAGGTTTTTAGACTTTAAGTCTCAAAGATAGATAGATAGATATAGACATAGTTATGGATTAAAATCAATACCAAATTACAAGAAAAAACAGAAGTCAGAAGATATAACTTGTAGTTGAGGCAATTTCAATCTGACCTATTTAAACAAGATGCTGATGCCAAAAGATGGAAAATGGATAAAGGAACAGACATCAACAAACACTAGCCTCATTTCCTGAAGAAGCATAACCAATATAATTCGATTGCCACAATGAACTTCATTAGACCCACCACTGCCTCTTTTGTGCTTTTATAGGACATTCTCATAGGATCATAGAATTAAACCTGAAAGGGACCTTTGTTCTTGTTCAGTCATTCAGTTGTGTTCTACTCTTCATGACCCCATGGACCACAACATGCCTATACTATCCTTGGAGTTCTCTTTGCAAAGATACTGGAATGGTTTGCCACTTCCTTCTCCAGCAGATTACAGCAAACAAAGGCTAAGTAACTTGCCCAGGGTCACATGGTTAGTAAGTGTCTGAGGCCAGATTTGAACTCTGGTCTTCCTGACTCCAAGCCCAGCATTCTGTCCACTGAACCATCTAGCTGCCTCAAAAGGGACCTTAATTCCAACCCCCTCATTTTACAGGTAAGGTATAGGAGGCACAAATAAATTAAGTGACTTACCTAGGTAATAAAGGCAATAACTGCCTGAGGCAGGATTTGAACCCATGTCTTTCTGACTCCAAGTAGTATCTACTACTCTGCTGCCTTTCTTATCTCTTTCTCTTAGTCTCTTTTCCCTATTCCATACTTTCTCTAACATATAGGGATGGATAATTTTGGTCCCAGGAATATTGATACACTGGAATTAGACAGGATAGTATAGTGAAAGAGAACTGAATTTAGAATCAGAGTTAAAATCCCAGCTGTGTCATTGGTGGCAACCCCCTTACTATCTACATGATCTTGAACAAATCACTCAATTTCTCTGAACTTGGACTATTTCATTTATAAAATGAGAAGGATGGTCTAAATTATCATTCAGGTCACCTTTAAATGTATGATCCTATGATTCTAAGAGACCAAAATGGCTTAGAAAATGTTTCATTCAGCAAGTATAATCTCCTTGACAATCATAAAGAAATGTTAGTCAGTGGCTGTGCCATTTTAGAATATAGATTCATTTAAAAACTGTTACAGAGGAAAGTAGAAGAAGATTATGGCTGGTTGTTGCTTAGTTGATCCAGTCATGTCTGACTCTCCTTGACCCCATTTGGGGTTTTCTTGGCAAAGATACTGGAGTGGTTTGCCATTTCCTTTTCCAGCTCATTTTACAGGCAAGGAAATTGAGACAAATGGTGTTATGTGACTTGCCCAGGGTAGCACAGCTTATAAGTGTCTGAGGCCAGATTTGAACTCATGAAGGTGAGTCTTCTTGACTCTAGGCCTGGTACTCACTCTGTGCACTATGGCACCACCTAGCTGCATTATAGTTTTAATCTGCTTTTTGGATTTCTCCTTTTTCCTTCTGACCAAGGCATGAAGAAAGTATAGAATAAATCATTAAACAAATATAATATCATGCATAGTTTCATGCGGGCAGCCTACGTTAATTGATTATTTTCTTCTTTGTCTCACTGAAGTGAGCCAATTACTAACACATGCAACTTTCGGCAAGTCATTTTTTGGGCCTCAGTTTCCTTATTTGTAAAATGAAAGGGTTTTCTAGATGACCTCTAAGGTTCCTTACAACTCTAAATCTCAATCTCCAGGTACCTCCAGCAGCTACTTCAAATAGAAGTGAATTCAAAATATCTGACGCTATGGGGGTTAATTTGGCATGGAAATCTGTTAGGTATCTACTTGCTCATGTCAGAGAATGACAGAGTAAGCCAACCAGTAGCAAACAAAAAAAAAATAACTCTGGTTATGGCTTTTATCCTACAGGAAGTGTCATGTCTGTGATGTCATTGTGGAATTCCCATGTCATTTAGGGGGTGCTTTAGGCCTCTTGAGAAATACTGTTATTGGCTTCAGGCAAGCTCTCTGGCATATCATGTCACCAGAGACACACTGAACCAGAGAGGAATGCATCCATCTGAATCCAGCATGAAGCATATGCTGTGTAGTGCCTGAAAAAGAAAATGATCTGTCAAAGTGACATGACTGATGGATGGATTGCTCCTAAGAAGGACATGCAATTTCTCCTCTTCACAGTGACCAGACCAAATAAAAATTGCTTATATTGGTTCCATGTCAGGAACATCTCTCATTAAATAAGAAAGTAATAATATCTATCACTTAGATAACACTTTAACATTTGCAAAGTACTTAGTTGATCCTCACAAACAATCCTATGAGGAAAGGTGCTATTATTGCCCCCATTTTATGGATAGGGAAATGGAGTCTTGAAGAGGCTATGTGACTTGCCCAGAGTCACACAGCTAGTAAGCATCTGAAGCTGGATTTAAACCCAGGTCTTCCTGTGCTCTATCTACTATGCCACCTACCTCCCCACAATTAAGAGCTAGGCATTATTTGCGCAGGGTTAGAAAAAGACCATTGTGTCTCATAATGATCATCAAATACAACAAAACAAAATCTGTTACAAGAGAAACATTAGGTCCATCAGTTTGAAATGTTCAAACATCACTTAATGAACAATGGAAAAAGTAATCACTAAGGCTTAAAATAATTGCCTGGGTTGGGTTAATAACTCAACTACACCTAATTGAATCAGCATACATTCTATCATTAGCTTGTCGTCTCCTCTGCACCAGTGTAGGAAGGAAAAAACAAAAATATTGCCTCTACTTCATAACTAGTTAATGTGACAGAAAATTTGTGTGCGTGGGTTAGGCCTGAACCTGTGCTTATATTTGTACAGAGAGCTCCCAGATAAGCGTCTTTCCTGAAACTTTTTTTCTTCTTAAACACTGGAGGGGTGGGAGATGGTGAGGAAGGAGAACACTGACTGTTTAAGTGACTTGCCCAGGGTAACACAGATAATATATGAAGTCTTTCCAGCCCCTGGGCTGGTTTTCTAAACATTATGCCATGATGTTTCTCATTACGATATAACTATGACTAGATGTGGATATGTAACAAAGGGTAGTATATAAATATATGTACACATAAATATATATGTATAAATATACATATATATGTGTATATATATTAAAGATGCTAGGGGACTTAAAGAAGACAAGAAGAATGGATTAAGCACTTACTATATGCCAGACATTGTGCTGGATTCTAGAGATATAAAAACAGTCTCTCTTCGCATAGAGCTTACATCTGTTTAAGTTAAACAACACAGGGAATGATAAGAAAATCTTCAATATATACAAAGTCATTGAAAAGTAATTTTGGTTTGGCAAAGCTCATCTCTATTAGTATGAACATTGTTTTATTATTAAAGTATATTATATTTTTCATAGTCAGGTCCTAAGCAGATGCAAACTAAGCTAAGGACCAGTGCTAGCAGTTGGGAGAAAGACGAAACCTTGTGTAGAAGCCCACACTTGTACTGAGCCTAGGAGGAGGCTAGATATTCTCCCAGGACAGAATCTTTCTCAGGAATATTCCAAAATAAAGCTTTAATATTTGTCAGAGGAATGTGAGGTTTACATCTGCAGCTCATTTTTTCCCCAAGTGATGGGGTTGACATGTTTTTCCCAGGGTATTTAGCTCTCCCATGAGACTCTATTGGTGTAGTGTAGTGTGGACTCTGCTGTGTGGAATTTTTCCTGTTTCAAACAAGACAGAATGAGCTTTGGGCTAATCAAAGCCTCTTGGGAAAAGTTAAAGAAGGAAAAAAAAAAAGACTTCTTTCTCCCCTGAAAGTGTATCTGAGTGATTTTCTACTGTATTTATGGTCCTAATGCTACCCAAGAGGTTACCCAATCCACATGTGGAATGATTGCCTAGATATTTACTAAGTTCATTAAAGAATCAGAGAAAACAGGCATGGTAGCTTTATTCATTTGCAGCTTCAGTTCCTAGCACATTGCAGTGGATAGAGTGCTGAACTTGGAGTCAGGAAGATGTGAATTAGAATTCAGCCTTAGACACACACTAGTTTTGTCACTTAAAATCTCTGTCTCAGTTTCCACATCTGTAAAATGGAGAGAATGTTAAGAGCACCTACTTCATAGGGTTGTTGTAAAGATCAAATAATATATAAAGGGCTTTGGAAACTTTAAATAAATGCTAATTATTATTACTATTATATAGTAGGCAATTAAAATACTTGCTGGGGCAGCTAGATGGCACAGTGGATAGAGCTCTGGCCTTGGAGTCAAATCCAGTCTCAGACACATGATACTTACTAGCTGTGTGACCTTGGGCAAGTCAATTAACCCCAATCACCTCACCAAAAAAAGCAATAAATAATTAAATATTTGCTGATTAATTTTTTTTTCTTTAGTCAATTAGAGATTTCAAAAGGGGTTTTTGTTGGCGCTGGTTTTTTAAGTTGTTTTGGATGAACTCTGTGAGTAAAATCACCCATGGTGCAATGTAATTCTTCCTCATCATTGCTCTAATGTTTAGTGGGAAGTAGTGTAGAGATAATTATCTCAAATTCTTTCTACTCTTTCTTAATAAACAGAATGTCCCTCACCTTGCCAAATAACACTTAGTATCCTATTTCCCCCAATCTCTGGTTAATCCAAGATTTTATTTGACTAAAATAATATAAGCAGAGAACCTGAGATTTCAACACAAGCAGCTTTATTAATAAAAAAAAAAAGATCCAAAATCCAGGAAGGAAGAAAGACAAGGGATTTTGCTGCAGGGGCCCTGTGTTCCAACACACAGAGAGAGCAGTAACAAAGGATCTCTCAGGTTGCTGTCGGTTGACAGATTGGCTTGAAGAGCCCGGCTCAGTGCAGTGAGTGAGGGGGAAGGAAAAGCTTAAGCTCCACCCATCTCACAGGGTTACCTTTTGTCTGAGGATTTCAGGTCTCTAATCCTTACCTCATACTGAGGAAAAGTAACAAATTCATCATCTTCTTACAGGCAGGATATTTTTGTGCCTCCTTTTGTTTTGGTGAAAAGATTTCCCTGATGCCGCCTTGAAATTCCCTGGGTCCTGCCAGCTCCCTTCTTCTTACCCGAAAAGGATAAATGAGACTAGAATTATGTTCACACTAACAAGGAAACAACAAAAAAGATTTAACACAACTTCCTAGTGACCTCTCAAATCATGTCACTATTTCAGAAAACAAAGCTCTATTACAATGGGGCGGGGGAGAAGCATTAAGATTCTGAAGGTATTTATCAAACTTTATCCCTGCAATGTGTATTAGTTTTATTTTTCTAAATCAAGGAGAAAAAATACCTTGAAATTCACAAATTCTTGCTTATGACCCTTAGCCCTCTCGTCTATTTTATTCTGTATCATATTTTTTTACTTGCCTACTATGTAATTTTCATATTACAGTTTGGAAGGGTACACAGAAAAGCAAAGTAGTTTTGTTACAATTGTGTTAAATTTAATTATCCCTTAAAAAGCATACACAACAATTCATTTTCATATAAAATTATTTTTATTGTTCTCTATATCAAAATGATTGTTTGTTGATGTACATGCTTATAATTAAAAAAGAAAACTTATATTAAAAAGAATATTGCTTTGGGTTTTAGCTAATAAGGAGCTCTGGATTGGGAAGAACTCAAAATGCTTTTTATAAATCATATTAGGAATCTGTAACCACATGGAGCTTAAACCCCCAGCTATTTCCCTGTGTTTCCCATAAAAAAAACAAAGGCTGAGAAGAGATCAACCCAGGGAGTTTGCAGAAAAATTTGGTATCTAATTTTCAGTCAATCCATCAAGCCCAGCTCTTTTAACCTCCCTTGGGCTGATTTCCCCCAAAATTCCATTCAAACCAACAAACATACAAAGGGTGTCACAAAAGTCTTAGTGCAATTTTAAGTTATTAAAGCTTAAAAGTGCACTAAGACTTTGGCAACACCCTCTTTTAAGCACCTAAGAAGTCTTCATCAGTATAGCGACATCCTGGAGTTATTAGGACCTTTCCTTCTAAGAGGTCAACATGCCTACACAAGTTGTTTAAAATGTGGTCACATTGATCATAATAATCGTATAAGATTATCTTTATCCCTCTTTTATAGAAAAAGAAAAAGAATCCAAAAATATTTCAAGTGATATGCCCAAGATCCCTTAGTTAGGAGAGAGTACACATAGAATCTATAGAGCAAATTAAAATAGGCAATAAATCCAAGGAGCCCAGCTTACATAGTCAGTTCTAAAGATTAGAGGATGGAAGGACTTTCACATTCTACTGAGATTTTAACATCTCTGAAAAGCTCTCCATCTTTTATCCCCCAGACTTTTGCCTAAAGGAACTGTGAACCTTCTGACCTGAAGAATGTCCCATTAAACCAATTAAATTAAAGGCTCTTAGGTGATTTGACTAGTTGAAATTAGTACTATTCCCTCACTGCTATGTGGGGGTGTAGGCTTGACACAAAAGCCTTGACCTCTATCAGCAGAGTGGAAGAAGAGGTATTAGGGAATCGTTAGCACTCTGAAAAAAGCACTGGGATTTAAAAACTTAGTTACCCATTCCTTTGCATCCATCTCTATAGCTCTGTCTCTGTTTTTCTGTCTCTGTCTCTGCCTCTCTCTCTCTGCCTGTCTCTCTCTGTCCCTCTTTGTCTCTCCCTCCTTCCCTCTCTCTTCTTCCTAGATGAAATCAAGCTAGAATAGTACCAGCTTATTCTTCAGCAGTGGGGAGCAGCCAGCCAAAGCTACCTCTTCTCTATCTGGGGGAGGTTTTCAGACCTCAGGTTTAAGAAGCAAGGCAGCTATGGGGCCCATTTACCTTCAGCTCATGAGTCCTTTGGATGAAAGAAGCATTTGGAAAGAAGAATTTCTCCCCTCTCCTTATAAATCAAATAAATAAAAATAAAAACCTCTGCCAAGCCTGGTGCTTTTTTTCCCCCTATCATTGAACTGGCTTTAAAGAAAAAAAAATACCCTTCCCTGCTTCTTTCCTTTCCCTCTACTAAAAGAGAAAAATCAAACAACTGTCTAAACAAATCAATCCAACATTTCCAAGGGTTTTTGACCTGTAGCAATGTCAATTCTGTCTTTTTCTTTCTTGCTTGCTTTCTTTCTTTCTTCCTTTTTCATGTAAAAAAAAAAAAAGCTATGATTCTGATCCCTTCCAATATGCCAGGGCCTGCTGAAGGCACGTTTCATTGTTCATAGAGCTCTGAATGATAAAAAAAAAAAAAAGGCAGGAAAAGAATAAATTCATCAAAGTTGCAAGAATATTCTAGGGGAAAGAAAAAAAAAAGGAATTTCCTGAGGTAACTGTCCTTGACCTGGCTCTTTAATCGAGTGAAATTTCATCACTTTATCTAATATCATGCTTCATGCTTCAGGCTCCCAGCAATTCTATTTTAGTGTGGTCTAATGGGCAGCTGACACATCCTCTCAGCAGCAGACTGTATAATATCTGCTGACACACTGTGTGGTGAGCACCCTATAGAGAGCTGTTTATTTGTGCCTGGCAAGGAAAAATTTCATCTAGTTGTATCTCTTCACCACCCTTTCAGTTTCTGTTTCCAGGGCAGCAGTGGGCTTCCCATTTGAAGAGGTTCGGGAGCCCTTGCCGGGAATTCAGTCGCTTATTTGGGTGGCTGTACATTATCTGACTTTAGGTGAGAGGTTGTGAAAGCGCTGGTTATGGTTGTCTGAAACCTGAATCTAGATAGTGTAATGAAGAGTGTCATTCTAACTGCTTTGCAGGCAGCTCTTCTCATAACCTCTGATTCAATTTGATATTCTGAGGTTACGCACTGTATTGGGACTGAAAATAGGAATGCACACGAAAAGCTTTTATATTTATTCAGTTCAGTAAGCATGGCAAACTCATCAACAGCTATTTGTACACTGTAGGCATGGTGGGGCTTACTTTGATGTTCTGATCTATGCTTGTGATTTTTTCCTCCAGTATTACTTTGGAGTAAAAAAAAATGCACTTAAAAAAAAACAGACTTAACTCTCAACATAATAGCAGAGGACATTATCATAAACGAGGCAACACAGAAAAATAAAGCAATGACACAATCTGTGACTCTGACCTTCCATCTTGAGGCAGCATTCAAATTGCACGACAGAGAGCAAAGAATGAGGGGGCTCATGGAGGTTTGTGTGTGGAGGTTTTAAAACTGGTCACACACATAAACTGGATACCTAGTTTTTGTGCCACTGTTCTCTGTTGACCAGTTAACTTGCAAATAGAAGCTTAAACAAACTAATGTTATCATGAATACAATAATAATGAAGCTGGGTGGCTGGTAGAACTCTTAAAACTCTGAGACCTCAATTTGAGTTGCCCACATATTACGCCTTAACTAGAATAAAAATCCACTCCACATTTTTTTTCAAAAAAAGATTAAATTTAGCTACAAATGGAATGGATTGGTGCAGAGATCCCCATAGGAGCATTCATAAAGCAAGGATACTTTTGCTGTCAAATGATGTCTAATTCTACTACCAGGGGTGTGGAAGTAGCAAAACAAACTGATAGTGGTTAGGAAGGTATATGAAGGACTTTTTTTACTAGGAGAGGAAGCTCAACATGATGAACTGGGAACCAGGAAACCTGGGTTCTAAGCCTGGCTCAACTATTTACTACTTCTGTGTGTAATGGTTAGCAAGTCACTTTATCTCTTGGAGCGTTGGCTTCCTTATCTGTGAAAATGAGGCTGTTTGGCTAGATCAGGAGTTCTTAGCCTTTTTTATGTCATGAATTCCTATAGCAGTTGGATAGAACCTATAGACCCTTTCTCAAAGTGATGATTTTTAAAAATAATTCATAATTAAAGGAGATTATAAATTATTTAGAGGTTAGTGAAAACAGAGATGTAATTTCTTTTTCCCATTCAAGTTCACAGACCTTTGAAATATAGCCACAGATTCCTTGGGGGGAGAGGTGGTGGTCCATGGACCCCAGGTTAAAGTCTAGATGATTTCTTTAAGGTCCCTTCAAGTTCTAATATTATGTAATCTATCATCTACTTCTACCAATATAAACCATACTCTTTCTCTCTCTCTCTCTGCACACCCATACCCATACCCACACCCGTATACCATCACCACCATTATGGGGATTACGATAACAATGACAGCAAAGTCCCAAGAAGGCAGCCATAACAGCATGTATGTTGCTGTTGTTTAGTCGTTCGGTAATGTCTGACTCTTTGTGACCCCATGGACCATAGCACACCAGTCCCTTCTCTCCTCCATTATCTCTCAAAGTCTGTCCAAGGTCATGTTCATTGTTTCTATGACACTATCCATCTCATCCTCTGCCATCCCCTTTTCCTTTTGCCTTCAGTCTTTCCCAACATCAGGATCTGTCCCAATGAGCCCTGTCTTCTCATTATGTGGTCAAAGTATTGAAGCTTCAGTTTTAGTATTTGACCATTTAGTGAATAGTCTGAATTAATTTCTTTAAGTATTGATTGATTTGATCTCCTTGCTGTCCAGACACAAATAGTTCTCATGTAGAAGCCAGTCAGCCACTCTGCTACAGGTGAAGAGGAAGATGGCATCTGATACATTTAAAAGTTTGTATCACTCTGTGATAGACAAAAGAAAAAAAAAGAAACACAATAGGTGCCATCAATTTTGGAATGACTGGACAAATTGCAGCAAATATAATAGAGTATTATGCTAAAAAAAAAAGAATTCGGAGAAATGAGGAAAGACTTGTATGAGCTGATAGAGTAAAGAAAGCAAAATGAAAAATCAATATACAAAATGATTGACATAAAAAAACACAGTCAAATTCAGATGAAGTGAAATGAAAAATCTTGGTCCTTAAAGAACTGAGGAGGAAACAAAACTTCTTCTTTTAAGCAGAGAGATAAGGTCCCAAATCCATAATGGAATACATACACTGTCTGAGCGGTCAGAGTTATTGTCTGCGTACGATGACTTTGTTTAAAAGAAATAATTCAATGGTGGGGGAGGGGTCAGGGGAAATGGCTGTAATATAAAAACAGAAAGCAACAATAAAACTTTTTTTTGTCAAAAAAAAAAATTTGTACCAACAGATGTTTTTACAATCCCATAGTTTAAGCATAACAGACCAAATCTACCAGTATTTCCCAGAGATCATTTTCTTCTGAAATAAACCTCTCCAATACAAATTCATAACAGCCAAGTTTAGAATTTGCTTTAGCATAAGCTCTGGAAGGCAGGAATCACACACTTGCCATCCTCTGTGTGACGCATATGCTGTGAGCACATGGGCTCAAAATACCCTTAACTTGTAATAGAACCATATTGATGAATTGGCCAGTATGTGAAAAGTTCATTAGAATGAAAACTGAGCATATAAAAAAGCAGGAAAAATCCTGTTATTCTTTTTTTGAAGTTAAATTATTGTATAATTGCTAGAAAAAGAAGAAAATTCCTTCTCAAAATTGTATTTTGAAGCTTTTTTAAATAGTTGGCAAGACTTCCTACTTTCTAGGACTATAAACTACACTGACTGCCAAATTGTCAAAAATAAAAAATGTGGGCTTTAAATGCTGTTTTTATTTTTCCCCCCAGTGGAAACAGACTATACAAGCACTTTCTCTGCCAAAATAGGTTCCTTTTCCAAGGGAAAAAAGACATCATTTAAAATTTAAATGACTGGGGGGAGGGGGTAACTCTACTCCCTATATCTCATTACTCCTCAGATGACAGGCAGAAGTATCATAGAATCATAAAATTTTAGACCTGGAAGGGACTCCAGGGATAATCTAGTCCAATCCTTCAAAGAACTACCATAATCACTATTCTATTTTACAGATAAAGAAACTGGGACCCAAAATGATTAAGTGACTTTTCCAAGATCTCACCATTATTAACTGACAAAATCAAAGCCTTGGATTATACAACTTAAAGGGGTTATATTCTAAATGCCAACCCTTCAAAATTCCTCTGTACTCCCCAGTCCTATTTCAGTCAATATATAAATTAAATAATCAGCAAATATTTTACTTGATTCAGGGATTATGAAGGCAGGAACCGTCTCACATCCCTAGCACCTAGCATAATGCCTGCCTGGTACATAGTAAGCTGATGCTCAATAAATTCTTGTTAATTGATTGGTTCTTTTGGGGGTTGGGGGATTAGTATAGTTTAGATGGTAGCAATGAAGTTTAGAGAAAGCAAGAATAAAGTGTAGTAGTCCGACAACATAAAAGCTTTGGTTCAGAGCTTGCGGCCTTAGGTGTTTAAGCTGCACACAAGTGATAAATACAATCTTTAAAGAGAAGATTCTTGGGGGGAGGGGAAGGAATTGTGATTGGATGAAGAAAATTTAAATGTGGAAGTTTTCTCTGGTTCAGAACATGCTATCTTTGAAGCAAACAGGAGGTAACCTTTCAGAAAAATTCCTAGAGATTCAAACCAGACAGCTGTACCATATCCACACTCCTCTCAGGAAGTGGACGAACATGAAGTTTGAGCCTCTTACTTTATAACACATTTAAAACTATGCTGACACATGAGCCAGGATCATGATACTGTCCCATAGTTTATGGCAAGTTGAAGGTTAAATGATCCTTGGTTCCTTTAGGCTTTCTTCTGACTGTCATTAGGGCTAAAAGGAGAGAAACAAAGAAAACCAAACCCAGGGCTAACAAAAGGATCTCTCTCTCTCTCTCTCTCTCTCTCTCTCTCCCTCTCTCTCTCTGTCTTTCTCTTTCTGTCTCTGTCTCTGTGTGTGTGTGTCTTGCTATCTCTATCTCCTCTCCTCCCCTCTCCTTCTTTCTCTTTTCCTATATTCTCTTCTCCTTTTATCTCTCTTCCCCATGTTCATCCTCACTCCTTTTTTCTCTTCCCTTATTCCTCCCCCTCTTTTCCTCTTCCTTTTTCTATCCCTTTCCTTCTCTTTTCCTCTCTCCCTCTTTCTCTTTCCCTGATCTTTCTTCTTCCCTCCTTCTCCTCACTTTTCCTCTTTCCCTCTTCCATTTCCCCTCTCTCTCTCTCTCTCTCTCTCTCTCTCTCTGTCTGTCTGTCTTTTCCCCTCTCCTTCTCTCATTCTACAGCATTCTCTTTTCTATTCTCATCTCTTTTCTCCTAGTCCCTTTTCTTTGTTCTTTCTCTTTCACCTCCCTCTTCCATATGACTTTAAAATTTTTAGCCAGAATTTAAAGGTCAGGAAAGAAAGGTTTCACAAGGGGAGGAAAAAAATCCATTTCCTCTTTCAAAATGACTGAAAGATCTATCCCTAAAGTCAAATGTAGACCACTAGATGCTGGACTCTACCAGCAAAAATGACTGAGATCCCATCCTCAGGAATACTTGGACAAAGTTACAATTATGATGTGACTAATGATCTAATGTATTTTTTCTAGTAATGTTATTCTTCTGTCTTCTTTTAATCATAATCTGACATATTAGGATAATTTCCTCTCTTGAAGAGATTTTATAATCATTTGAATCACCCAGAAGAAGGCAAGAAAGGAAAGGACAACCAGTCATTAAAGGCCTGGGTAGCCATTTCAAAGAACTGCCATAATCACTATTCTATGAAGTGGGGGATGTGTTGATTTCGAGTTGTTGCTTCTGAAAATGCTTCACAGCATGGTTCAACTTTCAGATAGATATTAATCTCCCCTATTTAGCTAGGTGGTGAACTTAATAGCAAATTCCAGCTTTGAATGCAGAGCACATAATAGTGTGTGCTTATGTCAAGGTAGGGGAAGCAGGTGGCGTCTTCAGAATGATTGCCTTTGAAGTTGGGAAGGAAGGGAGAAATAAAAAAGAAGGAAATGGAGCTGTCATTGCAAGAAATTGGATGGAAACCGCGGCACAAGTCCCGCTACCCACAGAGTGTCCTGATGATCATTTTTTCCACCCAAACAACAATCCTATTGAAAAAGTGATAATAATACTGATGATGATATCTATAACTTAATATCACCTTTCCTTTCATGTGGTTGCCAGATAATGTTATTGCTACAAATAAAACCATCAGTAATAATAGCATTAACAACCTGTTTATACAGCAGTTCTTGTACAGGGATTTGGAGCAAATAGCAAATGTTATTTTTATTAACCTTCAGAATACCCATATAAGTACCATATTCCCCTATGTACCCTCATCCATGTGTTAGCTAGCTTTTTCTAAAGGTCATAGGATTATAGACCTAGGTACTAGAAAAGACCTCAGGAATCATCTAGTCTAAACCCTCATTTTTTCAGATGAGGAAACTGAGGTTCAGGAAGGGAAAGTGACTTGCCTAGGGTCACATAGGTATAAAAGGTTTGGGATTTGAACATATATCCTCTGATTCCTGATACAATGTTCTTTCCCTTGTACTAGTGAACCTCTCTAATGTACGTTTTCACCTGATGAGAATATGGTAGGCCAAAGGGAAAAGCCTAGTAAATATAGACCAAGTATGCAGAGCCTCTTTTAAAATAATCCATCATCCAATAACCCTGACCCCAGTTTCTTCACCTATTAGATGATAGAGATTACACAAAGTCCACTCCAAAACAGTATCACATTTAACTCATAAACATCATATTCCAAGGCAGTGTACCATATATATATATATATATATATATATATATATGCAGAGAGCACATAAGCATAAGAAGACTCCATTTAAAATCTCCCTTTCAAAAAAATAAAATAAAATAAAAATCTCCCTTTCATCAAGAAGGATTGAATCAAGACATTTATGTGCTCTCAACAAGACCTGGAAATCATGTTCCATGTTGACTGTCTGCAAAGAACATCACTGTAATACCCAAATTTACCACAAAATAAATGTTCATGTGCCAAGACATTGAGAACAGTTTCCAGATATTAAAAATATGTCCATTTACATTTTTAAAAAACTATTAAAAGTGTCCATTGTTCCCCATTCTCCTAACCCATCATGCTCCATCGTAGGCAGTTACCTATCTGATTTCCCCTGGACTCGATCAATGTGACAAGTTCTAAGATCACAGATTTAGAGCTGTAAGGAATTTGAGAGCCCCTCTTTTACAGATGAGGAAACTGAGACACAGAGACAGGAAGTGACTTGCCTAGATGTAACACAGCTAGTAAATGAGGTGAGATTCAGTCCAGGTCTCCTTGAATTCAAGTCCAGCAGCCTATCCACCTAAAATCTGATGTATAGACCCCATTGCAAAGAAATCATCATATTAGGCTTTGGACTAAAAGTCAAAAGAGAAAGACTTAAAAAGAAAACACATAATGTCATTATATTAGGTCATCTTTCAGTTAAAGGGGCAAGACTATTAGGATATACCTTTGCTGTAATTATGCCCTTTCCCAACCTCTATTAATGCAAGTAATCACTCTCACTTTAGAGTCTTCCATCGTTTTCTTTCTCCCTTCCCTCCACCTTTGCCCATACTTCTCTTTCATGTACTGTTCCCTTCCATTCCTCACTCCCAAAGAAAGACCCCTTTTTCTCTCTTTTTTCTCTGATCCAAAAGACCTCCAATCATCAAATAACAATAGCATTGAAAGAAAATGTGTGAGGAACTTTCCCCCAGACTAAAAGTAAATTTTTAGTTTTTATTAGCCAATGTGTCTATTAGCAAAACAAAATTAAGCAAGGAGTCTCTTGTATCATTCCTGACTTCACTTTCTTTGCCTCACCTTGAAGCTGTACTATTTTTCTTGCCCTTGCTCTGGAAGTTATAAATTGGCATAAGCACTGGGGCTTTCGTTACAATCCTGAATTAGTAATTCAGTGATAAGTGACATTTGGAAAAGTTGCGGGTTTCTGCAGCATTTCCTCCAAGAATTATAAATAAGTCCCAAACATTGAATAACGCAAGTTAAGACCTTCTATAAAAGACCATACAGAATAAGAAGGTCCAGTGAAAAATTCATTTGTTTTGTCAGTAAAGCTTCCTCCAGGGTAGTATACACATTGCATAGACTGTGCTTTTAGTTAATTCTATTAATAATGAATTTCAGTTACACATCAATGAATTAGGACCTAGGTCTCCAATACCGAGTCAATAACAATCTTTCTTTAGTAATGCTCAAGTTCAGGTTCATAAATACACATTAAATTTAGGCTTTTGTGGGTGCTATTCTATGCTTACAGAATACCAAATGATCAGGCAGTTTTGTATCTCTGCTTTTTGAGGCACAGCATTACTTCAGTCAACCAACGTGGTTGTGATTCTTGGGTGTTCTGGTTAAGTGAACTTTCCAATTAACGGCATAACCCATTTAAGCAGCAAAATTGCCCAAGGCAAAGCTGTGCTGTGTAGAATATAGCAGTTGTTGTTGTTGTTGTTGTTGTTGTTTTGTTTTGTTTTTTTCAGGAGAGCACAGTTCTATTAGCCATTCCTTCTATTATATGTTTTTAGAAATGAGAATGAATGTAATTATTATTAGCATTATTGTTAATACATTACTGTTATTATTACAACTATAAATCTCTTTACCCACCACAAATCTCTCAGATGGCAAGCTGCCCATCAACCACAATGTGGGGTCAAAGAAGCTTTGTACAAATAGGAAGCTGAGACTGCCCTGATACCTTTAGTTCAGCAGAATAAACCTAGATGAGAATAATTCAGTTTTTGCCCCTATAACACCTCCATGAGCACCTATAACACCTCCATGAGCATCTTAAGTATCAAACCTTTTTTAGGTTTGATAGGTCAAAAACAGAGAGTTTCAGAAGGCCATTAGAATAAACAAGTATTTTTTAAAATAAAATTTGATTAAAAATTGACTTCTTAGCTAAAGCTGGTTTTGAAAAACAATGAGGTAATTTGATTGTGCTCTCTAGAATAGTCAGATTTAGGTTACAAACTGAATGGCAGTACAGATAGTTTTGATAAGTACTGTCTTATAATATAGTTTAAAATCTGGTACTGCTAACCCTTCTTCCTTTATTTTTTTTCATTAGTTCCTTTGATATCCTTGATGTTTTGTTTTTTCAAATGGATGTTGTTATTATTTTTCTGATTCAGTAAAATAATTTTGGTAATTTAATTGGGATGGCATTGAATATATAAATTAGCTTAGATAAAATTGTCAGTTTTATTATATTGGCCATGAACAATTGATATTTCTCCAATTATTTAAATCTGATTTTATTTGTATAAAAAGTTTTTTTTATAATTTTGTTTATGTGGTTCCTGTGTTTTGTTTTGGCAGGTATATATCCCAAGTATTTATATATTTAAAAGGAATAGTAAGTTGTACATAATAGATTTGCAGTTACATGAGCAATCATCTTTTTTTATTATACTATTTTATGGAAATGCTTGTCTTACTCCATAAATTAAAACTGAATGACAGTATGGTGTAAGGGATAGAGAACTGGCCTGAAGTCCAAGAAAATCTAGTTTCAGATTCTGCCTCTGATACCTCCTGTGTTACCCTGAGTAAGTCACTTAACTTCCAGGCAACTCTAAGACTAGAAGGTGCACATCTGCATTGGTAGAGGGAGTTTCCTTCTTTGGGATTCCCCAATACCATTGAAATTACAGGACCAGTTTTTAATCCCAGATTACAAACTACTTGACAAGGGACAACCTTTACTGATTTTGCATCCCCAAAGGCCATAGTATAACATTGGATTTATAGTTGTAATAATAACAATAATGCAAACAATTATAACCATCCTCATTTATGTAACACTTTATAGCTTGTGAAGCACTTTGCTTATAACCATCCTTCAAGGTAAGTAATGTAAGAATTATCCATTTTTCATAGTTGAGGAAACAGAAGCTTAATTCAGTGACTTGGCCATAGTCACATGGTTATTTTGTGTCAGAAACAGGTTTCCTGCCCCACTATACTCTGCTACATAATAAAATATCTTCTGCTTGATAAATATTTCTTAAGGATCTGCTATGTGCAAATCACTGTGATACGTACTAGGGACACAAAGATGAATTTACCTGGTCCCTGCTCTTGTTGTTCCAAAAGAGGAGATGACAGACACATAAATATAATATAAAACAGCATATTATAAATGGGGCAACTAGGTGGCACAGTGGATAGAGTGCCAGGCCTGGACTCAGGGAGACTCTGCTTCCTGAATTCCAATCTGGCTTTAGACACTAACTGTGTGACCCTGCACAAGTCACTAAACCCTGTTTGTCTCAGTTTCCTCCTCTGCAAAATGAGCTGGAGAAGGAAATGGCAAACCACTCCAATATCTCTGCCAAGAAAACTCCAAATGGGGTCACAAAGAGTCTGACAAGACTGAACAATGACTGAACAAATATTATAAAATCACAAAAGAGGGGAAAAGGGCTATAGGAATTCATTGGTTGAGTGCTAGGAAAACACTGATGAAAATGTAAGCTTCCTGCAGCCTTCATATCTCTCAGCTAATAGGAAAAAACCTAGATTAAAAACTAAATCAATTTTTCTTCAATGTACCCTATAAATACCTTATTTTTACATATTTTTTCATATTGTCTGGCCTCCGCCCTCACCTACCTTAGATTGGCAGGTCCCTTGACAGCAGAAACTTCCTTTTGCCTTTGTCTCCCCAGAGCTTAGTACAGTGTCTGGCACATAATAGGTACTTAATAAATGCTTATTGGCTGATTTATCAAAACTCTAGTTTCTGTTCTTTGAAAATAGAATGGTAAATGAGTTAAATATTTTTAAATGGTATTAATATATGCCCCAGGGTAGAAAAAACCATGTGATTGATGTTCATGGTCTTGAAAGCTGTCTGAACCACAGAGAGTTTGACTTGCCAAAGGTAATACAGAAAACATATGTTAGAGGCAGGACTGGTACGTCTTTCTGATGCCAAGATTGATCTCCTAGACACTATGCCAGGCTGACATGTTTTTACACATATATATAGGTATGCATGTATATGTACATGTATATGTATGTGTGTATATAATTAATCAACATTTAAATCTCCACTCCATCACAACTCCCCAACCCCAACACACACACACACACACACACCAGATAATGAGATTTTGCTTTCAGTGAAAGATTCATTGATAGGTATACAGCTGCAACCCTGGTCTTAACAGCCAACTTAATCCCCAAAGAGCCAAATAAGTCATCCAGTGTGAATGCAAAAGGCTTCTACTTGGATTTCAAGGTCTATACGTTAAGTCTCTGCTTGAAAAAGCCTACTCTCTATCAGGTTATGTATCTAATATTTTCTTCAAGACTTACCTCAAGATAACTCTAAATAACTTTCCCTACACCCATTCTCCCATTGGAATTTCTACCCCCTTTCTTTGTTTTTGTTTTTTTTGTTTTGTCTTTTCCCCTCAGCATGCTTGTATACCATAAAAATGTGTTACTTATTCTTACTTGTTTCAGACATACACACTTTGCCTCAGTGGCTAACTAAAAAGTTTAGTTGCCCAAAGGCAAGGACTAGGTCTTCAACTTTATAGTTCACTAGATTTATTTACAAGTTTTCTCCCCTATTAAGAGAGAGAGAGAGGGGCAGTTAGATGGCGCAGTGGATAGAACTCTGGCCTTGGAGTCAGGAGGACTGAGTTCAAATCCGGCCTCATACACTTCATATTTACTAGCTGTGTGACCCTGGGCAAGTCACTTAACCCCAATTGCCTCACCAAAAAGAAAAAGAGAGAGAGAGAGAAACCTAAGCTCAAATATCAGCTCTGACACCTACTGCTTGTGTGACCTTGGACAACTTATATAAGTGCTACAGGCCTCAGTTTGTTCATTGGTAAAATGAGTGGTTTGGATTAGAAAATCTCTATGATCCTGTCAAGCTCTAGCATTCTAAAATCCTCTAAATTCTGTTTCAGTGTCCCATATTACCAACTTTAACATGCCCACTAAATGTGCTCCTTCAAAAACTGTTTTATGAATCAATAGATTAATTTAATTAAGGAAATAATCTAAAAGGTAAATGTTTTATATCTAACAGGAAGTGTATCCTACTCAAGCCTCGCATTATGGTGTAGTTGTTAGAATCCTGCATTTGAAATCAGAAAGACCTAGATTTGGATACTTACCAGCTATGTGACCCCGAGTAAGTCGCTAGATCTCTCTGTACTGCCATGCTCTCCTCTGTAGAAAAGAAATGGCAGAAGCCCAGATCTCACAGGGTTGCTGGGAGTATCAGATGAAATATTGTACAGGATGACCATGACAAATCTTAAAGTACAGTAAGAATGGAAGCTATTGTTATTATTATTATTATCATTGTCATTAATTACATTACTAGTATACTAATTACATTACTCTAAATTCTGAGCCTGACCTAAAAAGATTTATATATATATATAATATATATATATACACATATACACACATACATATATAGTATGTATATATACATATATATAGTAAAAGTACAATATCGAAAAGTACAAGAGGTTTTTGTTTTGTTTTAGCAGAGGACAATTATTATTGTCTCCATTGAAAGTAATGGCTAGTAATAATTTTATTAAACTGATTTTTTAATAAGTGATGATATAGTGACATAAAATAAGCCAGTGGGCCATTCCAGGGATCTTGACAGGCTACAACATGGGACTGAGTCAAATAAGATGGAATATAATAGGAAAAATTCAAAGTCTCACACTAAATTTTAAAAAATCAACTTCATAAGTACACAAAGGAAGGAAATTTGCCTAAACAATTGTTCATATGAAAAATATCTCGGGGTTTTAATGGACTGCAAATTCAATATAGTCGACAGCATGGTGCAGCAGTTAAGAAAGCAATGCAATCTTTGGCTACATCGAGAGATCCAGTGTCCAAGACTAGAGAGGTGATCGTCTCCTGAGTATATTCTGCCTTGGTCAGACCTCACCTGGATTAATATGTTCACATGACAACATATAAGACTCAGTGGAAGGAACTGAAGATGTTTAGCTTGGAGAAGTAAAGACTTAGGGGGATGACATGATAGGTGACTTCAAGTATTTGAGAGGTTGTCAGATGGAAGAAAGATCAGCCTTGTTCTTCTTGGTCCCATAAGGCAGAAATATGAGCAATGAGCGAAAGATGCAGAGGCAGATTTAAGTTCTGTGCTGTTTAACATTTTTATCAATGATATGGATGAAAGCATAGAAGGCATAAAATTTGCAGATGACACATAGCTAGTAGAGGATAGCTGATATGCTGCAAGACAGGATCGAAAATATTTCTATGGTCTAAGACAATGGTTCAAATGTAATAACATTAAAATTAACAAAAATAAAATAAATAAAATACCAAATGGGTTCAATAAACCAATTTCACAAATACAAGGCAGAAGGAGGTTTGGCTAGACAAAAATGCATGGGAAAAAACATCTGGCATTTTAGTATACTATAAGTCTAATTTGAACCAACAGTACAAACTTTGAAGCAATAATATAAACTTGCTCTCCGTTAGGGGAGACAGAATGTCCAAGACCAGGAAGATGTTAGTCCTGTTTTATGCAAAACATCTGGATTATTGTATTCCATTCGGGGTACCACACGTTAAGAAGGACAACGGTAGGTGGGGGCACATCCAGAAGAGGGTGGCCAGGATGTGGTTCATGCCGTAGCAAGACTGAACAAAAGCACTTGGGATTATTGATCCCAGAGAAGAGAAGATTTAGGGAGGACTTGATAGCTAGCTTCAATTAACTATCATGTTAAGAGGAATTACATTTAATATGCTTGATTCTAGAGGGCAAAACTAGAAGCAATGGGAGGCAATCTCAGGGAAGTTAATTTAGGTTCCATATAAAGGAAAACTTCCTATAATTAGAATCATCTAAAAATAGAATCAGTCCATGCAAGAGGTAATAGTTTCCTCCTCACTGGAGTCTTTCAAGGAACATCAGCATTTATCAAGTACTTACTGTGTGTCAGGTGCTATGCTAAGGACTGTAGGCACAAAGAAAGACAACAATAATCCCTGCCCTTAAGAAGCTTACATTTTAGAGTAAATAAATAGTTAAATGCAAGATACATGCAGAATAGAGGAAAAGGACCCCATAGGAGAAAGTCTTAGCAGCTAGGGAGACTGAGAATGACCTCCTCCAGAAAGCTATATTTGAGTTGAGTCTTGAAGGATTCCAGAGACTCTAAGAAGTGAAGTTGAGGAGGGAAAACATTTAGGTAACAGTCCATGCAAAGACAAATAGCTAGGAGGTGAGAGTATTATGTATGAAGAACGGAGTAGCTAGATTTTAGATTGTATGGAGAGGAGTAAAGCATAAGAAAACTGCAAAGATGGGAAGGGACCAAGTTGTGAAGAACTTTAAAGTCCAAACAATGGATTTTGTATTTGATCTGGGAGGTAATTAGAGTGTGTTGATTGGGTGGGGGGAGGGGAGTTGATGAGGGCAGACCCATGCTTTAGGAAAATCCCCTGGTGGAGAATGGATTGGAATGGGGAGAGACTTCTGGAAGGGAGAGCAATGAGAAGGCTAATGAAACAGTCCAAGGGAGAGGCTAGGAGAGCATGAATTTGTGTGGCAGCTGTGGAGAGAAGGGAACATATCTGAGAAATGTTGTGAAGAAAGCAGAAATGATAAGATTTAGCAATCAATTGGGTATCTTGGGTAAGTGAGAATGAATTGTCAAGAGTGACACTAAGATTGTGGACCTCAAGATTGAGAGGATTGATTTGCCCTCAGCAGCAAGAGAGAAATTCAGAAGAAGAGAGACGAGGAGAAAGATAATGAGTTTTGTTATGGACAAGTTGACTTTGATATTCCTACAGAACATCTAGTTCAAAATGTCCAATAAGCAGCTGGTAACCTAAAACTAGAAATAAGAAAAAAACTATAACTGGATATAGAGCTCTGTGAATCATCTACATAGAGGTGATATTTGAACCCATTACAGCTGATTAGATCACCAAGTAAGATATCACAGAGTAGTGGTTCTTAACCTTTTTTATGTCATGGACCACCCCCTTGTCAGAATAATGTCTTTTTTTTCCCATTCATAATTGAAGGAAATGCTCAATTTCAGTTAGAAGTTAGTGAAAAGAGGTAATATATCCAGAGACTCCTTGGCAAAGAAGCAGGTCTCTGCATTCCAAGGTAAGAACCCCTCATATAGAGAGAAAAGAGAAGAGAGCCTACAACAGAGCCTTGGATGACACAAACAACTAATGGGCAACATGACCATCCAATAAAATTTGAAGATCCAACAAAAGAGACTAGAAAAGGGCAGAACTAAGAGAAAGTAGTGTTACGGAAACAGAGGAGTAACCAGAAAGAGAAGGGGATAAGCCCTGTCGAACGATCATTTATTGTGGATGTTTTAGAGGGAATTCCTGTGTAGGTAAAGAGTGAGCCTGATGACTTCTGAGATTTCTTCTAATTCTGAAATTCTATAGTTTTCTGAATATAGTAGTCTTGGGACATGTCAAAAGAGAGATTGAAAACAAAACATTTTTAAAAAATCCAAATGACAGACAAAGCACATCAAACTATTCAAAGACCAAGTTTCCAAATCTTCAGGATATATTTAACTTAATTCTCAGTATATTGTCCAAGACTAAATTGATTACTAAAGAAATTGTCTGTGGAAGCAATTTTCTGAGGCACTTGGACATGCCTCACGAACACGAATGCTCCAAGATGTAGAGACTACCATTTAGTTACCACATTTTCAGCCTTCTTCCTCCTACCAGAAATGTTTCCTCTCTGTAATTTCCCATATGAAAGTGATACAATTAATGTGTGAGATGGTTTTGTTTTTCCTCTATAATGCAGACTCCATATAAAATATCACTTAGTCTGCTTAGGGATTATTTATGATGGCTACCATTGCACTCTCAAAAGATGGAAAAGGTTATAAAGTATTGAACCTTCATTATACCCCTGCCCTCCAATGTCTTCGGAACTGACAGAGCATAACATTTCTTCACCTAACCCCTAGCAGACAAATAATGATTGGGGTGGAAGGAAGGGAGCAGACAGACTAATATGCCCAAAACTATCCAAAAGAAACATTCTCAGGGCAGCTAGGTGGTGCAGTGGATAGAGCACCGGCCCTGAAGTCAGGAGGACCTGAGTTCAAATCCGGCCTCAGACCAAACACTTGACACTTACTAGCTGTGTGACCCTGGGCAAGTCACTTAACCCCAATTGCCTAAAAAAAAAAAGATTTTCTAAGGCGGTACATGTTTGAACCATTTCTACTGTGGCCCTGATATTAGAACTGATCTAGAAATGCCCTCAAGAGCTCTAAGAGTACCTTTCAGACCTTATTCAGCAAATTCTCACAATGTCACTGTAAGCTATGAAGGGATCAAATGGTATTAACAACATCCCACAAGTGAGGAAACATGAATAATAATAATAACAGCTCACATTTAGACAGAACTTTAAGGGTTGCAACACATTTTACATATATCCCATCTGAACCTCACAGGAGTCCTGCCAGAGAGATGTTATTGTTTACCTTATCTGCCAGGCACAATGCCTGCTACAAATTCTTTTAGGTCTATTGACCTAACGTTTTATAGGTGAGGAAACTGAGGCTCAGAGTGATCAAGTGACTTGCTCAGAATTACACAGATAGTTAATGTCAGAGTCAGGACTTGAATCATGGTCTCCCTGATTTCAAGGCTAGCACTCCATCCGCTATCCTTAGTTGCCCCAACCCAGCTTCTTTTACATAACCCATACAAATATCGCTTGCGTGTGTTATAATTGCGTGTACAGAAGTGCCATCCCTGAGGATATTAGAGTATTTAGAAAGACAGATGAATCCCTGAGATTACTGAATGTGAGTGATGAAGCTCGAAATAAAATTTAGGATTTTTGCCCCCCATCCCACCCCAACCCATTGGTGAATAATTCCATTGGATTCCATGATACATAGATTTCCTTAAAGTCACTATCACCTCCCTAGCCTCCTTAGATTGAAACCGTTATGTGTTGCCATTAAAAGAGAGTTCTTTCTCTCAGGGAAGAAAACTGTGTGTATTTCACTCAAAAACAAGATTTGACAAGGTGACCATCTGTTTCTCTTTTCCCACTTAATTACAAAATGAGAGTATACCAAGCCAACTGAAATTCCCATGTGTAGAGTGAGATTATTAAATATTAATCTCTCTGTGAACTATTTCATACCCCACCAAAAAACATTTCAGCCTCTCAGGAGGGGCAGAAATAATACTGCTGCCCACCTACCATTTGCAACCCAAAACCAAGAACTACTTCAGGTTGTATTTGGATAACCAAGACACCCTTGCAAAGGACTGAGTCACTGATGAAGAGTTTTCTTGATATGGTACTGACAAGGATTCTTGGGGTGAAAATTTGGGCACAGCGAAGCCTTCTCCAGGACCAGGATCCAGTTTCTTTCAGTAGGAAATTTTGGAATGAAATGTACTTGACTCACAAAGCAAGATAACAAGGGACAGGACAGATTATCTGGGGTACCTTTCTATCAATCACCCTTGACCACTCTTAGATTATATCTCTGGCTGGCACTCTAGACTTAGCCACCAGAGAACTACTGACCCAGCAACTGTATTATCCCATAAGGCCATGAAAACAACAATTCATTCCCCTAGAGAACTAAGAACTTCAATAAATCTGAGCTTATATATAGACATGGGTATGTGGGCATCAGGAAAAAGGGAGCTCTACATCACTTGTCTCCCTGGCATCCTCCTGCAAATATGGCATTGTCCATTTATGTGTGCTCACGTTAAGATATCATTTTGCTGAAAACTGATGAAATCAGAAGGGGAGAAAATTAAAGGAGGGAAAAAATTAACTGAAATAGGAAAATAACTGTAAAGAGGTAAAAAGAAATAAAGAAAAAAGAGCAGAGATGACATAATTGATTGAAAATTTTAGAATTTGGTCAACCATTTGTGGTTTACATAATGCCAAATAAACCATTCGACTCATTTTGACTGTCTAGCCAATTTGGAGTTTGGTTTTGTTGTTGTTTTGAAACTGGAAGAAAGTATCCTTAATGCATTGATTTCTCAATAAGAAGAAAGTATCCTTAATGCATTGATCTCTCAATAAGATTGACACCATTTTTTAATGATTAAGTGCTATGAAAGGATTTTTATATACTTATCATATATTTTAATTATATATATGTGTGTATTTTTATATCTCGATTTATGAACAGCAGAAATTGTTACATCTTTTTCTCTTCCTCTATATTCTTAGTCCATAGTAACATCAAAGGCTATTTTAACTCTAACCAACCTGGCTGTCACAGGAAGAGGTAGCAGAGAAGCCAACCCACTTCGCTCTAGGGACACTTAGAACTGAAAGGGCAATTGGGGGAATGTTGGGGTATTTTGTTAAGTTTATAAACCTTTGGGACATACTGATTTGGGCAGGAAAAAAACACTGACCAGGTTTTGGGGCAAAGACAATATCAAACTGTGAAGTCACCCTCTTCCAATCTGAAACCAGCTCTCAGAAGAGATTGCTGGAATATATCGCTGACTACTGCCCAATCCTGGAAAGACAGAGGTGAGCAGGAATAACGGTTTAAGAAGAAACTTCAAAATGGGGGTTCCCTGATCTGGCCTAGCATCTGAGCTATAATGCTACTATGACAGAAAAGTTATGAAATATCCCCACTACCACCACCACCACCACCACCACCACCACCACCACCATCCCTCATGGTTCTATGACAGTTTCCAAAAGATACAATAGGGAGAAGATGCATTATTGAAGAATAGCAGGAAGAGTAATGACTAACACCATGGACTAAAAGCTATGGAGATCTGACAGACAAGAGACAACTGCCATTGGCTAGGAGCTATGGCAAACTAAAATAGACACCATGTATTTTAGAACTCTCAGAGTTAATGCCTTTTGAGAGTCTCGGCAAGTCCATGATTATAAGTGACTGAATTTAGACACTAATCTCTGAGAGAGGTTGCTCATTGGAAGGTGCTGATATTTTTTATGAGCTGTATTTGTTTTTTTCCACTTAAGAACTTTCATCTTTAAGCTTTGTGATCTACATGCTTATAAGGGGAAAAGGGGATAGTCTACTAAGTGGTATCATGCAGTGAATTTACTGGATTTTTTTGGATAGGGGAAATGAGTCAGAATGTGAAAAATCCCTAAACATTTACCTGGGTCTTTCATGTCATGTGAGTCTTTGGCACAAGGTCATATGGATATTTATAATTTTCCTTGAATTAAATAAATATGAATTTCTTTATATTACCACGGTTTTATATTTATAAAAAGCCTTATCCAATTAGATTTTTTCCCTAGAAAATTTCCTCCTGTCTAAACACTAAAGGATTAAGGTTTTTTTTTTTTAGCTTTCTATAATTAATCACAATATTTTTATGTTTTATTTTTATATCAATGACTTTGTTCATTTTTTTAAAATTATGTCTCAATGGTATCACAATGAATAAAGTTCAAATTCAAAATTACATCTGAAATAGGTACAGAAGTACTAGGCCAATCAGCACTTCTAGGCACTTTAGAAATACACGAATTTCTGAAATGATGAGTTCAGTTCACTGCATAGCACAAGACTTGGTGAATATATGAATGTCAAGGATTTGTAATTTCATAGGTAAGAGAACTCACTGACCTAATTCACCCTGCAACTTATGCAGTGGATAGAGTGCAAGACCTAGTTAGGAAGACCAAAGTTCAAATCCTGCCTCAAACACATCCTAGCCCTGTGAACCTGGGCAAGTCATTTAAAATGGGAGATAACAATAATGCTTACCAAGAAAATCCCAAATGGGGTCATGCAAAGTCAAACATGACTGAACAACAACAACAAGAAAAATAATGCTTACCATCCAGGGTTATTGGGCAGATCAGATGAGATATTTGTAAAATGCTTTAAAAACCTTAAAGTGCTCTATAAATACTAGTCATTATTACTAAGGCAGCTAAGTGGCCCAGTAGATAGAGTACCAGTCCTGGAGTCAAGAAGACTCATCTTCCTGAGTTCAAATCTGGCCGCAGACACTTACTAGCTGTGTGACCCTGGGCAAGTCACTTTACCTTATTTGCCTCAGTTTCCTCATCTGCAAAATGAGCTGGAGAAGGAAATGGCAAACCACTCCAATATCTGTGCCAAGAAAACTCCAAATGTAGTCATTAAAAGTCAGATAAGACTGAACAACAACAAAATTATTATTACTATCATTGTAATTAGGCAGTCATCTGGAGCACAGAAAGGTTATCTTTCCCTTTAACAGACAGTTAAAGATGGGTCTTAACTCCAGATCTTCCTACTTCCAACTCCAGTAAGCCACACTATTTCAACTCTACATAGTAAGTGCTTAATACATAGTTGTTGAATAAATGAGTCAATAACTGAAAACTGTGCATTAGAATTAGGGAAAATATTGATGAGAAGTCTGACAATGTCATAAGGCTGTCTAGAAAAATTAAAACATAATTTCCATCACTAGAGATGGTTGGGATTGATTGATCAGTCTAGACCCTAACGTTGAGTGAGTTGTTTCTAGTAGTGAAGTTCATTCTGTCACAATACAATAGAATCTTAGACTTAGAGGCAGGAAGACCTCTGTCACTTATTAACAGTATGGTCATGAGCAAGTCACCAAACTCTTCTCTAAATGGATATTATCATATCTTCATTATCTATTTCACAGAGTTGTATATCAAATAAGGTATATGCAGAGGCTCATTGATTGGAGAATGGTTAAAGAAATCGTGACACACAAATGTAATAGAATATTATTGTGCTGTAGGAAATGATGGGTGAGATAAATACAGAGAAGCGTGAAAAGATCTACATGAACTGATGCAAAATGAAGCAGAACAAAGAAAACAACACATACAGTGACAACACCAATGTAAATGGAAAGAACCGAAAAAGCAAATGAAGGTAATAAACCTATAAAAAATCAAGTATGCCTTGAAAGAAGATATGAAGAAATCCCAACCCACCCTTTGTGAAGGTCTAAAAGTGTTGCATATTACTCAAAAGTTTTCAAACTTTATCAATACATTGATTGGTTGTACTGATTTTTCCTCTTTTTCTGCTTTTTTTGTCTTTAAAAAATACCGTCCTATGGGATAGCCCTCTGGGTGAAGGAAGGAAGAAATACTGTGGAAAACTGAAGCTGTAAAAAGCAAAAAAAATCAATAAAAATTTCTTTTTTAAAAAGGTGGGACAGTCCCTGCCCTCAAGGAACTTACATTCTACTGAATGGATATAATATACTCTGAAATAAGTAAATGGACATTGAAAACAAAATAAGTATGAATTTATTTCAGGGCTCATGGAATCATAAATTATTAGAACTTGAAGGGACCCATAAGATCATCTGGTCCAAAACATTCCAGTTAAAGAAGGTTAAGATAGTCTTTTGGGGTTCTTTGAGGAAGCTTATCATGAGATTTGTGCTTTAGGAAACTCAGTTTGAGAGCTGAGTGGAGGATGGACTGAAGTTGGGGGAAAAAACTTGTGAATATTCTTTGGGAATACAATTCCTAGTGTAATATCATGAAGGGAAAGCTAGATTTAGAAATCAAGAGAAACTTAATTTTAGACCTGATTCATTCATTAACTAGCTCTATGACGAAGGACAACTCATTGCATCTCTCTGGATCAATTTCTTTATCCCCATCAATGCTAGCACCTTCCCTCTGAGAATACCTCCAATTTATCCTATATTTATCTTGCTTGTACATAATTGTTTGCATGTTGCATAAGACAGTGAGCTCCTTGAAAGCAATGACTATCTTGTCTTTTCTTATATCTCTAGTGCTTAGCATGGGGCCTGATATATCTGTCGCTGAGTCATTTCAGTCCTGTCCAACTCCTTGTGGCCCCATTTGGGTTTTCTTGGCAAGGATACTAGAATGGATTGCCATTTCCTTCTCCAGCTCCTTTTACAGATGAGGAACTGAGGCAAACAGGATTAAGTGACTCATCCAGAGTCAAACAGCTAATAAGTGTCTGAGGCCACATTTGAACTCAGGTCTTCCTGATTCCAGGGCTGGTGCTCTATCCACTGTGCCACCTAGCTGCCCTGCTAGATAGTAGTTGGCTTAATAAATGTTTATTGACTGACAGACTGAAAAAAAAGCACATAACAGTTAAGTGCAAGGAAAAAAGGGAATAACAAAAAATCATAAAGTCAGAGTTTAGAGGGACCTCAGAAGTTAATCAGCCCAACACTTACCTGGGCAGGAATCCCTTCTAAAACCTCCCAGAAAAATAATCTCCTAGCATCAGTTTCAAAAACCAAAGTAAGAAGGTATGAAGTAAATATAGAAAGACAGATAGTATGCGGGGAAAGAATGGTGAGAAGGAAGTCATGAGGATGGCCAAAGTACATCTGTAGTTAAATTGTTTTTCCATTTTCCAAGTTGGAAGTTATCCAAAGTTCTTGTTTCTTTCTGCCTCCCTTTTGGTCATTTCATTAGTTGTTAACTAGTGGGGGAAAGGGAGGTGTGTAAAAAGGGTATGAAGGAAGAAGGGGAAGAATTTTTTCCTCCTGTCTGAATATCTAGTAAAAGGTTAGGGAAAGAATGGAAATAAATGGTCAAAGCGAGTCATTTGGCACACTTCACTAATTGGATTACTTAATGTTAAGTCTGCCATCACTTTATAGAGTTGGGTTGGTGAGCTCATAGTTAAACAGGACTTAAGAAGGATTTCAAATGGAAGCACAAAGTGGTTTCACAGCACCCCGAGAATCCTTCCTAATCCACCTTTTGGCAGGGACCATTTAGAATCAGCTAGTTTTCAGGTTGGATGAATAAATTGAGTACAGCATCTACCTCTTTTAAACTTGATTTATGCTAAAAGTGTATAAACTGTTGAGAATTAGTTCTTTGATGAGCATTAGCTTGCTGGTGGCTATGTCCAAATCATCTGGTGATAAGCTCCCTCGCAGAACCCAAAAAAACCATCCTTGACCATGAACTTCCAGACTTTGATGATATCGTACTCCTAAATTCTACTTTTAAATACACCTCTTCAATTCCAGTACACCTTCCTTATGAACATCCTCTCATAATAGACAGTGAAGTTCTCCAGTATGGGAACCTCTGAAAGGGTCTGACAGAATGTTATTTTGTAAACGACAATATAAAATGACACACATAAATCTTCCACTTCCCTATTTAGCATATTTTTTTTCATCTAAATGAGTGGGAGGCAGTAAAAGGATATGGGAGAAATGGGCTAAGAGACTGGGTATCATATAGATATACTCTTTTCTAATGCCACTGACATAATAAATCTGAAGAACTCTAATATCCCTATGTAGCCAGGAACAGAATTCTCCACCCACACACCTTTTTAAGGAGCCTTTGAAGGCAGCCAAATACAGTTAGCACTTCTTTAAGCACTCTTACTTTCTCTGAAGGGTGTCATTCATACTTCAACTTCTCTGACCAGGCCTTCAGAGCACCTTCTGCCGCTGCCAATACAAGTCTACTGTGGGGGGAAATAATGCCAAGTCAAAGAGTTTCATGTTTCCTTCTCAAAATTAAGAGTTAGGGTGGGGAGACAGATGGAATGTGTGTGGGAGCAATGCACACAAGAAAATATGGTAGTTACAAAGGCTAAACTAATTTCTCCAGTGGGTGCCTACCAGACAGCCCACCGCTTGATTTTAGAAATTTTTTTTGCAAGTTGGACTAGGTCACCTACCACTAAAGTTTAAGATTCTATGGCTTTTCATGTTCTATCTAATTCTCCTATGCATGCCAATCAAAATACTTCACACCCTCATCGTGGATCTTTCCAAGCTAAAATACCAACAACAAATCCACAACACAATCAGTTCCAGTGGCATTTCACGCCCCGTATCAGTTAAAGAGCTTAAAACAGGAAGCACCATTTTCCAAATTGAAAATGTTTGAATGGGCTGTCAAAAAGCCTCTCGGTAAATGTGTTCCATCCAACAGCAACAAACCCTGTGCAAACAAATCAAGTGGTGCAGAAATCCTTTGCACAAGATGATAGGTGAGGCCTCCATGCTGACACAGTATGCAAGCCAAGTTTTCATGTACTTTGATGGCTGACCTCCAACTCCTGACATATTCATTATATTCCAGCATGTCGGGTGCAGATTGCATTGAAGTGATGACAGCTACAAGACAGGCAACGAGGAATATGGGCATTCTGGCAACAGGTGGCCTTTTACTTGTACCAGGAAAGTTAATCTAGTTTATCATCAAAGTGTATTATGTTCAAGGAGTGTCATGTTTTGAGAGTTCTAGTGACAGATCAAATAGAGGAAGCATTCTTCCATGGAATGTGACATTTTGGGGTAGACCAAGTCTTTCAAACCACTCCATTGTTTATGCTTGATTTAAAGCTGTTAAGTTTCTCTGCCGACTCAGGGTTTATATTACAAACTCCAAATTATAGTTTGCATCTCCTGTCAGGAAACTGATGGAGGTTCCCTGTGTGATGCAAGGTGGTCACCTGCTAACCTTGAGAAATCAGCTGCACCTACCGTGTAGTGTGAGTTGTTTTTGATGGTCCTTATTTGTCAACCTAAAACATATGCACACCCATCTTCAGAAGAACTAGCTTCATATTTGTTTAAATCCATGCAATTTCAACGATCATATCAACTATCTATTCTTCAAGTTAAGAACCAATCTGGTATAGTGAATGATAGTTAACCTCAGAATCAGAAGGCCCTTGATTAGGTCCCCTTCTGACACATACTGGGTGCATGACTCTGGGCAAATCACTTAATTTCTCAGTGCCCGAGTCAATTCTCAAAGTTTATAAGTTGAAGAGCAAGTGTGGTCTGTATTGAGAAAGGGAGTTTTTTACATTGGGAATTTTCCATACTAATGAAATCATGGGTCCAGTCCAAAAATTTTAAAAATAATAATAATAATAATAAAATAAAATAAAATATAATGAAAAGGACTCCCTACCTCAATATTATGGTAAATTATAAAGAGCAAAGTAAAGCAATTTGTGTAGCTAAATCAGAATTATGATTATAAATTATAAATAAGGGAATGATCACCCTTGGGAAAGAAACTGAATTCCCTTTTAATTTAACTTCGGGATTTTGAGCAGAAAGTTATTCCCCCTGCATGAAAATACCATTTAACGAATAGGGATTATATTAATTTGCCATTCCTGAATACATGGTTGCCATCCAAATTAGGTGGTTATGTTCCACAATTTGGACTTTATTAAAGTCTACTCCTTTTGTTTAAAGGACACAGGGAGGCAACTTTTATTTCCTAGGTCAATGATGACTATCTGAGTTAAGCCCACCTAGCCTATGAGATCATTCCTTCTGAAGGGCCACTCATCATTTATACACTATTCACTATATAAAATTGCTCCAACCAATATCATTTCACAATGACATCTTTCTCATTATAATCAGACCCCATAAAATGTGAAACCCCTTTGTAACATTACATAGCAAATCACTCATTTACAAAATTTCCCCCGTGGAGCCAACTGAAACCAACCAACATTGTGTATCTTTTTAAAAATTCTATTAATCTCTTTTGTTTTTTAAACCACAAACATTTTCCACAATACCTCTCATCCTTATTGAACCTTCACTCATAACAAAGGAAAATAGTCAAATAAAACCAACACACAAAACAATATTTGACATCTACAATGTACTCACCCATACCTATAGAGGAGGAAGGATGTATGTCTTATCATCTGTCCTCTTAAACCTGTTTTGGCCATTGTGTCTAATCTGAGCTCAGTTTTCTTTAGCATTATTTCATTAACATTATTGTAATCATTGTGTATTGTGTTCTGCTTTTTTCATTCTGTATCAGTTAACACAAGTCTTCACAATGACATCATGTTTTTGTGAAGCCAATTAACAATGTAAGGTGGGGCATTCCTGTACGCTAACCTTTCTTCTCAAGGACAGCCAAAAGTACTTTTCTTGGCAAAAGCAACCTAATCCATTGCTACCCCCACCTGGTTTACCCAATATAAACCTCTACAACTGAACTAAAAGCAATGAGAATGAACATGAAAACAAATAGAGAAGGGTACTTACTTAAGCTGTCTCATGCGGTTTCTTACTCTGGCTGACACACGGACTGAAGAAGCAAACAACAGCTGACTTATTTCTGGTGTCAGTTTCTGCTCTATCTGCATTATGTTGGCCACATCTCCAACCCCAACTAGAAAGTCCCAAGTAACTGTTGGGCATTTGATACAGATGAGCTATTCCTGCCCAGAACCACAAACCACAGAGCTAGTTCTTCTTCTGGTGGTTAAACATTTAGGAGAAAAAGTATTATCTCATACAAAGGAACAAAGGCCAAGTACAGTAGTTTTGTTCTTTTGCTATTTCATGGTGTTATGAGAAATTGGGGAAGTAGAGCACTCAAGCTATGAAAATCAGTAGATACTGCCAATAGTTGTGATGAGTGCACCAGGCTCTCTCCAGTGCTAGGATTGTGTGTGGCCAGCTATAAAAGCGGAAAGGAGTTTCTTGATGATAGTTTCTTGAAGGATGGTTAAATCGAGTTGCTGGCATCCTTCTTGCTATCCTGAAAGAGAAGAAGAGAGAGTTGGAAGGGGGAAGTGGAGAAAAAAGGGAGGAGGAGAAAGAAAAAGAAACATGGAGAGAAAAAGGGAGAGAGACAGAGATGAGATAGAAAAACCCAGAATCAAGTGGTGCCTTATCGTTTTAGACATTGCCTGTTTCTGTTCAGATGTGTGAGTGTGTGTGTGTGTGTGTCTGTGTGTCTGTGTGTGTGTGTGTGTGTGTGTCCCATGGGGAAGTCTTGTGAGCAAAGCCAGGTTACCAAGCTTTCAGAGGTCATGGTCAAAGAAAGCACCAAAGGGATATTAGAGTAATAAGTCTGAGTCACAAGGTTAGCAAAAGCTACTTCCTTGATAGCATTTTTCAAGAGTTTCTCTCTCCCTTGAGACAAATAAAAGTAGAAGGTCTCAGGATCATTACTGGTTACATTAAAAGGACATAAGAACATCTCAAGAATATGAGCAACATCGTTAGAAATGGAAATCCAAACTGAAGTATTCTGATCTGCCATTCTCCTCTAAATGTTAAGTTCATTTTTAAGGGACTTGGTAGTTACTTGTTACATGGATAAGTTAACTATATTTATGTGCACATAATAACCCCCCCAAAAAAAATCACTTTAGTAGCATAAATACAAGATTCATCTCCTTCAAAAAGGTGAAATAATCTTGCCCTATAAAATCTTAGTAATAAAAAATGAAAAGTGTGAAAGGCAAGGGAAATTTTTATATAAATTGATTCCAAACCATGGAGATTATTCCTTGACAAGATAAAAAGCTAAGGAAAAACAGATCCAGTGCAGTCTACTATTTCCCCAGGGTCATTGAGTACCCCAGATATTCAATAGTTAGCTAAAATTCAGTACTGTCATATACCAGAGAGTCAATAACTGCCCATATCCCATACCTTGAATCCAGAGGAGTTTTACATATTCCAAGAGCCATGCCAGTTAAATCAAACCAAAACAGGGCTTAGTGAGGCCTGTAATAGCTATTCTGGAAGGAACAGGGTCTCAGGATATAGAAAAATCCTGAATTATGGAGAAAATATGAGTCAATCCTAAATAATCCCCATAGGTTCCAAGCCAGGATGGGAGAGAATTAATGCAGATGAGTCTCAAAGGCATATGGTAGATTAGGAATTAGCCTGGATCCAAAGATTTTATCAAAGGCAGCTATAAGCTTTTGAAAAACACCATTATGAACTGATATCACATTTCACTCCCACCGATTTTCCTTGCCTCATTACTTCATCTTTCCCATCTTTCTAGGAAGATGTGATTTCTCCTCAAGAGTCTCATCTTATGCAGTTTCAAGCAAACTTTAAATGTATGATTTCTATAAATTCATTTTGAAACTGCTTTCACAGAAGTATATCATAATTGCAGGTCTCTTGTCCATGTGCATATTAATTTGAATTTATTTCAAAGACTATAAAGCCTTAAATGATAGAAGTTTACTATCCTTTACCTCTTATCCTATTCAAAGGATGTCCAACTCATTGTTGAGCCTAACGACTGTTGTACAACAAAATGGCTTCTTTCAAAGCCCTCATTTCAATTAAGACTAAACATAGACCATTCTGCCTTAACTGTTTACGTATTCATCCTGCATCTCAGAAATCAAACTAGGTTATGTATGGAAAAACCTATGCCATCTGAATAGCTTTTTTACTACTTCAGTGATGGGCATATTTTACTTTTTTCACATAGCCCATCTTTTGAAAGGATTAATGAACTTGTATTATTACTTTCTTGGCAAATTAAAATGAAATCACCAGCTTGGTCCAATCAGAACAATATTTATGAAGGCAAGGAGTATATCTGTGAACTTATAAACTCAGAAATAATAGTCCATTAAACCAAATATAAACTCTTGAGGTGCTGCTAAATCTCAAGATGATCCCTTTTTATCTAGAATTATTCTCATCCAGTGAAGGTTGGGACTTTGTAGGGGAGGAAGGGAGTTCAGGCTATAGTCCCCATTTCATACACTATCTTCTGAATCTTTAGGAGTTCTCTTAATAGTGTTTGCTGGCTTAGTAAATAAAATCCTTCAAGTGGCTTAAGAAGTCTAATATCCACTCTTCAGAACTGAATTCCAAGGCCATACCTACATAGCAGGGAAATTACATTCAGAGGAGGAAAAAAAAGTTGTGGGTATTCAGATGCCTGTAAAATTTTCCAAACAGATCAGTGCATTGAAATGTTTCAGAGGAATGTGTGCTTTGAATCATGTTGTATTACTATGACAGGAGATGTCCAGCCATGAAAATTAATTAATATTTAATCAAGACAGCCCAAAGAGTTGGCCCAGAGCCTTGCAGAGAATCTCCTTTCCCCCCTCCATTGCTTCTTGATTGGCAAAGGGTGCACTCAAGTCTTGCCTGATTGACAGATGTCAGCTATCTCCAGGACCAAATTAATAATGAGTGGTGGTCAGACTACTAGCATGAATAAAACACCTTGGCCTGCAGGGTATCAGAGTGGCATCACTGCAGACAGGCTTTGTTTGGATGAAAACTCATAGGAGCTTTATAGTTATTATTTAAGGAGTACACCCTGCAACATGTTGGTAGCATGGCCTTCATTTTTGTAATTTCTTTAATTTTCCACAATACCATCAGAAAAAAAGATACATGTGTGTGTATCTGTATGTGTACATGTATATATATACCTACATACATATATATATATATATACATATATACTCATAGAGCGACGAGTTTGCGTCTCTGAAATTTGCATTATGCTATCACATGAATCAGATGTGCAAAATAGATTGCACAAATGATAATATAATAACTTCAACCCAACGTATTCCTCAAATTCCAGAGGTGCTTACTGGGCATACACCATGACAGAGTGCTTTCAAGGAATCCTTTGTCTTCAGGGTCCCAGATAACAATTAGTTACTTTCTTCTCAGAGAGGGAAGAAAAGAAGGGGAGGGGAGGATTTGGAGAGAATAACAGCTTTCCAAAGACAAAGTAAGGCAAGAAATCTGTCTTCTACTATTCCCCCAAAGAGCTAGGAAAAAAATGGCTGTGGATATTTGAGGCATATGCTAATGAAAACATTCCCAGGATACCTGAAACAAGAGTAAGAGAGTTCCCTGCTGCTCCGTGTTTGTATTTAGAGTAATGTAAGAATGTAATTAAAAGGACTGTTGTGAATTCTTGATTCCAGCAACTGTTAACAGTGTAATCTTCTTTTCAGTATTTCTTGTATTCCTGAGCACTCCCTAGTATCCCAAAGAATGCTGATATTGACACACTGGGCATCTGTATTTCTATTACATTAATATGATTGCAACTCATTTCAAAAGAATTATATACAAATACTTGAAATAAACAAACAGAACTATAATAGGGTGTGTGTGTGTGTGTGTATGGGTATAAAAACAACCACCTTATTTTTAAATTCTCAGTTCTAAACCCTTTGCTGAGGGGTATGTAAGAAATTTCATGGACAGGAGAAAGAATATGAATATAAAGAAACAAGAAAAATAAATTTATTCTTTGCAGCATTTCTATGCATTCAAATTGAATTGATCTTTATGAGTTCTCTCATAAAGGAGGACTTTGAAATCTTTGCATGTTATGTGGAATAACATTTTACATGGCAGAAAGTTAAAAAGATCGTGATACATATATATATATATATACATATATATATATACACATATGTATGTATATATTTGTGTAAGCCAGATCACCTATCCTAGCATTTAAAAACATTTAAAACAGTTCTTGCTATGGCAAGTACAACCTAAAGACATAGTAAAAAGCTAATATGCTGGAGAAAGATTCACAAATTATGGTAATAGATTTTAGATAAGTCACAAGTGTGACCAGATAATCCACAAATGAGGAAAAACACACATTTAATCCAGCATATGTTTATTCAGTGCCTACTATGGGCAAGGACTGTGTTCAAATGACAGAATGTTACATTGAAAAGAAAAGAAAATTCAACTCTGATGATTTTTTTAAAAAGGCTCTATTTGTTCTAGAACACTAGATATAGGAGGCTATTTTTTTCTTCTTGTCTTTTTTTTTTCCTTTAGCCTATCTATAACTCTGAAGAAGTTATGAGAGCTTCCTTTAAGTTTAAGAGAAAAAATACCCTGGGTTATGTCGAGACCATATATATATTATCAGCCTCGAGCAAACTAATTTTAACAGTGAAGTTACTCATCAGAGAAAGTGGGGCGTTGTAGACACAGACAGCTCTAGTTACAGGGGTATTAGCAAGTTCTGCTTTACTACTGAAAGTAGGCAGTAATTAACAGTTGAATTGTACAAATAATAATGGATTTTTCAGCCTGTGGAGAATATAAATGAAGTCCAGCATTCAAGAAACATCATGGCATAGCATTATAGATTATGGATTTAGATCTGGAAGAGACCTTCAAAGGTCAATTAGTTCAGTCCTCTCACTTTTACAGGAGATGCAAGTGAGCCCTAGCATAAAGGGACCCATTTACCCAACATCACAAAATTAATAAATAGCAGAACCATGATTTGAATGTGTGTCCCTTATAAATAACAAATTAAAGAGAGCACTGGACAAAGTCAGGAGGATCTGAGTTCAAATCTCATGTCAGACATTTATTAGTTGTGTTATCCTAGGCAAACCGTAACTTCTATGAGCCCAAGTTTTCATCAGTAAAATGAGAAGATCAGATTCTATGACCTGTCATTTCCCTTCTATCATTAAATCTATGATGTTATGACTTCAGAAACAACACTCATTTTTCATCAAACTATTTAATAGATAGAATACTGGTCATTGAGTCAGACTTGGGTTCAGCTCCTAACAGTTACTAGCTGGTGACCTGTGCATCAGAGAACTTCAAAGGATTTATCTCTTAAGTCATAGATGAGTTTCACTTAGCAGTGGAGCAGGAAGTTTACGTACAAAAAGTTCCCACAACAAGAAATTATATTAATTTAGTACCTACTGCACAGTGATGTGAGGCTCAAATAAGATGATATATATACATATATATACACACATATATATAGTGCTTCACAAACTTTAATATGATGTCTGAAAGTCACTTATTATTTATTATGTTCTGAACATTGTGAATGATTACAGGGTAAAATGACTATTGAAGAAGCAGTACAATTCTACCTTTCTACTATGAGACCAACATTCATAGCCTAAGTAATGTAAGCCACATTTATCTGCAGGCAAGAGTAGATAACTGAGTTTCAATTGTTTTACTTCAAACCCAATTGTATCATGGTTCAAAATCTTAGTCTTCAAATAAATTTCTCCCATAAAATCTTAAAATCACTTAATCATGTTTATATTTGTAGGAATATACAAGAATGGTTAGTTCCTTCCTCCTTTTTTTCTTCAAAAAATCCATAAATCAAAATCACATAGCTTATTATAAGCCCTAAAATTGCCTACATTTGAAGGATCACTTGTTACAATTGCAGGATTATTGATTTAAAAAAAAATGGTTGCTGCATAGGCTTAATGAAGTATCTGAAGAGTGACTGCTCAATATTTTGTTAAAACAACATGCTAATTTTGGCAGGCTAATACTTAATAAATATTTTAGTGGTAAGTTTAAAGTAATATTGCTATTCATGTAACTGAAGCTACCTCATATAATCTAAACTATATTCAAAAAATTTTTTTCTTAGTCCAGACATGTATTTTCATTGGTGTGGGGACCTCTTGGTGAGGACATTCCCTCTACCCATGCAGTTTTGCATCTGGTCTTTAGCTTAGTCTTAGGGAGTTGTCTGGGACACTCAGAAGTTAAATGATTTGTCCAGGGTCATACAGTCAATATACCTGAGCAACACTTGAAGGCAGGTCCTACTGATTCTAAGGATGGCTTTCTATCCACTATATCATGGTGCCTTTCATACACACACACACACACACACATACACACACACACACACACACTCATATGTATATATATCTTCCCTCCATTCTTCCTTGTCTCCCTCTCTCCTAGAGAAGAAATATTTTCTCAATTTATAAAGTAACTTATTTCTTTCACAAAATCCCCTATAGTATTGCTACATTTTATCTAAAATAACTGTAGTGGTGTGTGTTTGTGTGTGTGTGTGTGTGTGTGTGTACACGCATACATATATATACATTATTCATATATATAATCTATTCTTTATAAATATATATATGTAGACAGGTATTCCATGAAACATAGATGTACACAGATAGAAACATGGATATAGATAAAGATGACAGCTAGGTGGCTCCATGGATGGAGTGCCAGGCCTGAAATTACGAAGACATCTTCATGAGTTCAAATCTGGCCTCAGACACTTACAAGCTGTGTGATACTGGGCAAGTCACTTAACCTTCTTTGCCTCAGTTTTTCATCTGTAAAATAAGCTAGAGAAGGAAATGGCAAACCACTCCAATATCTTTGCCAAGAAAACCCCAAATGGGGTCACAAAGAGTCGGACATGACTGAAAAATGACTGAACAAGAATGTAAATAAATATGTATTGAATAGAGATAAACAAATCCGTATGGGGTTATTTTGGACAATACACAGTAGCTCCATAGGAGCCTCTTGGAGATAAATAAACTATTTTATAAATGAAGAAAATATTTATTGTCTCTCAATCAATCAACAAGTATTCATTAGACAACTACTAGACACCAGGCACTCCCTGTACTAGGTGCTAAAGACTAAAGCAATGTCTACCACAAGGAGATTAATACATATATAACTATATTTGAAATAAATATAAAAAGGACAGATCGAAATAAATACAGTGTAGTCAAATATAAGCCTATCATCTAAAACTTGCAGTTTAGAAAATGCAAGTGAAGCAGATTTTCCAAGTGCCTTGTCTTCTTGTTTATAGTTAACTTCATCTTTCTGGCCACCAGTAAGTTACTATTATTTTTATTATACAAAAACTACTCCGGTGGCTTTGAAATATTCTTCCCTAGCTGACTACCATACTTAGGACCAGCACTAGAAAACAGATATAAACTTTGATAGGTCTTGATTCTATATATAAATATAATAAATAAATATAAATAATATTTGTAAATCATATATAAATATGCATGCACACATATACATATGATATAAAATATAGGCATAGCTTGCCTATTGGAACTAAATGTCTAAGTCTCATGATGCAGATCAGGTTAGTAGCATTCAGTTTCCTTAGAAGCTCTCTCATTTTACAGATGATGAAACTGAGGACTGGAGAAGTAAACTCAGGTCCCTTGGCTCTGAATTCAGAACTCTTTCCTCTCTACCACAGACCAATTCAATTATATCTTTTAAAAATAGTAAGAACTAGTAAGAATGATATAACATTTCATTCAAACAGATCAAAATGTTGTGTTAATTATATATGTGTATATATGTACATATGTCGTTTTATATGCACGTATGTGTTATATGTGTATACATGTATTATGTATACCATGATAAGATCATCTCCAAAATTCCAAAAGGCTTGAATTTTAAAAACCTTTCTCTCCACATCAAAATATATTTGATACAACAGCAATCTAAAACCAAATTAATAATTTTAAATTGTCCAAATATTAAGTAATATATAGGAAATAGACCCTGGATTTTAGTGAAGAATGATGGCACACATTGCTGTCCTATCTGTCTTACGTGACATAGTTAATCAAGGAGCAACAAACAGAGCCAGCTAACCCACCTGCAAAAGTCTAAGCTGTGATTTACAACCACCCACTCCCACAGCTCATCCAGTCTCTAATGGAGAATCAGCATGTGTATGAGGAGCTGTATCAGAAAGAGAGTCATTGCCTATGACAGGGAAATGACTTTCCATAGACAGGGTGGGATGACTTCCAAGGAGAGGACAAGCTCCTTTCTGGGATTTGTTAAGACAAACACTGGGCTAAATGGATTATAAACTGTGAGTAGCAATTTAAAACGCCACTAGAAATGAAAAACCATCATAATCAATGGAGCCCCACTACAGGCAGTGGCCAAAAACACATCTCTATAGTTCAGGGGTTCTTAACCTGGGGTCTCTGGCTAGATTTCAGGGAGACCATTAAATTGGAGGGGGGAAAAATGACATCTTTATTTTCACTACCTTCTAACTGAAATTTGGCATCACCTTAAATTATGAATGTAGTAATGACAGCCTCCATAGATATGTCTTTAAAAAAATAAAATTTAATTTTAACTTGCCTATATTTTAGCTTTCTTGTGTATGCATAGTAATTATCTGGTTATTTAGTAAGGTAAACATCATATGCAAGTCACTGCAAAATTAATTAATAATTACCAACTTTCTTTTCATCTTCTTTTACCCTTTTCTGATTATAACCTTTTAAAAACCTCCTCCCAAATTTTTTATTTTTCTTCCTAATATTCAACTACTCCCTTGTTACTGTTTCCACTATTTGTCCCCATTGTGACTTCTGGTACCCCAATTCCTTCTTATTCACCCCATTCATCACTCCTGTTTTGGTTTCTTCTACCTCCCTCTATCCGGTTAAAATCAGCTATTGCAATTACTCATGTGCCACCTCCCAAGAATCTTTTATCCCCTTAATATTCCCATCTTTTCCTATTAATTACCAAGAAAAAGTGAAATCTACAATCAAATTTTTCTATGTTTGGTCCTATGCTACCAAGCACTATTAAAAAAAAAAGTCATAAAACCATGCAGATTTTGTCCATTATAAATTTATAATGTATGACTACAGTCAACATCTCTATGTTGTTCAGTAATCTTTTTTTGTTCAGTAATCTTTAATGTGTGTGTATAAATATATAGAAATATGTGTACATATAAAAATGTGTGCATATATGTATTATATATGCATATTATATATACACATATACATACAGATACACATAAACACACACACAAATATACATAAAAACCTGGGCATGGCACTGATCCCATAAACCCAGGTTATACTCTCCTGCCAATATTTATAGTATCTGTTAGGAAGAGTAGACACCCATGGAAACCTAGAAGGGTAAGTAGAGAAAACCACATGCCAGGATAACTCACAACTCTGGACTACTAGCTTTTATGTCCTTCATCTCTTTAGGGAATTGTCTGCACCATACTTCACCTACCAGACAAAACTATCTGCTCCCATTCTGGTCCTCACAACCTTCCTGCTGGGAAATACTGCCTTTTTGCTACTTTTGGGCCACCAATACAGTGTTAAAGTCTTTTATCACATAGCTACCCTTGGCAGGGTGTTGAGAAAGTATAACACTCTTTTTGCAAAAAAAAAAAAAAAAATATATATATATATATATATACACATATATAACAATGTAACAAAGCAAGCAAAAAGTCTATATTTCCGTCTCTATTGCTCCACATCTTAAGTAATAGTGGTCAGTAAAGGGCATGACTGAGACGTTTCCCCTCTCTCCAGTATAAATGGCCCTAGAGGGCAATAGGTCCAACAGCTCTTCAAACAGCAAAGAATTCTACCTTTCTCGAACCAGCAGCATTCTCTTCCAAACCAACAGCTCCTTACCTCAGCTGCAGAGTCTGTCCATTTTTCTCATCTCTTTTCAACCTTTTCATTCTGGCTTCTGTTAAGTAGCTTCTCTCCTCACCTTGCATATCATCTATTCCTGGCTTCCTCTGACTCCTATTTTCAACCTCTCTCATCCCTATCTTCTGCCTTCAGCTTGCCTTCTCTCCTCTGCAGCTATGAGTATCTCACATCAGGGCTTCTTTGTATTTAGTGACTAATCCATGCTATATGATGTAAAACTCAAAAATAAAAATCATCCATCTATCAGAGATGACCGCAATAATCTTTATGTAATCATTTCAAAGTCCACAAACATTTAGTGAATCTATGATTTCTCAGTTATATTCTTCAAAACCCTGAAGTAAGCAATAAGTTCATGAGCTTATGAGCAATAATGCCCTGAAGCCATCCATTCCTCAATCAGTGCTCTGCTTTCAAATAGTTCCTCCTATTTATTTGAGGGGCTGTTTTTACTTAACTCCCCAGAATAATTGAGGTCTTTCCTCAAGTATTTTTAAATGATGAGCTGTGATTCTTCTCACACTGATTTTATCAGTGTTCCACACACAATTGCTCTTTTCCTGTCCCTTTCAGTAACCAAAAAGTCCATATAACAAAGATAGGGTACCTTATGGGTAAGCGGCACACTAGAGCCAATTGTAACATTTCCACTGTGAGCATTTACACCTTGGAATTCAGCAAACACTAAACATCAGGGTTTAATATATTATTTTTCTATTGTAGACTTAAGAAAGTGATGAGAGAAGCAGCTAGGTTGCCCAGTGGATAGAGCTCCGGCCTTGGAGTCAGGAAGACCTAAGTTCAAATCCAGCCTCAGGCACATAGCACTAGCTGTGTGACTGGGCAAGTCACTTAACCCCAATTGCCTCACCAAAAAAAAAAAAAAAAAGTGATGAGAAAATGTTAATAAGGATTAAGCTTAAAAGTATGTTGAGTGTATTTTAAATATATATATTTTTTGTTAGCCTATTCTAATATTGTATATTCCTCTAAGCATATGTTTAATCACCAGTACTATACAGAAGCTCCTTGAGGACAGGGATCATGTTAGTGTTTTGGGTTTGTTTGTATACCAAACCCTTAATAGGCATTTAATGAATGATTGTTAAGTGATTGAATTTGTTTAAGGTTTCATTTAATTTTAAAAAAAAGCTTCCTAAAATTAGAGCTGCCCCCAGATTGAATGACTCCCTTACGAGGTAATGGGATCCCCTCAATCCCCTCATTGTAAATATTCAAGCAGAGTCTAGATCATTGATGAATATCCATGTATTTGTGTTACCCATGAATTACTATATTCTGGACTCAGCCATCTTTCAGCTTGTGGAAAATTAAGCTATTATGCATCAATGCGCCCAGAATAAGCAAACTCTTCCTGTTAAAAGAGAATTCATGAAAATTCAGATTTTTTTGGAGGAGTAACAGTCTCTCACTTTCATTTTTATACATCTGATGATGCAAATAGAATCCAAGTGTATTTTGCGGTTTATTCCCAAATTGTTTTTTTACTTTAAAATTACATAGAGATATAATCTTATGGGGAAACAGTTTCATTAGATAATCTACTGGTTTGAAAACAGTTCAACAAATAGAAACAAGGGGGAAATCATATATGTTGGTTTATTTCCTAAAACTACAGTGCCTTACTAGAAAATTGTTTTATTAACTACATCACTAATTTTCAATTAAAAGCCCACAATGTAGATTGAATAATATGGGAGTTTAGTTACATATTTCTCAAGTCAAGTATTATAGCAAACATGAAGTCAGGAGGAATAAGTTCCCATTAGACTTTGGGATTAAAATGAAGTAACTAGATAATAGTTTGTATTGAAGATGAAAGGAAAAAATGTATTATGTAAATTTTTATAACTAATCTAACAAATTGAAAAAAGGCAAATGTCTTAAAATATGCATATAGATTCCTCATGACTTCATACAAGGTAAAGGGATTAATCCTCAATCATTCTTTTTTACAAACACATGGACATTTTTAGCATCTTTTAAAAACAAACATACATTTGGCATTTTTTTTAATTTCCCCATATTAACAAATTATGGGGGGGGGACAAATAATTAAAAATAGATGAACTCTAAAGACAATGAAAGTCATTTTGGTTCTGGAGTCAGAGAACCTGGGTTTGAATCCTAGTTTCACAACCTAATCTTTGTGTAATCTTGGCCAAATCCCTTAACTTCTCTGGGCTTCAGTTTCCTCATCTATAAAATGTGGGGGTTAATCTTAATCTCTAAAGTGCTTTTGAGCAATATGTACTATTCTGCTTAAAACAGAGATGCTTAATCTGGGGTCCACAGATATAAACATTGATAGATTTTAGGTAGTCCATGAACTCAGGTGGGAAAAAACCATATCTGTATTTTTTTTTCACTAACCTCTAGCTGAAATGTAGGATTCCTTCAATTTTTTTTAAAAAACATTACTCTGACAAGAGGTCCAGAAGCTTCACCAGACTTCCCTGCTTCAAATGAGCATTCAGAAACTCAATTAAATAAGCATTAAGAACCTAATTGATAGGTGTCAGGCACTGTGCCAGGCCCTAGGGTTACAAAAACAAAAATAATATAATCCCTGCCCCGAAGAGCTTATGTTTTACTACTAGGGTAAGGGGGAGGTGGAAAACAACATGTACATAGATATATAAATACAAAACAATTGGCTAACAGATAAAGAAAATAAGTCTGCTATGTTTATTATTTATTTTATAACAAAAATGTTTTAATGTAATATGTATCTAGGTCTCAAAGAGCTTATATTTTTCTTAGGGAATTCACCAAAGCATTTGACTCAGGAGAGTAAAATATAGCCTTAAAGACTCTCATTCACCAAATTTTCTCCCATCTATATATAAAATAATACAAGATTTGTTGGTAGATGTAGCTACAAAGAGAAATTTGTTCTGCAATCCTATGATTATTGATACCAAGAAAGACATCAGTAGAGATATCTTAGACAAGCACTGCATTGAGCTAAAAGCCAAGAATTCAGTAAAAGAAGAATATCTAAGTCATATTTGCAAAATTATGTGTCATTTTCAATGATGCTAAGATTTTTCCCTGTCACCAAAACTGATCATTTTTTCCAAATAAATATCATCCTAGTAATGTTACTGCATATGTCTAAAACGGAATCTCATGTTCTCAAAAAAATCGAAATTGCAGATGACCTTAAGCACAGTAGAAAGATGAATAGTAATGAGCATACAAAGTCACTGCTGCCCATAGTAACTAATAGCAAAAGAGAGAACCAATAATTCATGGGAGAATATACCCAAGAAATGAGTCAGCAAAAAAAAAAAGAAAAACCCTTCTGCATTCAGATGTCTATGTGGATGATATGCAAGAAGTATGGATAATAACCAGGAGGAACTTTTGACTCAAAAGAGGCACATTTGACTTTTTAGATATCACTGAGAGAGACTTGGTGGGATTGGTCTCAAAACTGGAATAGGGCTTTAAAGAAGCATAACTTCCTGAAAAATAATAGGATAAATAAATTGATGTGCAGTGGCAGTGAATATTAAGGATGACACATGCTCTATTTCCTGATAGAAAAGTGAAGGAATGCAGAATGACATTTTTTGGACATATTCTATCTAGAAATTTGTTTAGATTAACTATACCTGTTTGTAATGTTTTTTGTTTTGTTTTGTTTTTTAGTACTCAGATAAGGAGAAGGGCTAGAGTGGCGAGGTGAGAAGGTAGATTTTCACTTATTGAAAAAAACATAAGATATAATTTCTAATAATGTTAATAAGATATACTTACGCATATAAAAAAATCCAAGGATCAGAGAGGAGAAAATTGATGGAGAATATTTGAGTAAGGATCCATGGAAGGAAAAATATAAGTGATTTTATTGTGTATTATTTAACATTATTATTATTTTATTACAACAGATCAGTTGAGCAGAAGGAAAAATTAAACAGCTTAGGCAATTGATCAAAACTCTAACATAGGACAGTTTTTTAGTGATAGGTATGGCACTGTAAGAAAGGTATAGACAAGCTATAATACATTCAGAAGGGCAACTACAATGGTGAGAAACTTGTACAACATGGCATAATAGGATCAGTTGAAAGAACTAGGATTGTTTAGCCTGAAAAAAAGTCTTTAGCTTAATTTTAGACATGTTGATGGTTTTGAGATATGTCAAGAGTTTTCATGTGGGAAATGGATTAGATTATTATGCTTAACTCAAAAGGTCAGAACTAGGGATAATGAGTAGAAGATGGAGAGAGGCATATAAAGGATTACTGTTATTTTTAAAGAAAATAAAAAAAACAAAACAAAACAAAACAAAATTCCAAATGATTGAAGTTGCCCCAAAGTAGAATAGTTATATTGAGAGATAATGGGCTACCACTCCCTCCCCTGTTACTGTCTTCAAACAGAGGCTAGGGTATGTCTTAAAGGAAATTCTTGGTCAAATGAGTTGAACAAGGTGGTCTCTGAAGACCCTTCCAAATCTGAGATTCTATGATTCTGCAATTAATGGTAAGAAGCAATAAAGACATAATTGCAAGCTCGCATGATTGGGAGAGATGATGTGCCTGTCACATAAGGAGAGTAAGAGAGGGTGAACAGCCTGTATCCTTGAAATATTGAAAGGCATAGACAAAGTATAGCAAGTAGGTTCTGTAGGGACCATTAATGAACATGGAGCAAGATCACACAGAAATATGCATGTATGGGTCACAATTTGTACCAGTGGAAGGATTAATCGTACTAGTGAGGTCATGAATCTAAAAAATATATTACAAAATTGATAAATTGATGGGTCCATATGAAGTATATTGATTTATTAATAAAAATTCTGATTAATTAGCTTATAGTTACCATTTTATAAGAAGCATTATAATTTAAAATATTGAACTGTATATAGCTGAAATAACTGTCTAAGTTTGAATTGCTATTGTAGGCCGCAGGACTACTTGCCCCAATGCTGCCTACAGTCCCTCACCAGGACACAAATAGTCACATTTTCATTTTTCAAAAGTTCTTTCAACATCATTTGATAGCTGATATCTGGGAGTTAGAATTCATCAAATAGCCTACTATCACTCCCCAATAATTCAAATTCCAAGAAAAAATTAAGGTGTTGTCCTTTTTGCAATAGCCTGCATCCAAGAATAAGACACAATGAATAAAACTTTATTGTAGATCAGAACTTTGTTTTGGCACATTTCTTATGAAGAATGTATTTACTTTTAGTTTTCAACATCACTTCCACAAGATTTTGAGTTCTAAATTTTCTCCCCACCTCTCCCCTCCCCCCACTCCAAGACAGCGTGCATTCTGAATACCCGTTCCCCTAATCTGCCCTTCCTTCTATCACCCCCCTTCTCTTATCTCTTTCCCCTTCTATTTTCCTACAGGGCAGGATAGATTTCTATACCTCACTGCCTGTATATCTTATTTCCCAGTTGCATGTAAAAACAGTTTTTAACATTTGTTTTTAAAACTTTGAGTTCCAAATCCTCTCCCTTCCTCCCTCCCCACCCACCCTCATTGAGAAGGCAAGCAACTCGATACAGGTTATATATGTGTAGTCATGCAAAACACTTCCATAATAATCATGTTGTGAAAAACTAACTATATTTCCCTTCAACCTATCCCACCCACCCCCATTTATTCTATTCTCTCCTTTGATCCTGTCCTTCCTCAAAAGTGTTTGCTTCTGATTACCCCCTCCCTCAATCTGCCCTCCCTTCTATCAACCCCCTCTTTCTTGTCCCCTTCCCCCCTATTTTCCTGGAGGGTAAGATAGATTTCCATACCCAATTGAGTGTGTATGTTGTTCCCTCCTTATGCCAAATCCGATGAGAGTAAGATTCACTCAGGCCCTCTCACCTTCCCTCACTTCCCTTCCACTGTAAAAGCTTTTTCTTGTCTGTTTCAAGTGAGATAATTTACCCCATTCTACCTCTCCTTTTCTTCTTCTTCCAGTATAATCCTCTCTCACACTTTTTTATTATTTAGATATCATCCCTTCATCTTCAACTCACCTCATGAAATAATTTTAAAGATAAATTTATTGCACCTTATACTAAAGTTTAAATTTTAAAATATTTCTTTACATTTAATTTTTAATTAATTTAAATTTAAATGTTTTAAATAATTAAATAATCATTAAATAACAATTTTAAAATAATTTTTAAAGTATTTTTAGTATTATTGGCTTTGCTGGCAATACAAAAGAATGCAATATTGATGCTGTTTTTATATTTCATAGCAGCTTTCTTTTTGAAAACTTGGATAAAATAACTCTCAAAGCCAAAATAATAATCAGTTTGTATTAAAAATATAAATGCATAAAAATTATAAGTGAATAAAATGAAATCAAGGGAGACTTACCTTTCAATTGTTGATACATGTAGAGCAACATTTTCACATTAAAGATTGAACTACACCTTTTTTTTAACACTATTATTTATGACAATTGAAACACACATAAATACCAAAAGTCAAAATTAAAATATTCTGGTGTATTCACAAACTACCCAGCCTCTAACATAATATTATGTAACAGAAGATAGTGCTCTATGCAATATGACGAGTTTGCTTGCATACTTACTTTGATGGAACCATTAATCTGTCCCTTCTTTAGATGGGAGAATTTTTACAGTTGAATTTATTACAATTCATTATAATTCTAACACTAACGACTATATTTTTTTAAAAAATTGAAGAAATAGTGGCTTCTGTTATGAATAATTAAGAACTTAGAGAAATCACCTAGAGTTTTTAAGCAACCAATGCAGAACATATTAGAAATCCTAAGGAGCAATTACAGGTCATCAAAAGCAATTAACTCTCAGAATAAAAAGAGTATGCTACTAATATCAATATTTAAAGATGAATATTTTCAAACTTCAATATAATATGACAACCCTTCTCTATTCCTAGAATTCCTATGCCTAGAATTCCCTTCCTTTTCACCTCCAGCTTCTGAACCCTTAGTAACCTTCAAGCCTTAGCTCTAGTCTCTCCTCCTGCAAAAGGCCTTTCCTGATTCCCCTGTTGTTATCCCCGCTCCAAATCACTGTGCTATTTACCTTTTATGTATCCTGTAGTTACTTATCTGTGAACACATTGCCTAGTTCTGATAAAATGTAAACTCCAAGAGGCCTGTCTCATTTTCATACTAGTATCTCCATAGCAGGTACCTAGCTCTATACTTGACATGTAGCAGACATGTAATACTTGGTTATTGATTAGACCCTGACACTACAAAGTGGAAGACTCAAACCTTGTCTTCGTGAAGTCTGTAAGTTATGGTACGAACACAAATAATTAAAATGCAAGGTGGGGTATGACTAGCGTTGGGATGATATACAAAGTGCTTAAGAAAAATGTGGGTGGGAAAAAATGGAGAGGCAGTAAGATCAGGGAAGATGTGGCACCTCAGCTGAGTCTTGAGAGAAAAGAAAGCTTTTGACAAGCTGGGGATGAAGAGGGAGTGAATTCCAGGCTTGAGGGATAGATTACAGCAATACAGACTACACAGAGACAGATAGAACTTAGATAGTAGATTCAAGTCCTGTCTGGCTGGAATGTAATTATATTAAAATGGTTGTATAAAAAATGCAATAATAGCAATAGACAATTTCAAAGAAATTAAATAACTCCACCAAAAGAAAAACATATAAAGAAAATAAAAATAATGAAAGGCAAAATGGCATCAACTATGGAGAGCTGGCCTTGAAGCCAGGAAGACAGATATGAATTCTGTGACTCTGAGCAAGTTATTTAATCTCTCTCCTCTTTTGTTTCTTCACTTATAAAATAAGGATACTAATAGCACCTACCTCCCAGGGTTGTTGTGAGGATTAAACAAAGTAATATATGAGAAGCTCTCTGCACTTTTCCCACTGGTACAGATTGTGACCCACCCATGCTTCTTCCTGTAAGATCTTGTTCCATGTCCATAAATGGTTCCTCAAGAATGTATTTAGTATACAGGAGGCCTTCCACTATGCCTTTCAATATTTCATGAATGCAAATGCTTTGCAAGCTTTAAAGTGCTATGTGGGGGAAACTTCTGGTACAGAGCCAAGATGGTGGAGTAGAGGAAACAGCCAGGCTTTCTCAATATTCCTCTCTAAACAACTTTAAAATAATACTTCAACCAAAGTTCTGGAGCAGCACAGCCAACGAGAGATACAGTTAAGACACTTCTCCAGGCCAAGACAACTTAAGAAGCTGGAAAAAGAGGTCTAGAGTTAGCACTGGCCCAGAGACCAAGTAACAGCAACATCAGCAATGGGCATTAGCAATAGCAGTAGCAGCAGTTTCAGGGCCTCTCAAATCAGAGATGATAAGGGGGTTAGACAACCAGTCAGAAGGAAACTACAAGGGACCCCTGTGCTAGCACCAAGTTCAGGATAGGGCACTTTTTAACAACTCCACAGCCCCTACCACACTTCCAGGTTATGGTTCCAGCACAGAAAAGAGCACACACTTTCTCAAGGGACAAAGGGACACTGAGAAGCAATGTTGCTTCTGGACAAAAGGAAGCAATGACCACACCTCTTCCCAAATCACACTGTCTTAGAAGCACCACAGACTTCCAAAATCACAGAAATACCCCTGAAAATAGAAGTGCAAAAAAGCATGAAACAAGAGACAAAGTCCCCATACCCACATTCCAGGAACAGAGCCTAATTTTAACATAAAATTCAAAGTCAAGAAATAGGCTGGAAAAATAAGCAAACAACCAAAAATAACCTCACCACAAAATAATGCTATGGTGGCAGGGAAGATAAAGCCACAAACTAAGAAGAAGACAATGATGTCAAAATACCTACCAGCAAAGCATCAAAGAAAAATATGAATTGGACAAAAGCCCAACAAGAATCACAAAAGAGCTAACCATGAATTTCAAAATCAAATAAGTGGTAAAGAAAAAAATTGGGTAAAGAAATGAGAGCAATACAAGATAATTAACAAAAGACAATTGACAGCTTGGTAAAAGAGGCACCAAAAATATTGAAGAAAATAGCACCTTAAAAAGCAGAATAGGACAGATGGAAAAAGGAGTACAAAAGCTCACTAAGGAAAATCATTCCTTAAAAATTAGAATTGGGCAAGTGGAAGCTAATGATTCCATGAGACATCAAGAAACAATAAAACAAAGCCAAAATTTTAAATAATGGTTCAAAAAGGGAAGAATATAAATAAACTTTCAGTTGGGTATAGAAAACTATCTTACCCAGTAGAGAAATAAGAGGGGAAGGGGATAAGACATGTGGAGGGAGATGGTCAAAGGGAGGGCAGATTAAGGGAGGCACTGGTCAGAAGCAAAACAAACTTTTGAAAAGGAACAGGATTGGAGGTAGCTAGGTAGTGCAGTGGATAGAGCATCGACCTTGGAGTCAGGAGGACCTGAGTTCAAATCTGGCCTCAGACACATTACACTCACTAGCTATGTGACCTTGGGCAAGTCACTTAACCCTGATTGCCTCACCAAAAAGAAAAAGATAAACAGAAGAAAATAGGATGAAGCAAAATACACAGTAATCCTAACTGTGAATGGAATAAGCTCACCCATAAAACAGAAGCAGATAACAGAATGAATTAGAAACCAAAATCCAAAAATATGTTGTTTACAAGAGACACACTTGAAACAGAAAGACATATACAAAGTTAAAATAAGGGGCTGGAGCAGAATCTATTATGCTTCAGCCAAAATAAAAAAAAAGCAGAGGTAACAATCATGATCTCACACAAAGCAAAAGCAAAAATAAACCTAATTAAAAGAGATGATCATAAAACATTTTGCTAAAAAGTACAATAGAGAATGAAGTAGTGTCAAAAATTTTTGTAACAAGTTTCTCCTATAAAGGCCTAATTTCTCAAATATGTAGGGAATTGGGTCAAAATTATAAAAATAAGGGCTATTCCCCAGGTGATAAATGGTCAAAGGATATGAATAGAAAGTTTTTGGAAGAAGAAATCAAAGCTAACAACAGTCACAAGAAAAGAATGCTCTAAAATCAGTATTGATTAGAGTAATGCAAATTAAAACAACTGTGAGGTACCACCAAACACTTACCAGAATGTCTAACATGTCAGAAAAGGAAAATGAGAAATGCTGGAGGGGATGTGGAAAAATAGGTACACTGATGCACTGTTAGTAGAGTTGTGAAATGATCCAAGCATTCTGGAGAACCATTTGAACTATGCCCAAAGAGCTATAAAACTTGCATACTCTTTGAGCCAGCAATACTATTACTAGACCTGTATCCCAAAGAGATCAAACAAAAAAGAAAAATATTCTATATGTGCAAAAATATTTGTGGCAGCTCTTCTTGTGGTGGAAAAGAATTGGAAATTGAGGGGATGTTTATCAATTGGGAAATGATTGAACAAGTTATGGTATAATCGTTTGATAGAATACTATTGTGCTATAAGAAATGACAAGCAGGATGGTTTCAGAAAAACCCAGGAAGACTTATATGAACTTATGCAAAGTGAAGTGAGCAAAACCAGGAAACACCATACATTGTAACAACGATATTGACAAGATGATCAACTACGAAAGACAGCTACTCTGATCAAGACAATGATCTGAGACAATTCCAAAGGACCTATGATGTAAAATGCTGTCCACCTCCAGAAAGAGAACTGATAAATTCAGAGTGCAGATTGAAGCATACTTTTTTTTAACTTCCTTTATTTTTATTATTTTATTTTGTTTGTGTTTTCTTTTGCAACATGGCTAATGCAAAAATACGTTTTGCAAGACCTCACATGTGTAATTGAAATCAAAGTGCTTGCCTTCTTAAGGAGGGGGAAGGAGCAGGAAGGATGGAAAGAATTTATAACTCAAAGGCTTAAAAATGATTATTAAAAAATTGTACATGTAAATATTTCTAAATATTTACATTTATGCAAAAATATTTACATTTATGCAAGAAATATTTAATGAAATATTTTTTTAACTGAATGTTATAAATAAATAGATAGATAAAAAGTAAAGTGCTAGGTAAATGCTAGCTGGTTTTTTTGCTATTTTTGTTGTTGTGATTATTAATTATTATTGTCTTCATTGTATACTAGGGCAGCTAAGTGACACAGTGAATAGAGTGCCAGGTCTGGAGTTCAAATATGACCTGAGACACTTACTAGCTGTGTGACTCTGGACAAGTCACTTAATCCTGGTTGTCTCATTTTCCACATCATAAAATTAGTTGGAGAAGAAAATAACAAACCATTCTAGTATCTCTGCCAAGAAAACTCCAAACGGTTCACAAAGAATCGGACACATCTGAAACGAATGAACAACAAAATCAATGTATACTTGATCCTATCCCATAGCATTTGCAGACGGGAGATAAAAAAGACACTCAGAGCAGTAACAGGACATTGACAAACCACTTCTGGACCCATCTAGCTTGTTCTGCTGTTGAACAAAAGATCCCCTGAATGCCTTTGGACAGGTCATTTTTCTCAGAAAGAACATTGTAAATCTCACAAAAGGTCACCTCTATGGTATCCTGGGACAAGACTTCAATCCTCTAGTCCTGGCATAACCTGTACTATACCCCTTAAAGGGGTCACAAATCCAATCTAACTATGTACTAGAATCTCAGAACAGCATGAGGATTTCCTCTCCCTCTCCTCCAACCCTTACCTATAGCTCAGGAGGCTGAAGGAAGAGTGGGGGGATGATGTAAAACCAACCACTGATGGAGCTGGGAGTGAGGACTCAGCTGAAAAGCTGGACTTTTTTCTTCTTTTGTTTTATTTATTTATTTAGATTTATAAATAATCCCTTTCATAAATTTTTGAGTTTTAAATTTTTCTCCTCTCCCTCCCCACCCCCTACCCAAGATGGCACACAATCTGATATAAGCTATACATATACATTCCTATTAAACATATTTTCACATTACTGATGTTGTAAGGAAGAATTAGAACCAACAGGAGGAACCACAAGAAAGAGAAAATAATATAATAGCATAGCACAATAATAGTATGCCTAGTTCTGCATTCAAACTCCATAGTTCTTTCTTTGGATGTGGAAAGACTTTTGGAGATGTCTTAGATCCTTGCATTGCTGAGAACTAAGTCTATCAATATTAGTCATCGCACAACATGGCTGTTACTGTGTACAACGTTCTTCTGGTTCTGCTTACTTAACTCAGCATCATTCCATACAAGTCTTTACAGGTTTTTCTGAAGTCTGCCTGCTCATCATTTCTTATAGCACAATAGTATTCCATTACATTCATATACTACAAGTTGTTCAGCCATTCCCCAATTGATGGACATTATCTCAATTTCCAATTCCTTGCCACCACAAAAAGAGCTGCTATAAATATTTTTGTACATGTGGGTCCTTTTCCCATTTGTATGATCTCTTTGGGGTACAGCCCTAAAAGTGCTATTGCTGGGTCAAAGGGTATGCACATTTTTATAGCCCTTTGGGCATAGTTCCAAATTGCTCTCCAAAATGGTTGGATCAGTTCACAACTCCACCAACAATGCATTACTGTTCCAATTTTCCCATATCTTTTCCAACATTTATCATTTTCCTGTTTGTCATGTTAGTCTGTCTGACAGGTGTGATGTGGCACCTCAAAGCTGTTTTGATTTGCATTTCTCTAATCAATAGCGATTTATAGCATTTTTTCATATGACTATAGATGGCTTTAATTTCTTCATCTGAAAACTGCCTACTCATATCCTTTCACCATTTATCAATTGGGGAATGACTTGTTTTCATATAAATTTGACTTAATTTTTTATATATTTTAAAAATGAGGCCCTTATCAGAGACACCGGTTGTAAAAATTCTTTCCCAATTTTCTACTTTCCTTCTAATCTTGGTTGCATTGGTTTTATTTGTGCAAAAACTTTTCAATTTTCAATTTAATTTTCAAATTAATTCAATTTCAAAAAAAAATTCAATTTAATGTTCTCTATCTCCTGTTTGGTCATGAATTCTTCTGTTCTCTATAAATCTGATAGGTAAACTATTCCTTAGAGCTGGACTTTTTTCGCACATGGACTCAGCAACCACATTCCTCAGCTCCAAATAGGCAGTTTTTCCTGCTATGCTGTATCCCATTGCACAGCCTTTGCACAGAACTGCCTTTCCTGCCCCTGCACCCCACCTTCAACCCTCAAGCCTCCTTTGTACCACACAATCCCTAAGATTCATTGACTTAATTTGGGTGTTCAGACATATTCAGACATTTTTTCCCATTTACTATCAAATATATCCCATACAAATAAGGTAACATTTGTTTGGTTGTGCAAGTCATTCATAATTATTTTGTTTTATTATGCAGATTTCATTTTTATTTTAATAATGTTGTGCCTATGATGACTGGGATTCTCTAAAGCATGAGGCCAAAAGCCCAGGGCCCACAAGGCTACTGGGGAAAGGTAAGTACAACAAAAGATGCTGCAATTGTAATATCTCCTGGAGAACTAAGGAACCTTTTCTTCCACTAATGCATTGGGAAATCTGCCATGTCATTACCCTTCTTATATGAAGGGTACTCCTCAAAGTTTTGGTTTTCTTCCATGAGAGTGTGTGAAATAGGACTGTAAGGTGGTTATAGTTTTCCATTCCTTAGTTTAAATTCAGAGAGCAAGGACTAAGTTTAATATCACTGAGTATGTTGGCATTCTGGATTTGAAGGACCTATCTGAAATGAGACATTTTAGAACATATTTCCAAAATGCTTTAAAAAATTATTAATATCAAAATTTCCTGCTTCTATTCTTTGAAAGTTGGCAGCTCCTATGTACAGTGCATTTGGATATTGAATACATGTTAAATCAGCAAAATTATCTTGTAAAAACTAGGCATTATGAGTGGTTCAGCAAGCACATTAGCTAATTCCCATAATACCCAAGAGGAGAAACATCAACCAGATATGCTGATATATATTCATATCTATGTTCAAATTTACTAAGTATTAGCATTCATTTGCCTGCTTTTTTCAGTAGCCAGGTTTCTAATTTTCCCCATTATTCATTAGTAAATTCAAACTTCTAATCTGCATTTCTCAAGGTAAATGTGAAATTTTAAAAAGAGTTCAGGATCTCAGACATTTTAGAGTTGCCATGTATGTTATGCCTGTCTTCAGCGATTAGGGAATTTATGTTTTTCTTTCCATTTTTATCTTTCTTCCCTGACATATGGATTAACATGCCATTTTCATTATCTCCTGTGAAACAAACCCAATTTGCTCTTCGTCTGTTGTCTTGTCCCTGTCAACCTAAACTGAGGTGGCTTATTCCTGTTTCATGCCTTCTCATCTTTTCCAAACTGGGTATGGATTCTTTTTTCTCTAGGTAAGGGCTTTAAATTCATAGCATTTCAGAGGTAGAAGTTGCCTTTAAAAATAAGCTGGTCCTGCTCACTTGTTTTATGGATGAGGAAAAAAAATGTCCTTGATCAGAGAAATGACTCACTCAATATCATGCAGTTAGAAATAAGTTCATTAAGAATCTTTTAGGAGAACCATTCCAATACTGTAAAGCTCTCATTTTTATGTTCAAAATGTTCTTATTCTAAGGGGGTAGTGTAGTTATGGAAGTTCTGAACAAATAAATATTGAAAATATGGAAACACATGGAACCAAAATCTGAGAAAGGGTTTTAAACAAGACTATAATCTATACTGGATTATTTGAGAAAATGACCCTGATCTGAGTATATCCGGAACTAGGGATATGCTGGAGCCAGATTAAATGGACTCCAAGAGCTGATTGCCCTAGAATATGCTCTCAAGAACACGTTTTCACCATGAGCATTTATACCTCAGAAATCAGCAAATGCCACACATCAGGACTTGACTTATTGTTTTGTTGATTGTTTGCCAAAAAACAAAAACATTCTTAGTTCACCATAGCTCACAGAAACAGGCAGTGGGCTGTGTTTTGCCATTGGGCCATAGTTTGCCAACCCCTGGTCTAAATTTAGGGAAATGTTGGAGAAAATGTTAATAAAGCAAATTAAACTTAAAAATGTGTCATGCATTTTCTTCAGGGGACCAATTGTTAAACACTTACCAGCACATCACTGCCCAGAGGCCAGCTAGACATCCCACTCTACCTCCTTGCACTTTATTTAGAAGGCCAAGGAAGAAAACAGTAAGCTAGTGTGCAAATACCATAGTGTCTAGCATTTCCGGAGATATCAGTGATATATCATCTGTATCCTTAGGGCACTACAGGAGAATAATTTCTGATGTTGAATCAGTAGAGGGGAGAGGAAGGAAAAAAAATGCTTGTCTAACATTCCCTACTGCCTGGTTGATTAAGCTGTCAATGAGCATCAGGTTGGACAGCAATAATGTACTGTTCAATTAAAGTCATTAGTGTGGATTGACAGGTCTGATAGCCAGTGACATTGGTGGGTTAAGGAGGAAGGCATCTCTCCTCTGCCAGCAGTAAATCTCAGCTTGCACTTGCTTTTTTATGTTCCTTCAACTACTTCTGGGACCCCATTAGTACTATCATGCATAAAACTTTGTTTTTCAATTACACTATTTAATCTCCATGTCAGGCACCCTAAAAGTTCTTAAGGAGAAAGTCAACATACGCTATTTCCTATTCTAAATAAGTTAGATAAATGAAGAAAAAAGTTACTGTTTTAATTATTTCCTATTTGTCTTGTATAGACCTTGCTTTCTATGTATTTGTTTACATGTTATATCCACAATTAGATTGTAAGCTCCTTTAGGGTAGGGACTGTCTTTTGCTTCTTTTTGCATCTTTTAGCACTGTGTCTGGCACATATTATTTGCTTAATAAATGTTCATTGATTATTTGATTATTTTCACTTCTGAGTTGAAAACATTCATTTTTAAAATAATTTTAATCTGTGCACTAAACTATACAATCAGCATAATAGATGATTTCCTCAACAGTCAAAATTGGAGCTTCATAGAAAATATGTAAAAACAATCATGAATTAGATAGAAGCATCTGGTGAAAAAAAAGACTAAATTGGATACCAGAAATCCTATGTTCTGGTTCCAGTTCTGCCACTAATTAGCTGTGTGACCTTGAGCAAGTCATTTAAATTCTCTGGGACTTGGTTTCAACATCTGTGAAACAAGGAGATTGAAATAAATGGTCCATCAAGTTTCTGTGCTACTCAGCTTCAGGATGTCAAGGAACATAAATAAAGCCTTACCCATAGATGTTCTAACTACAGGGTTTATTCAATAATATACAATAATAATATTCAATAGTAATATATATAATATTCATATGGCCAAACTCAATCCTATAAAAATGATTCAAGTTTCTTCTTTGGGTGACTTCTTCCAGACTGACCGTATTCAGCTGAGAGACATGGTTATAAGGTGAGAAACAAAACTGTCAGTGGAAAGAGGCGTCAGGACCTCCACATCTGAGACTGACATATGACCTGTGAATACAGCAGGCTTCAGGCCTTGCCCTCCTAATTTGTTCTTTTGTTTGAGGTAAAGAAATGATCACAACCTTATGAGCTTTGAGAGGTCAGAAAAGTGAGTGACCGGAGGTCTGAGAGTAGAGTCTCTGCTGGGGCTCTAAATCCAGATGTTCAAACTTTGATACCCCAAAAAGTGAGGAAAGACCTCTAGAATCCAAGCCAGTAGAAGCTAAGATAAATTTTCATCCTGCAGTGATGTTACAATTGGATGTGAACTTGGTAGGACCAATATTACATAAAAACTGTGTTAAATCTAAGCCTACTACCCAGAAGTAGCATAGGAGAGAATTTGTCCCTGAGGTATTTGGACAGAAATGTTTGTGCTTTTGTTCTTTCTATAACTTCAAAGTAAATATCCCTCTGTAAAAACTCTTAAGAAATGATATTTGAATACTTCGGTGTACCTCCTTAACATCCATTGAGTTTCCATCTTTGTCCAGGCTTAATAAAATGAAGCAGCACAACCTCCTAGAAGGCTGGCTCTATTTAGACAGTAATATCTCAACTATCAGATGGCCCAGAGATTAAAGTTGTTTTCTTTCTTTATAGCCATCTCTTCCTCAAAGACTCCCTTAACAAAACTTCTCTCCCCAACTCCAGGTGAAAATGTTCTTTATCTTCTTTCCCCATATTGCTGCTGAGGTCATTTGCTGGCATACAAGCTAAAAATTATTGGGTGTAATGATTCAGTCTGTATTCTCTATTACACTGCCATGTGCTGATTCTCTGTTGATTGTAGCTCCTATGCAGTTTTGTTTTGTTTTGTTTTTGTTTTATATGCTAGTAAGTATTAACAATTCTTTTAATACATAGATGCTGGTTTCTTTCATCTCTTTTGTGAGTCAGACCCCACAGGTGTACCTTGCCTACAGCTCAAATCTCTCTTTTGAACTACCTTACTTCTATCTCAACAACCACTCTCTCAGGCCTGCCTACTGTTTAAGATGGGATGAGAAAATCTCTTTCAAATCTGATTATGCCCCCAGCCACTAGCACAGGGTCATGCAGATTACTCAGGAGTTTCACTCTAAGCAAATTGGATAGTAATCAAAAAAACTTAAATTAGCCTATTAAAGAGTATGGGAAAAGTTGAAGACAATGAAATAGGCAATTAAGAAAGAAAAAACTATAGCGTATGCAGAATGTTTTATAAAGGATCTGCGAATCCATATGTGAATCCATAAATAAGCAAACACACCTTATGTAGACTGAATAATAATATGCCTAGCACATATGTTTTCAAATGTGTTTAGATGTACTTGTGACTTTAAAAAAATACTCAATTATACAACAGAGTTGTACTTTTGTCAATGTAATTCCTAGCATGAGAAGTCTCTCTGATAACTCAGAGTAGACCCCATCTATGACATTATTAAGAAGTCCTAGGGAATTTCTTGATCCTCAGAAGGTTAAGTCATTGCCCAGACAGTGTCAGAGTTAGGATGTGAACCCAAATCATTCTGGCTCTAAGCCTAGCCCTCTATCTACTAGCCATACTGTTACTGGGTTTAATAAAGCAAGTTCATTTTAAAGTGTTACTGAAATCATTGTATATTTATCATTACGTATTTTCTCAAGCAGCAGATGCTATCAGTACTATTTTTATCATACAGGTGGTAGGGACTGAATTTTTTTTTATGTTAAAAGGTCTTCATAAAGATTGGAAATCACTGCACTCCATCATATTTTCTCTTCAGAGCCTGCATATATTGGAGGAGTTTTTGTCCAGACCTTTAATGTCATTGGAATATAAAGAATCCAAACCAAGATAATTCTCACAGTACATTAGTGCCTCCATAGAAGAGGGAGGCAGGGAGGGCTTAGAGGAATAGATAATGAGGTCTATTTTAGACATTCAATTTGAGTTTTCTGAAGGGCAACTGGAGATGAGGGATTGAATATCAGCATAGAGGTTGATGGAAAGTAGGACTATTTGAGAATCATCAACATAGAGATAGCAATTAAATCCAAGTAGTATAGAGGGATAAGAGAAGAGGATCCAGGAAGGGACCCTGAAGGTCACCAATGGCTAGAAGGCATGATCTGAATAACAATCTAGCCAAAGATGAAGATCTGAATGAGGATCTCTTCCTTCCTATCTGACACTCTTTTTCAATCTCCTTTGCCTAGTACAGTACCTGGAACATAGAACTTAATAAATGCTTATTGACTGATTGACTGAGTTCAAAGGCAACCTCAGATACCCTCTAACTATATGGGGACCTGGACAAGTCAGTATATTTCTGTTTGTATTAGTTCACTCATCTGTAAAATGGGGAATAGCACCTACTTCCCAGATTTGTTGTGAGGTTCAAATAAGATAATCTTTGTAGAGTGCTTCGTAAAACTTAAAAAGCACTGAATAAATGTGAGTTATTAGATTATTTAGTAGAGAAAAACAGATTTAGTGGCTAAGGAAAAGGTGTCTAAGAAAGAGATTTGAATTTCTACATTATATCAAGGGATGGAGTGCACTTAGAGAAGTGTTAAACTTGGAAAGTCATGCATACTCTGACACGTCCTTTGGACTTGTGAGAAAAAGATGTCAAAGGGCTCAGAGAAAGGATAAGTAGTTTCCAATAGATTAATATTTTGAAGAACTAAGACCAAGAGGAATTTCCAAATGAGATAATATTTCTTAAATACTTAGGGCAGTGCCTGGCACATAGTGGGTATTATATAAATGTTAGGTATTGTTGTTGTTGTTATTTATTATTATTATACAATTTTTTTACTCATCCTGAAGAGTAAAATAGAAATGAAATGAGTTGAATAGTTCACCCTTTTGTTGGTTATCATCATGCCATTCCATTCTCATGATCTTACCTCTTCTTTGATTAGCTTGTTTTTCCCAATACATACATGTACAAACATGTGCATGTATGTGCACACACACACAATTTCCCCTAATTAGCTCATTCTGGTTTTACTGCTTCTGACACAATCCTCATAGGACTGGACTGTTCTTTTTTTTTTATTCTGATTTTTTATCTTCTCTGTCTTTAATTCTCAGTTTTAAATGAGTTCCCTGTGCATCCACATATGTCTCTTTGGGCATCTCCCCTTTATTTTCATCATCAGAATAGTTTCTGCTTAGGTCTTCAGAAATGGTTAACAGAAGTTAAACTTTAAGTTAATGTATGAACATGAACAGACCCACACACACACACATATATATACACACATGCATACCTCTCAAACATGTTTGGCCAGGACATATATATAGAAGCATATAGATAGATATACATATATATACACATACATACATATATACATATATATGTATGTATGCTTTAATGAACTTATATGGCCAGGACACACACACATTGGAAAATATATTATTCCCTTGACTTTATATGGCCATCGATGTAATCAATCTGCTCCTATCAGGCTTGCTGCCTCTGCCATTGAATGATGCTCCTCTGATCTCAAGGCACTGCTAGCTATTTGCCAGGTACAACTTCACTGGCTATGTCAATGTGGAGCTTCCCTCTGATCCTAGCTCCTGGCTTTATCTTTATAAATTAGCAGAAATGTCTCAGTTCCTCAGTGGAAGAGTGGGTTCTCTCATGCTTTTTTCATGTAAAGCCCCAAAGTTTTCTGCAACTATTTTTTTTTTAAAAAAAGTAACAATACAACATTTAACTCTCATTCATAAGACATCCAGAAATCATTCCTGGAGGAAATGGTGGAGGGGAAACTACCCAGATTTATTTTTCTCAAGAATGGTCTACCTATTCCTTTCAGAACCTTAGTAAGAATAGGCTTTCAAAACCAAGAGGCTCTTTGCCCCACATAAGAAGCTCTTCAGCAGCAGAGCAGTGCCACTCCTAGCTAGGTAGCACCCTCAAACACAGGTCTACTTTTTAAAACATATTTCCTGGTTTCTGGGGTTTGCCTCTAAGACCCCACTCTAGCTTAGGTTGGGAATTCTATTTGCCTTTTTAATCTATGATGATAATACTACATTAAATCAGCATTTACTCTAAAAGCAGCTATCTCAACAAGGGAGTCTTTGAGTCCCTATAATGTCAGTTTTCAATTCTGAGATCCCCTTAGCCTTCTACTCTCCCAGTCAAATGAGTATGTAGGAGGTGGGAGGAGAAGAGGGATAGAGAAAAACATAGCTAGATCTATGGAACAAGGTCATTGTCTTTCTTCATCTTATACCACATCCCTGCCTTTTTTATATACAGCCAGTTCTTCTATAATGCAACATACATGTTCCTAAAAATCACTTCATCGTACAAAATAGCACAATAAAAACCACAAAGCTTATGGAGAAATGGGGTTAGGATCACAACACTCAAAAAACTTCACCAGTGGCAGTTTTTGAAAGGAATCTAATAAAAGCAGTAGTATAGTTTTATGCACGTTAAATGATTAGGAAGTGCATGCATATTATAATAAATAGGAGCTGTGTCTGTGACCTCTAGCTACTGCCCAGCCTATGCCCCAATTCCCAAAGGGTCCACCCAGGCTAGCAAAGTTGAATATACAGGCAATAGGAAAGCCTAGATGGGCAGCAACTCCAGAGCCCCCGGCTTTGGTTTTGGCGGAAGATGGGGAAGTGGATAAGAGAGGAACGTCCCTCCTCGGCCCACAGCTCCTACCGCACCAGAAAATATATATGAAATATGGTGCTTTTCCTTGAAAATGACATGAAGTTTGCTTGTAGAAATTGTTGTCAGAAAGCTTGCAGTTCGTGAGTCATTGTGAAGTGGTAGTTTTCTGTGTTTTCTCAATGTTTCTCTCAGATGAAATCTCACATAAGCAAACACAAAATTTAAGTTATGCTCAGATTGTTCCATAATATATCAAGTGAACACATTCACATTTTCAAAACAAGAGTTAGAGAAGAACTGACTATTTATATAATCAGTAAAGCCTTTTCAGGTTCTGGCTCCATTATTACAAGTATCCAAAGGGCAATCATATGGATAGGAGAATATAGATTTGTTCTTCTTGGCCCCAAAGGACAAAACTTGGAACAGTAGGTGGAAATTGCAGAGAGACAGATTTAGACTAGATTTAAGGAAATAAATTCCCAATCATTAGAGCTTTTCAAAACTGAAGTGATCTGCTTTAAAAAGTAGTGGATTTTCCCTCATTGGAGGCTGGACAATGACTTGTTGGGAGCATAGTAACAGGAATTTGAGGTTAGTTCAGCTATGATTTAGATTAGATGGCCTCTTGGATTTTGCATGTGAGATTTAGCAATCTCTTCTCTATAGGTGTCAAGTAAGAATTGAATACTGGACAATAGGTGGAGAGACAAGAGACAGGAATGAAAACAGGGACAAAAAAGGAGAAAAGGCTATAAGGGAAAACAGAACCTAAAAAAAGTCCTCTGTGAGAATTTTGTCTAGGAGTGGCCTCATCTGTCATCTACCACTAAAGGCAGTTATACTTTGTTATCCAATTAGTGGCATGCTAACATTTCCTGTTGCCTGCTGCTTTCCTTGGGGATAGGTATATGCTTAGGTCAAGCCCAGAAGGGTAGGCATTCTGAGAACACAGATCAAGTGTTCCAGCTGACTTTAGTGAGCTCCTGGAGGCAAGGAGAAGTTTTTGGGTGAAACAGACTGAATTAAAATCAGGAAACCTATACTTGCTCTATAAAATGTGTGTGTGTTTGTACTTAGTGTTACAATGGAAGGGACATGGATTGTGTTCTCTAAAAATATAAGTTTTCCTTAGGTGATTCTTCTTTCTGGAAAAAAAAATGTGTTTTAAATGTGGAGGGGATAGTAAGTCACTGGATGTTTTACCTATAAGTTTGATGGCTTTTTCTCAGACCTCCACTGCAGCCTGTAACCAAAACACTTATTTTTACTTGTATTTCATCACAAGATGAACTATAAAGAGCTAGCTTAAGTTAGAAATACTACAAAGCAAAATAGGAGGATGATCCTGCTTCACACAAGAAAATTAAGTTCTGGCAATCCTGTAAATTCATCCTGAAATGACATCTTTATTTTGATTGAGTGACAAATAACTTCTTCTGACTTAAAGCAGAAAATTATGTATATGCTCTTGGGATTAAACTGTTCAGGGTAAAGCATTTGAGAATAAAAAATGTGCCATTCAGTTCCATGTTCCTCACTAATAATGTTGTTAAGTTTGAAGGCATTGCTCCTCCTGGATGTTACAGGGGTGACAGAGAAATCTCACACTGCAGCTTAAGTTAAAAAAAAAAAAATCCTGGAGAAAGCACAAGGCCGTCCTAATGGATGAAGTTAAATGTGAAAAAGGAACCCAAGCTGGGGTCAACCAAGCCTATCACTCCAAGAAAACTAATAAGCAAAGCATCTTGACTCTTTTCTTTGCATTAAAGCTAAGAGACCCCCAAATCTCCTTAGCAATACCTATTGTGATGGTCTATAAAAGTGCTATGGGTGTGCCCTAGGGCAGGGGCTGAAGGTTGGAGAGGTGTCACAGGAGGAGAAAAACTGTCATGAATACTAAGGATCCCACAGGGAGCAAAATGCCTCAGCTGAGATCCAGCTCCATGGACAAAAAAGGAATAGTTGGGATGTTAAAATATAAGAATGACAGTTTCCTGAATAGCATGGATCGTACCTAACAAGGGCTAGTAAAAATGTATTTGCCTGAGGTCTTGAAAATCTAATCAAAAAGGCTTTAGACTAAAAAGGAAAGGGGAGGAAGAAAATTGCCTGTATATATCCACCAAGCTATATAAACTCAGTAGCTACAAGAATAGCAGTAGAAACCACCACCACCCCATTCCCAGGAGACAAAAATGCAAGAAAGACACCCACAATAAAATCATTGGCTATAGATATCCTGTCATAAACACAAAAAAATGGAGAACTACAGTGAAAGAGATTCTGACACAAGGAGGCAAATTTGATTGCAAAAATATCACTGAAACTTCATGGAATGAGTCAACTTTTGGAAGGGTATTCTTGATTTAAAAGGAGTAGGACAGGGTAAATATCAGGGATAGAGATATATAGACAGATCTTACAGAGATATAAGCTATATCTTATATATGTATATAATAGAGGAAAGAGAGGAAAGAGAGAGAGAGAGAGAGAGAGAGAGAGAGAGAGAGAGAGAGAGAGATCTTAGTTTCTCTATTGATCTCCAATCCCAGGCAAATCTTTAAACTCTTACCTCACCTATAAAATGGAGACTAACACTTAAAATAAGTGCTATATGGGTTCAAAATCTATCTCTATGCAAATGATTCCTAGGTCTATATATCCAACCCTAGTTTCTCTCCTAAAATCCAGTACCATATCATCAGTTACTTATCAGACAAAGTAGGTGTCCCAGAGGCATCTAAATCATGTCCAAAATAGACCACATTATCTTTTCCCCATGTACGTGAACAGTTTCGTTGCTGAAAGGGGCAGTAAAAGAACTTTTATGTTTGTGAATTAAAAGAGCTTGTTATTGCAGTTTATGAGGAGATAAGAAGCAGATTTGTCTTGGATAGATTGTTCCTGAAAAGACTAGGATACGAAGGCCTCCAGTTGAGAGTTTGAGTTGCCCTGAGAACGTGTGTCTTCCATTTAGGTCCCTGTAAATGTGTATCCAATCTTTCCCTTGGATACTACTTGCATTGGTTTGAAAATGTAACCCAGGTTTACGGATGGATTGTATTGTTTTGATTTTTAATGCATTTGCCTTATATTAAGTAAATGTGTTGTGATTATTATTCTTGCTTTTATCTAAGCATTAAACGTTTTAGATTTGGTTTAGATGGTTTCATGATGATTGATTTTGTGTAAATGGGAAGCATATTAGTGGGGACTTGGGATCTAGAGAGGCAAGTAGTAGGAGAATGTTTTCCCCACAAAAGTGTTACCCCAGAAGTATAAGAGAGTTTCAGTCATAGTTATATGGTAGTGGCTTTTCTCTGGGACTCATAGACCTGCAGGTGTTATGGTTTATTGAAGTAGCCCAGGGAAAGAAAGGTGGGGGACTATATCCACATAGATATTATGCCCCAAGCCCATTACCATTTCTAACTTCCCTTTTCCTGTTGAGGGCACCATCATCTGTCCAGTCATCTAAGTGCTCAGCTTCAAACACATACTCAAATCCTTGCTATCTCTCTACTTCTATATCCCATTAGTTGTCAAGTTTTGTTGATTTTACCTCCATGACACCTCTCACTTTTTTTCCCCTTCTGTCTGAGCACATGGACATCACCCTCATTCAGATCTTCATCCCCTCTTACCTGAACTGTTGCAGTAGTCATGGTCTCCATGCCTCAGTTCTTTCCCCCTCCAATTCATACTCCACACTTCTAGTCAATAAAGAACACCTCGCTGATCAAAAGCTCCAGTGATTACATCTAGAATAAAATGTAAACTCCCTTTTTTGGCATTTAGAACCCTTTATGATCTAGCTTTAGTCTCCTGCCTCTCTGCCATTGTACAGGTGAGCTGGAAAGATTTTACAGGAGGGTATCTAGGGCGTTGAAAGGACTTCATTTCATGCAACATGACTATAATTTGAAAGATATGGGGATATTTAGACCTAATATCCAGGTAGCTAGGTAGTATAGTTGATAGAGTGCTGGAACTAGAATGAGGAAGACCTGAGTTCAAAACTAGCTTCAGATACTTACTAGCTGTGTGTCCCTGTGCAAGTCACTTAAACTCTGTTTGCCTTAGTTTCCTCATCTATAAACTGGGGACAATAATTATGATTTAGTGTGGAGGAAAGATGATTTGGGGGGATATAATAGCTGTCTTCAGGCATCTGAAGAGCTAACATATGGAAGAGAGGTCCTGTGAGCCTCAGAGGAAAAGACTAGAAGCAAAGGGTAAATCTGCAAAGAGACATTTTTAGGTACATCACAAGAAAAAACCAGAGTTGTCCAAAAGTGGAGTGGTCTGGATAGCAGATATAGTTACTCTACATAGAAGGACTTCAAGCAAAGATCAGGTGACCACTTTTTGGATATATTATAGAGGGGATTCTTGTTCATGTACAGATTCAGTTAGGTAGCTTCTGGGGTCCTATGATTGCAAATAGAGGCAATTTCAACAGAATATACAAAATTCAATTTATAATTCTCTTCATATGTTTGTAATAATAGTGATGATTATTATTATTATAACAATAATAGCCAATGCTTATATAGTGCTTTAAGTTTTCAAAGTGTTTTACAAATACTATCTTATTTTATCTTCACAACAGCCCTGGGAGGTAGGTGGTATTATTATCGCCATTTTACAGATGAGAAAACTGAGGGAAGACACTTGCCCAGAGTCACATAGCCAAGAAATATTGGAAGTCAAATTTGAACTCAAGTCTCTCCTGATTCCAGGTCTAGATCTCTATCCTCTATGCCACTCAGCTGCCTCCCTCATTAGTGTGAGGCACAGTGATACCACATGGCTTAATCCCATTGCCCCCACTACTGGAGGCTTGTGACAGTGCCTCATTTTTTGGACCAGCTACCTTAAGACTCAACTCACTGGCTCCCTCTACTGGGTTTCCATGGTCATTGATTTTTCTATTCCTTGTCCAATCACTCATGGCAAAAATTGAGGAAATGATATGGGAGGGAGATGGGGGGTGTTCGGAGTGGGATACTCAGGAGACTAAGTTTCAATTTCTACATCTAAGGAAAGAAAAATGCTAAAAATCTAAGTACTGTATGTTTAAAGGAATATGGCACTAATCTAGTCTTACCCTCTTCATAGTCATTCATCCTATTATTCCTTCTTTTTTCTATCATTGTGCCTTTCTCCTATTATGGTGATCAGACCACTAGAAGGATATATATATAGATATATAGATATATACACACACACATATATATATATAAAACCAAGTATATATAACTATATATATGTATGTGTATATATATATAACCATATGTAAAAGTAGTGTGTATAAATGTATGTATATGTGCATAGATAGATAGGCAGACCAACGATGACCTAAATATGTATGTGTATACATATGTACACATATACATATATGTACATGTATACATATATACATATATTCAGGTCATGGTTTGCCCACTCTTTTCAAGAGCCAATATAAAGACAAATCCAACAGTTAGGCCCCAAAATGGCAAAAGGGAACATGCTTCAATGAAGCCTCCCAATTTCTTTCTCCCAACTCAAAAGCTATATAGACTGAAAGGGTTGCCAATCCTCCCTCAAAAAATGCAAACTCCCACAGGATATGAGTCTCCCCCTTCAAGATTTTGGTCAGCACAGCCAGCCAGCACTAAGCTCAGACATCTCTGTAAACCTTAGGAAGATGCCTACTTACTTTGTATAATGCTAACCCAGATCCCAGCTCTGTGGGACCATTTCTTTCTCCCTCATCTTTCACTAGAGGATGATTTGAGAATGTTGAAATCCACAGGAGGAGGAGCATTCCCAATTTTAATTTCAACACACTTTCTGTGATCTAATGAATATTAAGCTATTGCTATATCTCCAATTATTCTAACTCCCCCTCACTAGAGATATTCAGGCAAACTAAATGGCTGCTTATTGAAAGGATTCCTGCACAAGTACAGTTTGGAATAAATCACCTTCAAGGTCCCTTCCAACTATGAGACACAGTATTCTGTGATCTTTACCGCTCTTTACCCCTCCCCCATGCACATACCCACTCTTTGCCTGGCTTCTTCCTACCACAATTCTCTGTATTCTCACTGCCTTTAACAGTCTCTTGTTACCAAGTGACTTTCTAGTGACTCTTGTCTGAGACTCACTGGTGTATCTAGGTCAGGAGAGTGCAAGACATATCCATCCACTGCTCGAGACCAAAATGCAATACAATGAAACAAAAGGTTTGCGGTGGGGGAAGGGAGAGAACACAAGCTACCTTAATAAAAGGGTGTGATCACAAAAAGGGAAGAATCACTTCAGATGAGCATCACTTTGCTAATGCCCTGGTTGAACACCTCCTGACTTCAGGACATATCTATTGGTCTTGAGGAGGCCATCTCCAGTCATCCTAATCTGCATCTTACCACTGGACTCAGATGGCTCTGGAAAAGAAAGTGAGGCTGGTGACCTTGCACAGCCCTCCCTCACTTAAATCCAACTCACTTGCAAGCCATGGCATCATCTACCTGATCCCATGGTCCTCTTTGAGAAAGGACGTGTTTGTTACAACAAGGGATTGGATTTGAAAGCTCTGCCCTACACCATAGCTTTCTACTTCTACTCCTTTTTTCTTTGGATTTGAGCATACCCAGAAAAATCTGATACCAGACACGACCTGGCATCTAGTTTACTTGCCTATATGGATCCCAATTTGGATGGTGACATCAATGAAACACCTCCACTGATTTTTCAGGTCCACAAGGTACTACCTTACTTCACTCTATCCACAGACTCACAGCAACTTAACTGTGAGAAACATGAAAATTCTGATTCAACTGACCTTAGACCTCTATTTATTCTAACCGCTAAGTACTATTATTCTCTATCTAGCTCCATCCTTACATTCTTTCATTATGGTCAAGTAGGGAAATTCCAAATGGCTATATCTGAAGAGGTGAACAATTCTTGGCAAATACTTCTATTACTTTCATCATTATCAAGATTAAGGGAATGTCCTCTAGGTTTATGGCTCAGTACTAGGAAATTTCAGGGTGTCCTGGCATACTTTCCTTATCTCTGTTAACATAGAGCCACTACTTTATCTCAAATTATTCCATAACTTCTTTCCTTTTTCTGCTCCACACCATCATTGGTGTTTTTTGGTCCCTCTCATTTACTTCTTGGTACAGTAAAACCAAAAGAAAATTAAACCAGCTGCTGTCTAGCTTAGAGGCACTGCTGGATACAGGTCAATTTTTAAGTATTGGCAGGTATCTCTTAATACCAGAAGGTCCCTCATGAAGCACATGGTAACACAGCTGTAAATAATTAGTACTGTTAATAGAGAAGGGGATCTAGGAAAAGAAAGTTATGCTTAAGTCAAAGCTTAGGGCTCATCTGTGTGAAAAAAAAAAAAGACAGCAGAGTATTTTGCTACTCAGATGAGTTTAGGAAGAAGCATTTTATGCTGTGAATTCAAAAGGAGATGGGAAAACCTAGTGTATGAAACTTTAAAAGTTGGTGGAGGGTAGGTAGGGAAACAAAGGCCAAACAGAAGTATCCTAAGAGTTATTAGTTATTTGATTTGGATTTATATTGCCCATATAACTGGATATTATCCATACACTGAGGAGTAAATGGGATGGTGGTTAGGTTAGAAAAGTGCTAGGTAAATTGTGAATCAATACAGAAATGCAGGGTATTATTATTGGCTTCAAGAGGGGAAATGATATGGTTAACACAATTGCAGTGGTAACTAGGTGTGGTTTTGTGTTATCTTAAAAAACTATTCTGTGGCTTGGAAATAAAAGAGTTCTATGAAATGGTATTTTAAGATGTGCTTTTCTTTGTCTTTCCAAACCAAACTATCTAACAAATAACATAACTGTTAACATTCGTTGAAAATCAAGAATTAGATATGCTCCTCAGTTAATGCAAAAGATTCCAAAGACTTCTGTTTTCAATTGTATGAAGAGTTTTGTGATACTTTTTTTCTAGTTCACTCTCTTGAAAGTTTCTGGCAAAACTACTGAATGACTCCAGTCAGGAAAAAAAGTCGTCAAGCAGGATAACCTCCACTACAGAACCTTGGCTTCCAATGCTGCTGTTTAACCAGATATGAGCCAAATAGTCCAAAGCAAGGCAGGTGACTCCTCCTAGTCTTTTCTTATTATCTCCAGTGGGCTTTTAGTCATTAGTATTTATCATGATTAAGTAGAGAGGTCAGAAAGACCAGGTCGTAAGATGTTACTGAGAGGTATGGGACATATGTCACAACATTTCATGATTTTATAGCCAGCACAGTAGACATACATATATGTGCGTATCTATATATACACACATAGATATATATATATATATCTATGTGTGTATATATGTATATACATACATACATACATACATATCAGAAAGGTTGGAGGGAAGAATGATTTTTCTATGTATTGCAGCAAAGTCATAGGGAGATTCACCTCAGCCAGGGGTTATAAACAGTCCCAAGAACTAAAACAGGTGTCTAACCATAAGTTAGACAACAGTTGAATGGAAAGACCCAGATGAGATGGTGGGACATTTTTCACTTTTAAAACAAACAGTTTAGAGAAGAGTTCAGAAGTCAATGAGCACTTATTAAGTGCCTACTACATGCTAGACACAGTGCTAAGTGCTGAAGAAGTTCAGAAGAATTCTAGGAAGACTTTAGGATAGTCCTGGGTTTTTCTATCTTCTGGTACAGTCTGGTTGAGGATAAGAGTTAAGAAAGCTTTGTAACCATTGCCTATGGAGCTGGCTGAGAAGACTGCAGAGAGTTTGAGTTATTTCATAGCCAGATTGTGAGTTCCTTGAGGGCAGGGATCATCTTTTGCTTTTCTTTGTATCCTCAGCACTAAACACAATGCCTATAACATAGTAGGTCCTTAAAAATGCTTTTTGATTGACTGACAAATCTATGGTTGCTGAATTAAGTTTCATAGCCATTGGCTAAGAATATTTCTTAGTGATACTTGATAGTAACAGTGTAACAGTTTACCCTTTTTAGATTCTGGCAGAAAAGAAAAGGGTAGAAAAGGGCAGAGACAAGATAAACGTGAGTCATATACAAAAAGTACTATAAAAGCAATCCACAGACATAATACAATTACCCTGGATGAAGACTACTTAAGCACTTAAGTGTCTTGTTTCCCAGTTGTTCCTGTGCATATGACCAACAGGAGAATTCTCTGGTTGAAAACTAGGGAACTCTTAACAACAAAACTGTTTTGTGATTGTTGGACAATTATGCATTACCTAGTTATGGCTTAGCCAGTAGAAATGAAGATTTGGTAATGTACTTGCTAATCGCAAACTGGAGTGAGATTTCTCACTGAGGGGACCCAACCTTGAGGTAATGCCTCTCTGTACTGCCATCTCCTGACTGAAAGAGTTTGTTGATAAAATAGGAGTGATACTTCTCTGTATGCTTCTACCTGTTACCTAGGAGTTGGAAACAAGAGAGAGAGAGAGAGAGAGAGAGAGAGAGAGAGAGAGAGAGAAGAGAGAACCTGCTATAACAGGTACCCTTTCTGTTAGAGAGAAAGTCGCTAAACAAGGCACATCCTTAGATGAAAGGGTGTAGTTGCGGGTGACTGACTATAACAATATACCTGGGGCACAGGAGGAATAAGAGAGGTTTATTAACTGTGGCGACACTCTTAGGGGATATTCAGCAGTGAATATAAGAGATGGTAAAAGAACTATAATTATAGTATACCTAGAAGATATTATTTCTGAGTCATAGGTGACCCTGAGAATAATTGGAGTTGGTCATCTACAGCAGAGAGCCATGGATAGTGGAAAATCTTTAGGAACACCTGGAAAAGTAGCAGGAAGCAGTGAAGAGCAACAGGTGGTGAGGATTAGGTCTTGCAGAGAACAGCAGGAAAAGACATCAGCAGCTTTCCAGGATCAGTATCAATATCAGTGTCAGTTATCAGACATCAGTTGCCCCTACATGTGTGCCCTGACCACTATGTTCTCTACATATATATCCCTTCCCACAGGTGTGTTAGACACATGTTTTTCCCATTTGTGGATGCACCACACTTTATCCCTATAAAGGTCTACTCTTTCCCTTGAGAATATATGTATTTTGGGGAGAATAAGTTCAAGACTTAACAGAAGAAAGTGTAGTATTGTTACATGATTTGCAGTGCTATTTAAAATTCCTTTACTGTGAACTAAATGCATTCTAAGGTTGACTGGGAAAAGTAAAATACATTGGTAAGGGCTCATGAGCTAAGGTTTAGAAAGTGTTATAATCTTCTAAGTGCCTAGAAACTGGGGTAGCTAACTGAAGGCCCAGAGTGAGGGGCCTCTGTGGATTATACTTCTTTCTGCAAATGTGCATCTTGGAAGACTTCTTTATCTGTAGAGAATCACTCCCCCATTTGGCTTCTATACTGAACATTTTCCACCCAATAAGCAATATAATTCAACAAGCGTTTGTTAACCTCCTGCTACGTAAGAAGGCACTGTGCTAGGTGTTAAAAATAAAAATAACTTTTAAAAAATTCTTCCTCTTCCATGAGCTTTCTACTGAGGTGAAGGTTATAGTAGTGTCATATATCTTTGGGGAGTATGCATCTCCCTCTTACATGCCTCATTTGATTGATAATCAGATAATTATTTTTTCTAACTTAATCTCATCCCTCAGAGCACCGATACTTTTTGAAAAATTGTCCTAAATGAAAAAGTCAGCCTTTTCCTTCTTAGTAATTCAACACTTGCCATCACTTTATAGGTTTATCTTTGATGTTATATTTCAAAGATTTCTTATGGACAAAGGAGATGCCAGAGATATACTTGTTTGTAGATAACATGGTGCATATTATGTCAAGTTCCCAAACATGGCAAAGCCCTCTAAGTAGTACTGATAGTCATTCAAAAGAGTTGAACCTAATTATTCACATGGAGGGTGGGAAAAAGGAAGGAAGGAAGAAGAATAATGATTATTTCACACTATGATGGACAAGCTAAAGAGCTGGACTATTGACATAGATAGCTAGATAGATACCAGGGTGACAGTGAACTGGGCCCAGAGTTAAATAGGAAGAGGAAAGTAGACAGAGAAATTTTAATAACTTCCTTTGAGAAATTGTATAGTTTTTTTTTCGTGACAAAAGATTAAGGATAGAGTTTCACTGATATAAGAAATTCCCAGGGGAGGAAATGCCCTCTGCCAATGCAGATTGGCACTTTCTCTGCAATTGACAGTCTTAAAAAATTTTCACAAAACACTGAGAAGGTAAGTAATTTACTCAGAGTAACATAGCTAGCATGTATTTAAGACAAAACTTGAATTTAAGTCTTCTTGATTTCAGGGCCATTATACCAAATTTCCTCTTATAAGACTAGTCCCTGGGAAGCTATTTACTCCTAGTGCATTGCCTAGAATTAGAATGTGTTGCTACTAAGGAGATAGTTTTCTCTTCTGGTCATAGATCGTAAGATTATAAACACAAAGCTAGAAGGGTCTTTAAAGGTCATTTAGTCTTAATAATCATTTTGTAAATGAGAAAACTGAGACCCAGAGAAGTAAAATGATTTGTCTGAGGTTGTACTTACAGCTTTGTAGTTCAAAAAACCTTGCCCTTCAAAAGGATAGCTAATTAACTGGATTCACCACTCTTTCCTATATTTTTTTAATAAAAATAAAATAGCCAAGTATAGGTATCAAGAAGTATTATCAAATGCTATCTTTAGAAATGAAATGGAATTTAGAGCAATATTTAAAGAAATATAAAGACCCAGGTATAATTAGTAACCTTACTAAATTTTATATGTTCTCAATTGGTGCTTATTTTAACTCTGGCTCTATCCCTAGGTCTGAATAGAACTATCATCTTACAAAAGTGCCTTTGAATTAATTATGCATATCCAGGGCAGGGTGGCAGGGATTGGGGAAGGTTCAGAGGAAGACACTGAACCCCTCAATTGTGACAATAAAAAGCCTGGGTTCTTACTCACCAGATCACAGATAAAGAGATAGAATGAACCCTAGCGTCCAAACATCCCATTTTACTGATGAAGAAACTGAGGCCCAGAGAGTTCAAGTAACTTGTGTAGCTGTTAGAGTCAGGATTCAAGTTCAAGTCTTCCTGACTGCAACTTTGGTGCTCTATGTATTACACCACACTGCTATCTAAGTCTTCCATCATTTTGCCATATGTATTTACCTAAGTGATTTTTATCTCTCTGAGTCTCAATGTTTTCATTTATCAAATAAGGGGGCCAGCCTAGATGATCTCTAAGGTCCAACCATCAAAAGATTTATTTCCATCTCCCCACTGCTCTATCTTTAGTTCATTGCCTCTCAAAGACAAAGATCACTTTATTCAAAAGTTGTGCATTGAATGTTCCTTTAGCAACCATCATACACACCAGATTACTTTAAAACTCCTTCTTTAAGAGTTCTTTAAGATAGCCGTACCTTTAGAAAACACAAGGACTTAAAACTAATACACGGCATAGTTTTTTCATAGATAGCTCCTCAATGCAAATAGTCGAAAGCACAGAGAGTCAAGAGAAAAAAAATTTCTATGCATAAGGAAGATTTTCAAGCAAACTGCAGATCACCACCAACCAGTTAAAGCCTTGCTCTTCTTGGAATTTTGCTTTGTATGTTACATTTGAAATATTCTTCTTAAAAGCACTTGTCAAGGAAAAAATTGTCAGCACCCACTCATACACTCTGTTTTCTTCAAAGGAATAAAAAAAAACAAACAATTCACCCTCAAGTCAATGAATATTTGCTACTTCAAAAGCAGCAAAAATTAAAGCATGCCAACAGTTGCACACTCTTCTTTTAGTCCTCAAATCCTATTATTAAGGAGCAAATACTCAAATAACAAAAAATTGAGAAATAACTGGTTTTCAGTCTGAGTGAAAACACCTTCATGTATTTTCTATATAAAGTGTAGAATAGCCTGAGTTCTTCAATTCAAGGGCAGTATCATTATATGAACAATGTCATTTTTGTTTTAACTCATTATATCCAACACTTAGAAATTCCATTAATGTAATTAATGAAATTCAATTGAAAAAAAATAGGGGAGGAAATAACCCTCCTACTTAATTGGTTTTTTTGTGCGACAAGATTTTGATGTTCGACATTTAAGCAACCAAGTTTGCTCATTTTTCAGCTGAGGAAACTGAGGCCCAGAAAGGTTATTAGCAATCATAACCATAACTAACATTTATGAACTGTTTTAAGATTTAGAAAGCACTTTTTACATATTAACTCATTTAATCTTGACAACAACCCAGTATAAGATAGATAGATAGTCATTATTATATCTCCATTTTACAGGTGAGTAAACTGAATTGAGCTAATAAGTGGTTGAGTTAAAATTTGAACTCTAGTTTTCCTGACTCCAAGTCCTACATGCTATCCACAACACCCCCTAGCTACTTTTTTTTTAATTATCTTGGGTACCAAGTAACATATTCAGGATTTGAACTCATTACATCACAGCCTTGGCGAGAGGGTTACAGTGGGAACTCTTTTCACATATAGGTTACATTAGATGACCACTAAGGTCCCTTTCAGTTCTCAAATTCTATGACTCTAAATCTCATGTTTTCTCCACACTGTTCTGCTTAATAAAATTCAACAGATACAATTACTGGCTCCTGTATGCAAAGCTAGGTGCTAGGGGGTCCAAAGTCAAATAAAACTGTTCCTCATCTCTAGAAAAATTATTTTCTTTCTGGAAAAATAAAATATGTACACAGAAAAGTACAAAGAAATGTCATTTCAAGAGAGAAAGGGTATAAACAATGGATGCAGTCAAGGTCTGGATCAGAAAAGGAAGTCAGTGGGAGGTGGCGCCTTAGCTGTGTTTAATGGCACCTAGAGACTTTTAGGAAGTGGAGGTGAGGGGAGTATACATTTCAGACACAGGGGTCAGCCTGTACTAAGGCATGGGGACGAGTGACACAAAAACAATAACACAAAGAGGGAACTGTTAGTAGTGGTCCAGTTTGCCTGGAAGACAGGATTTGGGAAAGGAAATAAGAGTAAATAAGCCTAGAAAGAGAGGTGAGATTCAGGTTTCAAAGGGCTTTAGATGCCGGGCTAAGGATTTTTTTTTTATCCTAATGGCAATAGGAAGTCACCAAAAATTTTTAACTAGGGTAATCACATAGTCAAATCTGTGTTTTAGGAAAACAGGAATGTCTATATGGACTTCCATAGGTATTACTATTACTACTAACTCATATTTATATAGTATTTTAAGATTTATGAAGTCCTTGCTTCTTACAAAAATGCTCTAAGATAGGAAGGTGAGTATTATTAGGTAAGTATTGTTAGAATTTTATTCACAAGTATTATTCACATTATACAGGTGGGGGTGGGAATAAGCATTAATATAGCACCTACTATGTGCCAGACACTGTGCTGAGTGTTTTGCAATGTCTCATTTGAGCCTCATAGCAACCCTTCACAGTAGGTGATGTTATCCCATTTTCTAGTTGAGAAAACTGAGGTTAAGTGATTTACCCAGGGTCACACTATAGCTGATAAATATCTGAAGCCAAATTTGAACTCAGATCTTTCTGACTCCACTCTATCTACTGTGCCATCTGATTTTTAGAAAAGTAACTGGTCTATAATCACACAACTAGAACTGAGATATGAACCCAGATTTCTGGACTACACCACTCCTTCTTATTCTTCTGACCTGATTGACCACCCCTCCTAAGACTTCTTTGTTGGCTTATTACCCATAAGACTCCCCCTAATTGTGGGTTTTCCACAAGGCACTCTCGAGACCCTCTTCTCTCAGCCTTCTCCTCTCTCAACTGTCTCCTTTCTCAACTGTCTCCTCTCTCAACTGTCTCCTCTCTCTGTCTCTGTCTATGTGTGTGTGTGTCTCTCTCTTTCTTTCTTCATCCGTTTGCATGAGTTTAATTATCATGTTAGTATGGATGACTTTCATATCATGATACCCAGGCTTAGTCTCTCCTCTGAGCTTTAGTCTCATGTCACCAACTACCAACTGGGCATTTCAAACTGCATGTCCCAGAGAAATTGCAAACTCAGTACATTGAAAAACAGAGCTTAAAATCTTTTCCCCCAAATCCACTAACTATTAAAGTTCCCTATTTCTTTTTAAGGTGCTACCATTCTTCCAGTCTCTCTGGCTAGTAACCTCAATGTCATCTTCAGCTTCTCACTCTCATTCCCACCATAAATCCCATCATTTGCCAAATTGTGCCATTTTACTTCTGTGACATCTAAGAGTGTGTTGCTAAATGTTTAATAAGTGACTTGAGGGACGGGCGGTATATTCAGGACATACTTTTAAGTTTATTATTAAGCATTATTAACATTTTCTCCATCACTTCAAGTCTCAGCAATCAACAAAACAACAAATTAAGCCTTGATTTGTAGCCTTTGCTGATTGTTAAGATGTAAATGTTCACATTGAAAATTTATCAATTGGCTCAGCCAGTTCAAGCTGATTCCAGCACACCATTGATCACATCTGTCCATCAGGACATAATTTTTTTCTCTATATACACACAGCTACTTCTTTAGTTATTCTCTTCACCTCTCACCTAGATTGCTACAACAGTCTTCTAATTGGTCTCCCAGCATTAATTCTTTCCCCAAACCAGTCTATCCTCTACACAGCTGCCAAAGTGATTTTCCTTAAACTCAGATCTGTTTCCCTACCCTACTCAAAAATCACAGTGGTTCCCCATTGCCCATAGGATAAAACATTAGCACTTATGTTTAGCTGTGAAAACCCTTTACAACTTGTTTCCAACCTTATGGGATATTACTCTCCTTTCAATACTAGGCAGCTAGATGATACAATGGTTAGAACACTGGAGAGGAGTCAGGAAGACATGAGATCAAATTTTGCCTCAGACATTTCTTAGCTGTGTGATTCTGGGCAAGACAATTAATTTCTGTTTGCCTCAGTTTCCTCATTTATAATGTGTAGATAATAATAGCACTTCCCTCCCAGGGTTGTTGTGAGAATAAAATGACATGATATTTATTTTGTAAACTGTAAAGTGCTATATACATGTTAGCTATTTATAGGAGTCTTCTGAAATCCAAATAGATTGGCCTTTCTGTCTTTTCCTCACCCATAGCACTCTATTTCCCTCCTCAGTGCCTTTGCAATAGAAATTCTCCACCCATAGAATGTTCTCCCTCCTTTCCTGCCTCTTAGACTACCTTCCTTGCTTCAAGTTTCAGCTCAAGCATCCCCTTCTATGTGAAGCTTTTCCTGATCCTAATTGCTAAGCCCACCCCCACCTCGTATTTATTCTCTTCATAATTATTTCACACATACTTATGTGTACTTGTTCTCTCTACATTGGAATATGAGCTCCTTGAGCACAGAGGTTGTTTCAGAATTTATATTTATATCTCCAGCGCCTAGCACAAAAGTCCCAGGCACAAGCAGAAGCCTGTTGGATTGAGTGTCTTCTTCAGGGACAGGGCAAAACAGAGAAAAACTGCCATCTCTTTATTCCTGCAAGCTATCACTCTTTTAATGCAGCTTAAGGTCCCACTAGATTTTTTGGCTGTTACTTCGCACCGCTGATTCATCTTTGACATTGGTATGGAATGCTGGGAAGGAGGACCAGACAGACTACTCAAGCCTGGAGGGCAATGGAGATGGCATATTGGTGAAGCAGGAGGTAGAGACACAAACAACAAGTGCTTCCAAACATTAGCTAGAGCTGCAAATGGAAGGGAAGAAGAATAAAGATTTTCCCCATCAATCTTTTCAATGACTCTTGTATCAGTAATCGTTATAGAAAAAACATAAGGACACTAGCCAGTTCTAAATTTGATATTCAATATTAGGTATGGCCCAGAGTACTGGATAGAGAGCTGGCCTTGGAATCAGAGTCCTGAGTTCAAGTCCCTGCTCTGACAAATACTGGCTAAGTGATCCTGGGCAAGTCACTTAACCTCTGATTGTCTCCAGGAAATACTGTAAGGCTCCAAGTTACAGAATACAGTTATTTCTTCCACATTGAGGGGGTTAGGGGCATGAAGGCGCCACAATCTAGAAAATACACATAAAAATTTTTGGCCCTCCCTTCGTACCAGAGAAGAAATCTGAATTATGATGGTGTTAAATGATAAAATATGTTGATATTGTATGATATTATACATATATTTTATGCATTTCTGAGTTTCTAAACTTTTTCTGTGTCATCTGCTGGCCTTCGAGTGTCCTTTGCACCTTCCGAAAAACTCCCCCAAAATCACCATGTAATTTCTTATGCCGACTGGCAATATATCAAAACTGCAATGGAGAAGGTCACAATGTAGAAGGGATAAGTGTACCAAGCTGCACTGGCAGAGGTAGCTCCCTCACAAAGATGATCTCTACACAGATGAAATCTCAGGTTTTCTCCCCCTTTCTCCCTCTTCCTCCAAATTCAATATACGCCTTTATGTACAAACACTATCAGAGCAATCAAGGCCAAGGAAAATCTCCTTCCCCTAACTCTCCTCCAAACCACATGCCATAAAGGAGGAGGGCAACATTGTAGCTTTAAATAAAGAATTCCGCTGAAGTAACAGCCGCAGCTCCATCCTCATATCCAAACTGGCTCCTCTGCTCCACTGCAGCCTCTCCCCAAGGGTGATTTCAGCAGCTTTTCAGATTCCTTGGCGCCAGTTCTATAAAGAACTGCCCTCTATGGTCAGGGTGTTTGGCCTCTCAGGCATTTCCGATGGTGGTCCTCAATGAGGCTGGCTGCCACACACCCTATCTTGATCAATAAGCAGACCCAGAAAGGTTGGAGAAGCCTCAAACCAAGCCACTTAACAAATCTTCAGTGGTTGTTCCCAGAGAGCTGAATCAGATAAATGGCATTTATCTTCACCCTTTCGGCCTTAAGAGAATACACATCTGCTAAGCCTGCTGTCAGATACTGGAGGTGAGGAGAGAAGTGCCTTGCTCAGTGTTTTGCATCCCTATGCTTTTCTCCCTCCTCTTTGATTTTTCCAAAAGCAGCCCTGATAATATTCTCCACTTCCTTCTTGTCTTCCCCATATCTATGAGGCTTAAATTCTACCCACAGCCCTCTCATTTGGGAGTGGGGAGAGACAGGCTCAAAAGAAAAGCTGTCTAAATTGGAGGGAGGGGAAAAAAGGGGTGAAAGAGGTCCAAGGAGCACAGTACAAGGTCAAAAAAAAATCACTCTGGCTCTGAGTCAGAAGACTCAGGTTAAAATCCCAACTCTGACAATACCTACATGACTTTGGCCTTAACCTTGGCCTATATCACCTATTTAAGCCACCTGCTCTCAGTTTCCCTATCTGTAAAAGGAAAGGACTGAGCTGGTTAGCCTCTGAAACCCCTTCTAGCTTTGAATCTTGAATCCTACAATTCTGGCACTGGAGTATTCCCAGGTCTGGGAAAGGATTCTTAAAGTTATCCTAGGAAGTGGAAAAGTGTGGTAAATTAGAAAGACCCGGGACAATTTTGGCTCAGGGCCTGGGTTTTTCACCTCACTCTGCTGTTCATTTCCCTTGAATAAAATAGCAGAGTCATCTGCAAATGCAGCAGGGGCTGCAACAGTTGATTAGCTAGCTAATTGTCTGTTTAAAAGAAGTGGATTTTTCCACAGAATAGTGAGTAAAGAAAGAAGTCACATTAAAATCCGGAAAATCTTCCTGCTAAGAGGAAGCCAGAGAATAGATAATTAGAGCAACTCTTTTCAACAACTATGAGCTAAGAGGCAGCTGGGATGAAAGGTTGGCTTCTTATTGTAGTCATTTTTTTTCTTTCTTTGGTGTTATTAGAGGTTAAAGCTGTTAGTCCTGAAGCCTAGACTATTTCAAAAGCTGGAGGTCTCACCTCAAGGAATCATAATTATTCCAGTTCCATTCTTCTTTTGGTATAGTAACTATGAGGTAGCTCCAAAGTAAAATGGAAAACATTTAAAATTCAGATTTTTAAAAATCATGGTTGAAAAAAATAGCCCCAAGTAACAACATACATATATGGTGACACTTCGCAGTTAACAAAACACTTTTCTTCCTCACTTAACTTTTTACATTTTTGTATTTAATTATATATGCAGATGTTGTTTTCTGTCACTAGATTACAAGGTCCTTGAGGGACTATTTCTGTTATTATCATTGTATCCACCACACAGGAATTTTTGTATGTCAGCAAGGCTGGACCACCATTGCTTCCAAAGAACTAAAGATGAGTACCATACTGAGGGTGATGTAATGATGCATGGTGAGTGTGAGCAATCTGAAACATATAGCCAACCCTTAAGGATCTCTGAAGAAGATTAGGATCCAAGGGTGTCACCCTAAAGTGCATGACAGAAAAAGAAGATAGGCTGGTCACACAGTGAAAGAAAGGGATGATAACACGATGGCCAGAGTGCCCCAGGAGTACCATGAATATTTCAGGAGAAAGTGAAGGTCTATGATATGTTGGGTGAAGTCCCTGTGGCAAATGCTTTGATTGACATGGGTGAGAATAGTATAGGATGGGAAGGCATGGATGGATTGTGTTCTACATCATAGGAGGGCATTCCCAAATCAATGAGATCATAGATCCATTTGAATATATATCAAATACCTAGAACACAGTAGTTGTTTAAGAAGTGTTTCTTGAGTGGTTGAGTTGGCTAATAAAGATATTGTTATTGCTGTTTTATAGTTGAGGAAATTCAGAACAATCAGGTGATTTGCTTCAGGGGAAGCAATTAATAGATTTCATAGGTTTCATAAGATTACATGTTGAAAGCGGTCTTCATTTCTCTATCTAGCCCGGGGGGGAGAACCTGTGTCCTTGAGGCCACATGTGGCACTCTAGGTCTTCAACTGTGGCCTTTTGATTAAATCCAAACTTCACAGGACAAATCCCCTTAATAAAAAGATTTGTTCTGTAAAACTTGGACTTAGTCAGAAGGTCACACCCAACCTAGCATTCTAGCTAGATTCTAGCCTAACCCTTCATTTTACAAGTGAAAAAACTGAGACCTAGAGGGGGCAGGTGACCTGCCTAAGGTCACATAGGTAGAAGGACTGGAATTCAAATCTGGGTCTTCAGACCCCAAATTTAGTATTCTATTCACTTTGCCATGCTGCCCCTGGGTAAGAGCTAGAACTTAAATCCAGGTCTGACTATAGTTACAAAGCTTGTACTTTATACTGTACAATACTGTGGAAAGATGAGTTGTTCTGGATTCTATGTGTAACCACCGTCCCAAGGCCAGTGGCTTGGGACTCTCTCTTTGTTGGTAGAGATGAAAGCCCTGCCCTGCATGAGGGGCAGAGTTGGTGAGGGGTGAGAGCTTCGGTTCTCAACCAGTTCCCCTTTGGGGATTCTTCAAGTGGAGGGTTCTCTTCCGGGACTCTCCAGGCAAGAGTCATCTTCAAGCATAGAGTCAAGATGGATTTCAGCTTCAAAAGTGAAGCTGGAATAGGCCAATCTCACTTCAGGTGGCTGAAGGAAAAGACTCTGGGAGGACATGTCTCTATCATGTCCCTATTACTTGCTTGCTACACTAGAGACTTTGGGGAATTTCACCTTGAGTGAGATTCTGGACATGCTCTTGGTTAAGCTGAGTAAACTCATTCCCAATGGGAGAACTCCTTCACTCCGTATGATCTGCTGTTCTCCTATGTATAGCTTCACTGATTTCTGTTTTGCTATTGATTTGGAAAGACAGGTTTCTTTGCTATTTGCTATGTGTTCTCATTGTAGAACTATATCAGGTGGGAAAGGGTCCAAGATTTGGATATAGAGCTTGGGAGATGCCTACAAAGTGATCAAAAGTTAGATGGAACCCAATTATATCCCCTAAAAGAACAATATTTAAAGGATGAGAGAGATAAAATTCTAGCCTGGTACTCCCTCTCTCGGAGGAGAGCAAAGTAGCAACCTCCTGCTTCCCATCCTAACAGAAATAAAAATCTCCCTTGGAGAAGGGTAGTGGGAGAAAAAGTTAGAGATAACTATTGTCTCTTTAAGCCACACAAGGACAGCATCCTTTAAAGATATGGACCTCTCTAAACTTAGTCCTCCTCACCATTCTATCTTTACAAAAGATTTCTGTAAACTTGAACAGCATCTTAACAAAGGTTCCCAAATCAAACTATTGAGTATTGAAAGGTTTCATATGGTGGTTCAACAAAATTTCTTTCTATTGCCAAAGCAATAAAACTTTAAAAATATACATAAAATTGATATTTTATTTATATACAGTATTGTACATTTTTTTAAAAAGGCATAGCTTACTTTGGGCAATAAATCTATATTTTTTCTGTAGGAATACTTTCCTTTCCCCTTAATTTGAATGTCCTTCCTCTGTTGATTATTTCCAACTTGTCCTGTACACAGGATAGATAGCAGTTTGTGTGCTGTCTCCCCCATTAGACTGTGAGTTCCTTGAAGGCAAAGACTTTTGATTTTCTTTGTATCCCAGATCTTAGCACAGTGGCCGGCATATAGTAGGCATTGATGAATTTTTCTTGAATGACTGAAAACTTTGGAGTAAATGGAATTTAGTTTAATCAAAATGCTACTTTAAATATCCAAGGAGAATTCAATATGTAAAAAACTGGATCATATGAGGAGATAATCCTTTAGAAAATTATATCATCAATCTCTAAAATATTGATTTTTTTGTTTAGATTTTTACATAGTGATGGAAACCTTTGTCAGAGGTTCCTTCCTCATACAAAGTATACTTTAGAAGATCCCCTGTTTCTCTGGCTTATTGCTCCCACACAGGGTAGACTAGGAATCTCAATGCTGGCCATTCATCCCCAGGTCTGTGGTCATCAATTCTCCTTTCAAGAACACAGGTTTCCAAGGCTCAAAATATAGACAGGTTTATTAAAAAGTGAGAGAAAACTAGCAGGACTCATAGCAGAGCTTATAGAAAATAGTTTCAGGAATTTTCAGTACTGCCTTGGCTAGTGACACAGCAGAGCATTTTTGAGACTTATTCCCCACAAGTATTGCTCCTCTTTCTGACTCTTTTGATATCTGCTGCTCTTTTTCTTCAGTGCTTGCCTCTGTCTCCTCTCATCAGATGTCACTAGATGGTACCCTGCTGTATGGCCTTTTCATTTCCTAGGAGCTAAGGATAGTTAAAAAAAAAAAAAAAAGCAAAAGATGGTGGTCAAGCTTTGCTCTCTTTGTCAGTCATGGTTATTCACTCTTGGTACTCCTCTTTGACTTCTCACCAGAGGTTAGCTTATGGGCTGCATAAAAATGGGTAGCAAGCCGGATTTGGCCCGTGGGTCATAGTTGTCAGACACCTAGATTAGGAGATCAACAAAAGTGAGGCCTTACCCCTAAATCTGATCATCTAGGTGGCATGATGCTAATTGGAGGCACAGTGGATAAAATTCTACATATGAAGTCAGGAAGATATAAATTAAAATCTGGCCTCAAACATTTACTAACTATGGAACCCTCTATTTGCCTTAGTTTCCTTAACTGTATAGTGTAGATAGTAGTAGCATCTACTTCACAGGCTTGTTGTGAGGATCAAATGAGATAATATTTGTAAAAGCACTTAACATAGTGCCTGACATATAGTAGACACTATATTTGTAAAGGTTTATTCCCTTCTCCACCCCCATCCCCTATAGTGTATAATTGAATTTAGAGTCAAAAAGACTTGAATTCAAATCCTTCTTCAGACACTGACTAGCTGTTTCTTCCTAGTCAAGTCATTTAACCTCTCTGTGCCTCAGTTTTTTCATCAATAAAATGAGGATAATAATAGCACCTATTTTAAAGGAGTATTGAGAAAATTAAATGACAGAATAGGTGCAAAGAACTTTGTGAATCTTAAAGCTCTATGTAAATGCTAGCTATTACAATTGCTTATCTTTACAATGTTGTTATTGTGCAAATTGTTCTTCTTGCACTGCTCATTCCACTTTGCATCAGTTCATACAAATTTTCCCAGATTTCTCTGAAATCATTGCTTTCATCATTTCTCAGAATTCAATAATATTCCATTACATTTATTATTATGTCATAATATATAATTGTGGAATAATTATGTTCCATTACATTCATAATTATACCAAAATAGATGGTATATATTTAGTACCTAGTTCTCTGCTACCACCAAAAAAAGCCAAGAGAAGCTTGAAAGAACTATAAAGGAGAGGTACCTTTGCCAAATACTCTCAGCAGGGAGATGGAAGACATAAGTAAGCAGAAGATATCTCCTAATTCAATGATGAAATATTGTGGGCTAAGATAATCCCAAGATAGAATTTGATACAAAAGGAAATAATTCTGCAATAGTTACAAGTAAAATCCCAGGAAAAAAAAAAAGATTGATTAGCTATAAGAACTCCAAGAGTGGATGAAAGAAATGAAGGAGCTAAAACAAAAGATAAAGAAAAAAATTTGAGCACCTGAAATGACAATAAACAGCTTAGAAAATAAAGTTGAAAACATTACCTAGGCTGTAGACAATCTTAAAAATAGAATGAAGTAAACATGACTCAAAAATTTAATGACACAAGAAATTTTCAATGAAGTCAAAAGTCTTTAAAAAAAAAAGAGCACAAAGTACCTACTACCAAAATAATTGACATGAAAAAGAAGATAATGAAATATAATATAAGAAGATAATTTGAGAATCCCTGAGGTTCATGACTACACAAATAAACCTATATATCATTTTTCAAGAAATCATAAAACTTCCTAGAACTATTGTAATGTGAGGATAAAGTAAGGAAAAAAAAACCTTACAATTAACCAACTGAAGGAAACTCCAAGTTGAACCCACCCAGATATGTAATTGCCAAACTCTAGAGCTTTTTACTGCAAGACAGCCATGAAAAAAAAGAGATTAAGTACAAAGGAATCATAGACAGGATCACATGTGATCTCATAACAATTACAAATAAGGAAAGGAAAGCTTGACATATAATATAGTGAAAGGCAAGAGAAAAACCTCACCACCAAGAATAATAACTTAATCCTGTAAAACTGAGCGTAATCTAATAGGGGGAAATCAATTTTTAATAAAACAAATTCCTTTCTAAACATTATTCTTGATAGAACTAAAGCTAAGTAGAAACTTTAAATCATGGAAAGGTGAACAAATTTGAGCAACTTGAAAGGTCTAAATAATTATCAAGTGTTTATATGCACAGTGAGAGAGAAGAGGACATTACCCTCTTAGAATCCCATTTTTCAAGAATTAAAGAGGAAACAGTAAAAAAAAATACTTAGGGCCTGGATGTAATTTTGTTTAATTTTAAGAGGAAAAAAAAGAATAGAAAAAGTAGTATATAAGCATAATGACAGAAATAGGAGTCATTTCTGAAGCTCATTCTTATTTATCATGCAAAAAAAAGAGATTAACAACAAAAAAATAGTGTTTAAATAAGATGAAATTAATAGGTAATGAGGTAGGGAAAGGGAAAGAAAAGAGGGTGGAGGTGAGGAAGGAATAGTTACAAGCAATACAAACATCAATAATTAGAAATGAGGGGGAAAGACAGAGAGAAAGGATATGACCGAGCCAACTATGCTTAGGTTAGCTAGAGAAAAAGAGGGAAAAAAAGTAGAATCTGACCTTTCTGATTATAGATACTGGTGCTGATTTCATTATTTTTCCCCACCTTCATTTTATTTGTAAATAGGGCAAAGTTAGGGAAATGGGAAAGAGAGGAAACATAATAATAGAAAATGACAGAAGGAAAATTCAAAAAAGTCAAGTAAATGGAATGAATTCACCCACAAAAAGGAGGATGGCAAATATATTAGAAAACAGATTCTAATGCTATGTAATATATTTTTTAAACCTTTAAAATTCACACAAAGTTCAAATTAGTGGTTGAAATATAATCTATTATGCCTCAAGGGAATACAAAAAAGCAGAAGGTGGCAATCATGGTCTCAAAGAAGACAGCAGTAAATTTAGATATGCTGAAAGAGATAAGCAAAGAAATTATATTTTATTTGAAGGCATCATAGATTTTGAGATCTATTAATATCAGATATATGTGTACTGAATTCCATAGCATCTAAGAACTTAAAGGAATAGCTTATCAGGCTCCAGAAAGAAAGAGACAGTAAAACCATAACTGTTTAAGCTGTAGCCTGCCCCTTTCAGACCTAGATAAATTTAACAGAAAATAAAGAAGTAAGTTAAGGCTGAAACAAGAATTTTACAAAAGTTTGTATTCAACAGTCCTCTGGTAAACAGTCAACATGAATGATAAAGAATATACATGTGTAATAGTCTGCATAACACTTCTACAAAAATTGACCATAAACATCAGGGCTTTAAAGCCTCATGAGCAAATGTAGAAAAGCAGAAACATTAAATATAACCTTTACAAATTCAAGCACAAGATAAAGTCATAATGATAAATATAACCTTAAGAAAAGATTCAGAGTTAAATAAAAAGTATGTTGTATATATATACACATATATGTATGTATATACAAACATATACATATACATATGTGTGTATATGTATATATGTACACATATATAGATTTTTAAAGAATTACTGCATCAAAAAATTACAGGAACAATAAATAATTTTATCAAATAAAATTATAATAATGAGACAATATTCCAAAATATTTGAAATGATACAATCTTTTAAGGAAAATTTATCTCTCTAAATACTTTCAAAATAAGACAAAATTAAGAAAAATAAATTGAACATGTTACAAAAAATTAGAAAAGTAACAAAAAACAAAAAATATAAATTCTTAAAATCAAAGAAAAAATAAACAAAATTTAAAATAAAAATCTATTGAGTCAATAGAGAAAACTAGGACTCATTTTTAGAGACTAGAAATTAGGAAAACCATCAGCTAATTTGTTAGTTTTTAAAAAAATAGGAAAAACAAATGACAAAAAAATAAAAGGGGAAATTCACAATGCATATGGGTAAAAATAGATTGTTAGAAAGCACTTTAATTATATGCCAACAAAACTGAAAACTTAAATGAATGAATATTCAAAAATTTATATATACATGCATAAAATATTTCTGCTTTATTGTCTTATTAGAATAATTAGCATTAGGATATATATATACACATACACACAGAGAGATTCTATATATACATATATAATACATATATTATACACACATAATATTCATGCATTTTATTTGTTTTCAGTTTTATTAGTACATGATGTAATAGATAGATAGATAGATAGTTAAAGATATTTAACTCTCCAAAAAGGAATAAGTTGACCTTTCTGTAATCTAGTAAACAGTATCTATATAAAGTCAAAAGTTAACATCATTTGTAAGGGAGAAATACTAAAAGCTTCTCGAATAATATCTGGTATAAAAGAAAAAGTTCATTATCACCATAATTATTTAACATAACCCAGAAATTTTAAAACTATGGCAATGGAAAAATAAAAAAGAAATTGAGCAAATAAGTATAGGCAAAAATGAGACAAAATTATCTCTATTTGCAAATGGTATGATGGTTTACATAGAGAGTCCTAGACATTCAATCAAAAAAAATTAATTGAAACTGTTCCTTCAGTAAAGTAGCATGATATAAAATAATTCCATAAACATCATCAACTTTTCTATATACTATATTAATAATAAAACCCAGCAGGAGGAGATAAAAGAAAAATCCCTTCAAAATAACTATGAAATATATAAAGTATCTGGGGAGCCAACCTACCAAGACACATTCTGGGCTTATATAAATACAACTATATTACATTCTTTATAGAAATAAAGACAAATAAAAAAAACAAGAGGGACAGCTATGTGGCACAGTGAATAGAGAACCAGCCTTGGAGTCAGGAGACCCTGAGTTCAAATCCGGCCTCAGACACATAACACTCATTAGCTGTGTGACCCTGGGCAGGTCACTTAACCCCAATTGCCTCACCAACAGAAAAAAAAGAAAGACAAATAATTAGAAGATATTAATTGTTCATGATTGGGCAATGCCAATATAATTAAATTTTAATTAACATAGATTTAAAGATGTGCTAATAAAAATACCAAAGGATTACTTTTTAGAATTAGAGAAAATGATGACAAAAGTCATCTGGAGATACAAAAGATTAAGAATCTCCAGGGAAATCATGAGGTTAAAGTAACTAAGGGAACCTACTATTACCAAAATTCCAACTATAATGTAAATTATTAATCATCAAAACCACTTGGTATTAGTTAAAAATAGAAAAGTAGATCAGTAGAATAGAAGAAGAAAAAAAGCAAGCCAGGAGTAACAGAGCACAAGAGCATAGAGTTCAAAAAATTTAAATTACTAGCATAAAGATACTGTTTTAATAATCAGTCTAACAGAAGCCAATACTAGACCAGAATCATATATCAGAAACCAAAAATAATCTGAAAATACGTACATGACATAAAAACAAAGGGTTATGTGATTTTATTAAAAGGGTGGGGAGTAAGGAAGCCTTCTTTTCACAGTTATAACCAGGGGTCACATTTATATGTAAACAAAGGATAGGGACAACTAGAAAAGATTAAAATGAATAATTTTAGTTACAGCAATTATATAAAATTAAAAAACTTATACATAATTAATGTAACTAGAATTAGAAGAGAAGCTGTCAATTTGGAAAGAATTTTTTGCAGCAAATATCTCTGATAAAAGTCTGATATCCAAAATATATATAAGGAATTGATACAAATATATAAGAATAAGCACCATTGCCCTGTGGATAAGTGGTTAAAGGATATGAACAGATAGATTACCAAAGAACAATCACATGGAAGGAATATCAGATTACTAATAATAGATATAGCTGGTGGTACAGGAGATAGAGTGTTGGGCCAAGAGTCAGGAAGACCTGTGTTCAAATTCAGCCTCAGATACTTACTAGCTGTGTGACCCTAGGCAAGTCATTTAACCTGTTTCCCTCAGTTTTTTCAACTTTAAAATGAGGATGATAGTACTTGCCTTGCAGGGCTGTTGTAAAGATCAAATGAAATAATATTTGTAAAAGCACTCAGCACAAAGTAGGCACTATATAAATGTTTATTCCTTTCCCTAAAAATAAGAGAAATACATTAAAATAGTTTGTGGCATAGATGACAAAAAATTAAAATGACAAAGGTTGGAGGCTAGATCTGCAGGAGAACAAGCACATTGGCACACTGTTGTCAAGAATGCAAATTGGCTCAGCCATTCTGGAAAACAATTTGGAATTATATTCCAAATGTAAACTCTATAAACAATTTGACCTAACATTACTACTACTAGACATCTACCCCCAAAACATCAAAGGTAGAGAGGAAAAATATCCATATACACAAAAATATTTATAGCAGCAATGTCTTTATAGCAATAATAATTAATAATAATAATAATAATAATAAACTGAAAAAAGTCAAAATCCATCCATCAGTGAATGAGCAAATGAAATATCATGTATGAATGCATTGGAATGTTATTGTGCTGTAAGAAATTATGAATATGAAAATTCAGAGAAACTTAGAAATAATTGCATGAACTACAGCACAGATAATTATCAACAAAAAGAGAATGGTTTTCAGGATAACCACAATCATGGAAAGAAAAGCAATTTTAAAACATTTAACTTTCATCAATGCACTAACCAATTAAAACTTTGAAAGACTGGTGACAAACATTCGCCTTTCCTCTTGGTAGAGAGGTGATGGCTTAGAGAGGCAAGCAATACATACAATTTCAGACTTGACTAATGTGTTGGTTCATTGTTCTAGTTTCAGAAGGGAAAGATGAATTGGAAGCAAAGATTAGATTAGTGAGAATTGATGTAGATGGGGAGGAGGAGAAAAGAAGAAATATATCAACAAAACCAAAAAAGTACACAAGAGAAAACTAGAAGTTCAGAAAGAAACATAGAAACAAATATTCATTTAAAAAAAAAAACTATATGCAGGGGCAGCTAGGTGGCGCAGTGAATAGAACACTAGCCCTGAAGTCAGGAAGACCTGAGTTTAAATCCAGCCTCAGACCAAACACTTGACACATACTAGCTGTGTGACCTTGGGTAAGTCACTTAACCCCAATTGCCTCACCAAAATAAATAAATAAATAAACAACAAAAAAAAAACTATGCAATCAAAGTTCATAGTTCCATATAGAATTCGTTCTTCTCCTTACTTGGTGTATTTGAATGTTTATGTTTGTTAATGAGTATTAAGTTCACAAGAAAAAATTAAAAAGAAAAAGAAAAACTATGTTAGATGGAGATACTTCATAATTAGTAAACACACAGCGGAGACAGCGAGGGGACAGTCAATGGAGCACTGGACCTGTAGTCAGGAAGACATCTTTCTGAGGTCAAATCTGTCCTCAGACACTTAATAGCTGTGTGATCCTAGGCAATTCTCTTAGTCTTGTTTGCCTCAGTTTCCTCACCTACAAAATGAGCTGGAGAAGGAAATGGCAAACCACTCCAGTATCTTTGCCGAAAAAAACTCCAAATGGGTCCTGAAGAGTCATACATGACTGAAAACAACTGAGAAACAACAAACACAGAGCAATTCATTTTGTGTCTTCCTCTTCCCCTCTTTCTAATTGTCAGATGCCATCCTTAGAATCTAAACCACACCCAAGTTCTCGGTGCTATTTACTGCCTCTGTTACATGTTGAGCTGTAATTTTGAAGAAAAAAAGGGGGGGGCTCTTTTTGGAGAGAAAACAACATAATCTTAAACCCAATGAAAACAAATATATTTCAGGGGAATTATAAACATTCCTTCTATCTTGCCAGATAAAGAGATTGAGTATAAATACTCCCAGTGCCGATTTGCCACATACAATTTATAGCAGATGATGGGTTTGAAATACTTTCATATAAACAACCAGAGATTTCTTGATGGTTGTTAAAAGGCTGTTTGACACTCTTTGTAAGTGGGAGAGCATCATGGAGTAAGAATGAGTCCTGGATAATATCAGAGCTCATTTTCCAATAGCAAAGGTACTCCATTAGGTGCTGTTTTTTATCTTTGAAGGCTTAACTTTAGATAATATTTACATAATTGACACCATCTCTGACTGAATCCTTCACAAGATGTATAATAAATCCTAATGTATTTTAACTGGATTTACAAAGATGTGATTTTTGAGCAAGAATGTAACCAGGGTACTAGTGGATTAGATTAGAGAAAGACTTTTTTTATAACTTCTCCATCTCACATGTCAAGGCAACAATGTCTTTTAACAGTGTTCCAACAGAAATGTTCCTCTTATGTTAATTCATTGAGTTAGAATGTTAATGGGCTCCAAATATCACATGCCCAGCCAAATTCTGGAACTAACCAAGCCTATTAGTGTAAAATGATGAACATAGGCCTATTTGGAGGAGAGACATGATTATAAATTGACTTCACTCCCATTATCTATGTATTCATGGCAAGTGTGAATTTCATGAACTAAAGCAGTAATGTATCAGGAGCAAATCTTTGTAATTCACCATTTTAATGCAATAACACAAAAGACAATCCATCCATGACTAAAATTTCCTTTGATCTATTTCAGCTGAAAAGGGTCATTTTTACCTTGAAAATGTTTTCTAGAACAACCTAACAAATCTAGATGGATGGGATGTTTTTTATTATCCATCATTTCCTTACTGAGTATTTGTCCCGGAAAAGAACATTTTGACTTGTGGTATTCTAGGTCCTCTTCACTTTATAAAAATCCACTGGCTACAAAGTAAGCATGTTGGTATTAACAATAGTAACTCAAATGTATATGGTACTTGAGTGTTTTATCCATCATTTCCTTACTGAGTATTTCTCCTGGAAAAGAACATTTTGACTTATGGTATTCTAGGTCCTCTTCACTTTATAAAAATCCACTGGCTACAAAGTAAGCATGTTGATATTAACAATAGTAACTCAAATGTATATGGTACTTGAGTGTTTTAGAAGCATCTTCCCCACAATGACTCCATGATTTAGTAGAAGCAACTACTATTACCCATTTTTTTATGGATGGAACGCAAAGGGAGGAGTGGGAACTGGGTATCACTACCAGAAAAATAACAGCTGGGTAGCAAAGTGAAATTAAGCCCTCAGAAGTGTTGAGAAGGTGAGACCAGTTTTGGAACAAACCCTTTTGGGAGATGTGGTGAAGTGAGCACACCAGGAGGTCAGTTTACATAAAATAAAGTCCTACTTCTTGGGACTAACTCCCAATCCAGGGGAGGAAGTGATGGAGTAACTGGCAGGCAAGTCACTTAATCTCCTCTGGCCTCAATTTATTTTTATCTGTAAAATGGGGAGATTTTAGAAGACCTCTGAGATCTCTTTCAGCTCTAAATCTATGACTCTCTTGTCTAGATTGGATGCCTCTCCTTACTTTCAAAACCAGGTTGGAAAATGCCTCCTACTATACTCTGCTACCTCAAATAAAATAAATGTCCTAGACTAGGGTCTAGAGAATCCTAGAAGGTATAAACGGGAAATAAGCAGAGCAGTGGAAAGAAAATAACAATTCTTGGAATATGACATTACAAATGCATTTCCTCAGACCCTGGAAAGAGACCAGGACATTTTCCTAAGGGCCTGGGGAATAAATAGCAGGGCTTGCAGTCCAGTGTCCAGAGCCATCACCCTGCAAAGCAGACCCTGCAGAGATGCATCCTGGGAACTCATCCTGAAGGTGATAAAGGCACATCTATTGAAGACTCAGAAAAGAAAGTTCTTGCCCCCCACATCTGTGGCACTATCAAAGTGCTTTGACAACAGAAACAGATACGATTTTGTGAGTGGAAATGATATAGAAAAAGCGCTTCCATCTGCCCCCCAAGGACCATGAGACTTGCATCTGACTGATCACTGAAACTTCTATCCTCATTTGAATGTGAGCTCCTTGAGAGCAAGGACTCTTTCTATTTGTATCCCCAGCATTTTGCACATGGTAAGCACTTAATAAATGTTTCATTCCATTTTAGATCATTGAAATGTAAAAATGAAAGAGGTTGGGACAAATATTGAAGTATCACCCTCTGATCTGTGAAAATTAAGATTTAAACTAGCAAATAAAAGAGAGAGTGACAAAAATAAATCCAAGGAGTCTGGGGATGGACAAAATAATAGGAGAGAAGGAAAGTCAGAGGGTATAGACTGGATTGAGCATTGAATATGCAAAACAAATGTCAGAAACAAAGTTCTGATTGAAAAAAAAAGTAAATTATCCTTTTTATGCGTATGTACATTCACACAGCATGAAATAATGGATAGAGAACCAGAGCCAGGATCAGGAAGTTCTGGGTCCAATTGACACTTCTTATAGGTATTGGCATTGTAACTCGGGGAAGACACTTAAACTCTCCCAGTGGCCCAGGCAACTCTCTAAGACTATAAGTTGCAGGTCAAGTTCTGATCTGAGCTGTTAAAAGTGATGAATCACAGGTCTGGTCCAACACATACACACACACACATGTACATACCCATACATATAGTTAATGGGTAAAGGTACCCATATGCCCATAGTTAATGGGTAAAGGTACAACCTTAATAATCATTATCTTAAATATGAAGGACTTAAATTCCCAGTAGAATTAAAAAGAATAGAGGAATGAATAACAAAAGAAAAGTCAATAATATGTTACATACAAGAAAGGCATTTATACAGACATGTATGGAGGAAAATGAAGGGATAAAAAAAGTTATTAAAAATACTATAGAGAAATAAAAATATATTAATTATATATGTGTATGTATATATACATATATATATATACACGCACATATACACACCACACACACACACACACACACACACACACACACATACCTCAAATGTCATTGTGGCCAAGTTCTTAAAGGAAAAGTAGGCAAATCACAAAAAGATATTGATAGCCACACAATAATAGTAGAAGGCTTTAATATTCTTCTCTCAGGGTTGGATAAATTCAGCATAGAGATTATTGGATATTCTCCAAATAAAATCTAAGGACACAAGTTATAATTTAAGGAATTTGATATCTCACCAATGTGCATACTTCCTTCAGCAATGCAGATTATAATGCATCTGTGCTCTCTACCCTGTGAAATGTTTGTTCACGTCCTCCCATAAATCCTTAAGGGAATCTTCACAAAATATTAGAAGCCTTCCTCTAGAACTCTTGAAATCAGGGGATCACTTGATCTGTCCATCACTTATCTCTCACTCTCATCACAGGACCAGGCCATCTTATTTTTTGCTGACACATCTCTCTGATGTCATCTCTTCCCAACCAAGACTTCCACAAGATAAATAGAGCACTGGCCCTGAAGTCAGAAGGACCTGAGTTCAAATCCAGCCTCAGACACTTGACACTAGCTGTGTGACCCTGGGCAAGTCACTTAGCCTTGATTGCCTCACCATCCCCCCCAAAAAAAGACTTCCACAAGAAAGGTGGTATATTGTATCGCAATCTACTTACAACCAACATGACCATCGGTATTGCCTTTTGGGTGAACTGCAATTTTAACTCTTTGAATTTAGTGTATTCTCTGACCCACAGCCATATAGCATTGCTAGAAGACTACTGTTTTAAGATGAATCTTTCTGTCAAGGAGAAGGCTGAGTTCATTGAAAGCACTACATAACTTCCAAAAGACAATCTAACCCACTCTTCTCTTTCTCAATTTTGCACCGAGCTCATTTTCTGTGTGGATTGCCTTTGCAAGATAGATGAACTAATGGACAACACCCATCACAAAATCCAAGGGGATTAAAGAATGCTTATTATGCAGACTATACTTCACAGTTGTATAAGGCAACCCAAAGAGTTTTTTCACTTATTTAGTATTTCATCAGGTGAAGGATGGCTTGAAGAGGGGAGACATTAGAAACAAAGAGGCCAATTAGGAAACTGTTGTATTTCTCTACATTTGAGTTGATAGTCTAAACTAAGGTAGTGATCATGATTAGAAGAGGAAAGATGTAAGATGTTGTGAAGGTATAATATATAGGACTGGGCAATTGATTAAATATGTAAAGAGACATACAGGGAGCATTTAGAATGATTCCAATCTTAATAGAAGGATCAACAGAAATAGCTGACTTTGAAGGAGGGAAGGATTAATAAGAAAGATGATGCATTCCATTTTGCACATGTTGAGTCTAAGATACTACTCAGGAGTTAAAGTTCAGCAGAGAGTTGGTGACACTGAACCTGAGTTCAGGAGAGTCTAGGGCTGAACATATAAATTTGGATAGAAATGATAACTGAACCCATAGGAGCCATTAAGATCACTAAAAGAGAGAAACAAAGAGATCACAGGACAGAGTCTTATGGAACACCTATGCACAGAGAGTAGGACACAGATGCTGATCCAGTAAAGAAGAATGAGAAGGAATAATCACACGGGCAGTAGAAAAAAACAAAATAAGTCAATGGGTTCATATTCAGAGGAAGATAATGGAATTTAAAAAGCTACTCCTTTTTCAATGAGAAATGTGAAATGGTCCCAAACACACACAAACACACACACACACACACACACACACACACACACACACACAAAAGTTATTGGAAGAACTTAAAAAGGATTTTAAAAATCAAATAAGAAAGATTGAGGAAAAATAGAAAAAAAAATTGAGAGCAATCCAAGAAAATCAAGAAAATTACAAAAAGAAAGTCAACCAACTTGAAATAGAGAATCAAAAACTCAAGGAAGAAAATAATTTCTTGAAAATTAGAATTAGGTAAGGAGAAGCTAATGACATTCTAAGACACCAAAAAATCATAAAACAAAATCAAAAGAATGAAAAAATAGAGGAGAAAGTGAAACATCTCATCAGAAAAACAACTGATCTGGAGAATATATCAAGGAAAAATAATATAAGAATAGTCAGACTACCTGAAAATTATGATAATAAAAAGAATATTGATACAATATTTTAAGAAATTATCAAGGAAAATTGCCCTGAAGTTTTAGAACAAAAAGGCAAAGCAGAAATAGAAAAAATTCATCTATTACCACCTGAAAGAGATCCCAGGACGAAAACTTACAAGAACATCATAGCCAAGTTTCAAAGCTCCCAGGTTAAGTAGAAAATATTGGAAGCAACAAGAAAAAAAAAACAATTTAAATATAATGGAGTTACAATAAGGATTACACAAGACCTAACAGCTACTATGTTAAAGGACTGTGGGTCTTAGAATACTATATTCCATAGAGTAAAAGAGCTGGGGTTATAACCAAGGGTAACTTATCCAGCAAAGTTAAGTATAATCCTGAATGAAAAAAAAAAAGAAGAACGTTTAATGAACGAAAAGACTTTCAGGTTTTTGTGACAAAAACCCCAGAACTTAAGGGAAAATTCGACATATAACATCCAGGAGAAAAATAAGGTAAACATTAAAGACCAATTATAAGGAACTCAATAAGGTCAAACTGTTTATTTCGTATATGTGAAAACATTAGCAGTATTCTTATGATTGTCATCGTTATTTGGGTAGTTTGAAAGAAAGGCTTGAGCGAGCTGAGTATGATGGGATGATTCTAAAAAAATAAAACTGTGTAGGGAAAGATAAAAATGAGTAATTATCTCATACAAATGAGGCATAAATGGAAAAATTGATATAGAAGAAGTTAGTAGGGGAGAGGATGGGTAGTGATGAAAACATTCTCATAGGAAATGGGATGAAGAAGAAAATGTCTGTGTATGTGTATGTAAGTATGTATGTACGTATGTACGTATGTATGTATGTATGTATAAAAGTCTTCTAAATTCAGAAAGAAATAAGAGGGTCAGGGGGTAGGAGTCAGGGAAGAGGATAAAAGAGGGACTTTTAGAGGGGTGGGTAGATTAAAGAATAGGAGGGCAAGCTAGCAGGTAGAAGTAAAGCAAAGGAGTGAGGAGAGATACGGTAAAGAAGGTGAGAAGAGGAAAAATAGAAAGAGGAAAATACACAAGTAATTGTTACTTAGAATGTGAATGGGACGAATTTACCCATAAAACAGAAAAGGATTGTAGATTAAAAATTTGAATTCAAAAATATGTTGCTTTCAGGAAACATTATAAAAAATGAGAGATACACACAAAGATAACATAAAGGGCAAGAGTAAAATTTATTATGTAAAAAAGGCAGAGATATTAATCATGATCTCAGGCAAAGTTAAAATAGATTTAATAAAAAATGAAAGATAGAGAAACTACATTATATGTCAGCAATATTATTCAATATTGTTTTAGACCATTTGAAATATCTAGAAAGTATAAAATACCTAATCATATACCTACCAAAACAGACACAGGAACTATATTAACTTCAACATAAAAAATTTTTATGCAAATAAACTCAGATCTAAATAATTGAATTAATATTTATTGTTCATGGGTAGGTAAAGCCAATATAATTTAAAAAATGACTATTTTATCTAACTAATCTATTTATTCAATGTCATCCCAATTAAATTACTAAAAAAAAGTGTTTTACTGGGTTACATAAAATAATAACAAAGTTCATTTGGAAGAGCAAAAGGTCAAAAAAATCAGGAAAAAAGATTTAAAAGAAGTAAATTCATCTGTTTCAGACCTTAAACTATATTATAAAGGAGATGATTGTTGAAATGTAATTTTTATTTTAAATAAAAATTTTCTTGTATAAATAAAACCTATGCAGCCAAGGATGGAAGCAATGCAGAAAATTAGGGGAAAACTTTCATAGACAATCTCTCAGATAGGATGTGATTGGGTTGGAATATTGCTATGGTATAGGAAGGGATGAGCTGGTTGATATAGAAAAACATGGGGGGCAGCTAGATGGCGCAATGGATGGAGCACCAGCTCTTGAGTCAGAAGGACCTGAGTTCAAATGTGGCCTCAGACACTTGAAGCTTAACTAGCTGTGTGACCCTGGGCAGGTCACTTAACCCCGATTGCCCCACCAAAAAAAAAAGAATAGAAAATCATAGAAAGACTTGGACTTATGAAGGAAAATGCTATCCTCCTTCATAGAAATAGATGACAGGTGGAAATAAGCATAGTATGGTCTTACAGATACGTGTATGAGTGTATATAAGTACATATTTATAGATATCTAAGTATATGTATATATATCCATGCTTTCTTTAGGGGGAAAGGGAAAAATAAAGTAAAAAGTACACAGTAGAGAACAAAAGAAAACCAATAAGGTAACAAAGAAAAACTGGGCAGCTTGCAAACAATGTGTAGTATTTATTATATAGGTTTTCTTGAAATGGAAATTTATTGTTTTATATTTAATCCTCTTTTATGGTCTGCTGTGTACATGGCAATTTTTTTTCTTTTCTCATTTTGTATTTAACTTAAAATTTAAAAAATTACAAAAAAAAAAAAAGAATCATGGGAACTGAAAAAAAAAGCTACCAGATTTCACAAGATCAAGTCACAAGACCATTGGGAACCTTTGAAAAACAGCTTCAGTAGTATAATAATGTTTGTTACACACCAAATTGGAAGGTTTTGAGGAGTGAGTGGTAAGTAAGTCTTGTGTAAATAACTAAAAGATTGACAGTGGGAGGCAGGGAGACAGACATTATCAGATGACAGCATAAGGGAACAGCAAGTCCAAGTGAAGGATTGGGGAGGTGGGGGAAGGGTAAGGAGGCAATCGGGGTTAAGTGACTTGCCCAGGGTCACACAGCTAGTAAGAGTCTGAGGCTGGATTTGAACTGAGGTACTCCTGACTCCTGCTCTATCCACTACACCACCTAGCTACCCCCCAAGTGAAAGGTTTTTTAAGAATGAGGGAGATCTAAGCGTGTCTGCAGGCTGGCAAGAAGGAACCAATAAATAGGCTTGTAATGTCACAAATTTAAAACTTGAAAGGACCTCAGAGATCATGCATATAATTGGCACTGTATTTACAACAAGAAAGAGAAACTGAAAATTTACACAAAACTTACACCCACTTTTCTAGACCATTGGCCCCAATCACTGCTAGATAGAGAATCTCCAGAACATGAATAAGAACATCTTTCTAGACTTGTTAATTTAAAATATAAAAAAGCCTCTCAAATACTCCACCGAAAAAAATCCAGAAAAAAAGGGTATTCCTTATAAAAATTTTCAAGCCCTGCAAAACAGGCCTGGCAACTTACCAAAATGCAAAGAACCAATTGTCAGCAGAGTTTTTAAGGATGGCAGGTCAATGTTGCTTCCTCTTCTCTGCTTTAAAATCTTTTTTTTCAAAAATGCATGAGAGAGGCAGCTTTGAATAGTGCATAGAGGATTAACAATGAAGTCATGAAAACCTGGGCTCAAGTCTTCTCTCTGATGCATAATAGCTGTGGGACCATGGGCAAAACACTCCCAGTGCCCCAGGCAACCATCTAAGATTCTTAAGTTAACAGATGAGTGGCTGATTTGTAGCAGCTAGTGAGTTTCTTAACCAGGTACTTCCCCGTATCAATGAAATCACAGTGCTTAACTGCCTGCACCCCCCACCTCGAAAGAGTCAAAAGGTAACTAGAATAATGTAATCTTGGGTGCAACTCATGATTTTCAAACTCTAGCATCCTTCAATTTTCCCTCAAATACTTACGTAAGTCCCAAGCTCGTCACTGCCAACACTATGGAACACACAAAAAGAGCACATGTATTTCAGCTGTAGGTCCCATTGCCTCCAAATAGCTATTCAGAGATCTGACTTGACCCCTTTCTCGGACCACCACTACCAGAGGCTTGACTTCTACCTGAGAGAAAACTTTAGAGCGTGCAGCATTTGCAAAAAACTGTCAGCCACCTTTATGTTGCATTTCTGCATTCTGTCATCATTTACTGCTCAGATAGCTGAGCTATGGTGTTAAATACAAATTAGCTGCCTCCACATGCAAGAAAGAGAAAATGAAGCTTACCCTTATTCATCATGGGGTATTGGAAAGAGCATGGAGTAGATATGGGTTCAAACTATCACTGCATTCTTCAATGACTGACTTCTGCATACTTGTACAATGTTAGGCAAATATCTTTACTCTCCGTGGGCCTCAGTTTACTCCTCTGTAAACTGAGGAGGTTATATTAGATGATGTCTAAGGTCCCTTCCAGCTTTCAACTATACGAATATCCATATCAGATTCCATCTGTGTATAAAAATCATGACAGGCAGTATCCAGTCTGCGACGAGAACTAGAATTGAGATTTATTCAAATTTTCCAGTCACCCAGATTGCCACTTTAAGACTAGAAAGTGACAGACAAATACAGCACAAGCCACTTTTAACATCTCCCCATGTTTCATGTCTAAATTTAAAAGTCTTAAGCAAGGCCTCCCCCAAGCAATTTTCCCCCACATACTTTTTTTTTTCATTTTTAGTCTTTTGATAAAGGGTAACTGAGTTTCTTCTGCTGTCTCTGTTCATAGGCCAAGAATTTTTCACTCATGCCCAAATGGCTTTCACACTTAGAGTGAGAAAGAATTAAGTGTGTCTGTAATTGGAAAATGGTTCTGACTGCCTTAGAACCACAATGGCCTCTGTACTGAATTACTGCTTTTAAATATCAAAGGAATCTGGTTAGCGAAGGAGTACTTCGTAAGGAAATCAGAGAATGAAGAAAATCACTTTTTTTTTTTTGCCCTGCGGTTTGTATTAGGTTTATTTTTTTTTATGTCCCCACACATATCTTTTTTTTTTTTTTTTTGCACTCAAGTGGTTTTTGGCCAGGAAATATTAGCAGCTGAGGCCTTATTGTAGCACTAGTGAAGTCCTAACCCAAAAACCATCAAGAAAGACATTAGAACTCTGAGAGTCAGAGACAAAATGGAGGAGAAGCAGGAAGAACAGTGAGCTCCTCTCCCCAGCCCTAACTCCTCTAAACATATCTAGAAAATGAATCAGGCCAAATCTTGATCAGGAAATTCAAGAGAAAAAAAATCACAGTTAATCTTTTTTTTTTTTTTTCCCCAGTATAGGTCTTCATAGGGAGATAGAGAGATCACTGGGTATGAAATCTGACCAGAAACTAAAGTGCAGAGCATTCTAGCTCAGGGAGAGAATATGTACCAGGGCAAGAAAAAAACCAAGATCCAGAAAAAAGAGACCTAAACTTATGCAGGATTCAGGAATAACCGTGTAAACTGTAATTCTGCTGTTCACTACTTAGTCCCAGGTCAAAGACCCAGGGATGATTTAGGAGAGGATATTTACCTCTGGATGTTGACCCAGGATGAGAGAGGGAAAAGAAGGGAATAAGCATTTATATAGGATCTACTATGTAATAGACATTGCGCTAAATGCTTTACAGATCTTATTTCATTTAATCCTCGAAACAACCTTGTGATGTAGGTGCTGTTATTCCTGTTTTACAGTTGACCAAATTGAGGGAAACAGAGGTTAAGTGACTTCTCTCGGGTCAGACATCTAGTAAATGTCTGCAGCTGGATTTGAACTCAAGTCTTCCTGACTCCAGACCCAGTACTTTATCCATTGTACAACCTAGTTATCAAGAAAGCATGGTTGCAGGCCTTTTGCTGTGTGCCAAGGAAGGAGTCAGTTCAGAAGCAAGCAGCATCTATGTGGCTCCGTCTTCAGAAGTAAAACAGGGTCTAGCTTCAAGCCTTGAAGCCTGAAAGAGAATAACTAGAGCAGGAATCCTAGAACAACAGGAAGCCTGCAGTTCTGTCTCTCTGAACCAGCAGGTTTCTCTGACTGGCTATTAGTGACCAAGACCAGTAGCAGTCTACTGGAATTGTAAACAGAGAAAGCCCATAGATATGTTATTCAGACCCAAATCCACATCAGGAACTTGGTTGAGCTCAGACCAGGGTAGGAATAATCAGAGTCAAGAGAAATAAAAACAAAAAAGTAAACATTCATAAGAGACTAGGGGGCAGCTAGGTGGCACAGTGGATAGAGCACCAGCCCTGGAGTCAGGAGAACCTGAGTTCAAATCTGGCCTCAGACACATAACACTCACTAGCTGTGTGAATCTGGGCAAGTCACTTAACCCCAATTGCCACACAAAAAAAAAAAAGAGAGAGAGAGAGAGAGAGAGAGAGAGAGAGAGACTATGGGGATGTAATACATGAGTTCCTCAGAATCTTATTATAATCAGATATTATAGAGAGAATATAGTTAGAGGGTCTAAGAATGGTTTTATCTTATCTTCTGTAAGTAAGATCTCTTGCTGCCTTCTTGTGGTTTTGAGGGTTATTTTAGGATCTATAGTATAGTTCAGGTTGGGACTGGCAAGTTTTCAATGCTTCCAAAGTGGTCTGATCCAAAGCAGATCTGATTAGACAGAGAGGCTAAGAGTAATTCTGGTATATTCTGATGATCTTAAAAGAAGAATGGAAAAGAAGAGGGAAAGAGACATACTACTGGGGAGGGAAGAAGGGAGAAAGAAGATTGGGAAAGATTATTTCACATAATCAGGGTGTACAAATAGATGTCTATACAAATAAGAAAAAGGTGAGGGCAGAAGTTACTGCTTGAATCTAACTCTCATCTGATTTGGTTGAAGAAGTAAAGAAAATACATACACGCAGAGTTAATTACAGAAATATATTTCACTAAACAGAGAAATAAGAGAGAAAGGGAAGAAAGGAAAGGGAGGGAATAAAATAGAGTGTAGGTTAAGGAAGAGATTAGTCCTAAGTAAAATAAACTGTAATGATGTACACAAATAATAATAGCAACACTTTTTGTAGTAGCAAAGAATTGGAAACTGGGTTGGTGGAGTGGGGAGGCAGAGATGTTGCCCATCAATTAAAGAATGGTTTAAAAAGTTATGGTATATAAACATGATAGGACAGTATTGTATTATAAGAAACAATGAAATGGGTGGTTTCAGAGAATCCTGGGAAAACTAGTATGAACTGACACAGAGTTAAGTGAGTAGATCCAGTAGAATACTTTATACAATGCCAGTATTATAAAGATAAACTTTGAAAAACTTAAGAACTTGGATCAGCATAATGACCAATCTTGATTACAAAAGATTATTGATGAAACATGCTAACTCCTGGTAGAGAAGTGAAGGACTCAGAGTGCAGAATGAGATAGATAGATACACAGATAGATAGATAGATAGATAGATAGATAGATAGATAGATAGATAGA
>NW_020954610.1:70913298-70922485 GCF_900497805.2 Vombatus ursinus
GATAGATAGATAGATAGATAGATAGATAGATAGATAGATAGATAGATGGACGGATGGACAGACAGACAGACGGATAGATAGATAGATAGATAGATAGATAGATAGATAGATAGATAGATAGATAGATAGAGATGTGTGTGTGTGTGTGCATGTGTGTGTGTGTGTGTGTGTGTTTAAGAGAGAGAGAGAGAGAGAGAGAGAGAGAATATTTTTTGGACATGGCCAATGTAGAAATTTGTTTTACTTGACAATACATATTTATAGCAAGCTTTTGTTTTTCTTTCTTTCTCAATTGGGGATTGGGAGAAATGGGAGAGAGAAAAGGCAGGTTTTTTGCCCACTGGAAAAAATGTAATTAAAAAAAAAAGAACTTTGATAACATTATGACTCTAGAGGGCTGATGGTGAAACATATTCCCTTGTTCTCAGCTCAGAGGTGGTAAACTATCAAAGTAATATGAGGCATATTTTACCAGCCAACGTTTTTGGTTTGTTTTTGTCTAACTATACTTTTTTGTTAAGGGCAGCTAGATCGTTCAGGGGATAGAGCACACAGACTGGAATCAGGAAGACCTGAGTGCAAACCTGTCCTCAAATATTTACTAGCTGTGTGACCCTGGGCAAGTCACTTAACTCTGTCTGCCTCAGTTTCCTCATCTGTAAAATGAGCTGGAGAAGGAAATGACAAACCACTCCAGTGTCTTTGTCAAGAAAAACCACAAAATGAGGTCACAAAGAGTCAGACAAAACTGAATAACAACAAAACTATTTTTGTTGTTTGTTACAATGGAGTATTCTATTGGAGATAGAAAGGTGAGCAGTAATTGAAAAGATATTTTTTTAAAAGCCCCCAAAAATATCAATAAAATATTTTTAAAAACAAATAATTTAAGAAGATCAACAGCATTCTTTCCATGTCATATGGTTTAAGCATGGATAATGATAGTAAGTACAACAGCCCAGAGGCATATAAGGCCCTAAGGTTTTAAAAGACTTTATTTACACTGTCTCACTTGACCCTCACAACGGTACTTTGAGAAAGGTGTTATAATTATTCCCATTTTGCAGATGATGAAAACTGAGGCTCAGAGAGATTAGGTGTCTTGCTCTTAGTGACATAGCTAGTATCTGAGGTGGAATTTGAAGCCAGATTTTTTTTGCTCCAAGTCCACCACTCTAACCCCTACTCTCCCCATTTCTACTATCATTAGCACAGGATTTTCAGGATTCCTTTGTTACAATGAGATTTCCTTGGGGCTTAATGTCTAAAATTAAATATTGAACATATTAATTTAACAACAATAAGATCAGTTAACTTACATGTGTCACCTCCATCAATGATTATATTTTCTTTCTTTCTTTTTTGCTTTTTGGTGAGGCAATCAGGGTTAAGTGGCTTGCCCAGGGTCACACAGCTAGTTAAGTGTCAAGTGTCTGAGGACAGATTCGAACTCAGGTCCTCCTGACTCCAAGGCTGGAGCTCTATGCACTGTACCACCTAGCTGCCCCCCCTTTTTTTTTAATGGCTATACTTTCAAGATGACTAAACAAACTACTTTATAAACTGAGACTGAAACATAATCTTGTAATCTAGTTATGCTTTTTAAAAAATCATACTCACCAAGAGAAAAGAACATTTGAATCAGTTTACCTTGTTATATCTGTGCATGGTCATACCTGAATCTGTGGTCCTGGAAATGCCAACTACTTTTTGAACATAACCTTATGACAAATTGTTTGTTGATTGAATGATATCTGGAAATTCTAGTAAAGTGGGGGTGGATGGTAGCATTTCACATTGACCAAAGCATGTGTTTAGGTCCCTTGTAGTGAGATATGTGCCTTACCGCCCCTACCAAAAGAACATGCGTAACCCAGCATCTCTTGATCAGTCGATTGGCATCCATGACTGGCTCTGCGTTGAAGATGATAGGCCCCAGAATCAGAAGGAAATTTCCCTCTCAGTAGGCTATTAGAGCTGGGCAAAGGCTCCACCCTTCTTTCTTTTTAGGTAGCCTCTAAAATTATACCAACTCCTTTAGGCTTCCAATTAGATAAGGGAGAAGAATCTCTACTGAGTGATCAATGATCTGCAATGCCACTCCACTTAGAGGGACCAGTCCCTATAAGAGTCCAATTAGAATTTGTTAGATTACACATGTCCTTTAACAAAGGGCCAGAGCACTTGATCCACCAAGAAGAACCAGAATGCACGCTCAGCTCCAACCCACCCCTACTGGGCAAATAAATACTTCCAGTGGATTTGTCAGTGTAGAGAAAGTTAGCTATACTAGTCTTCTGTTTTTATGTTGTCAGAGTTCATATTCATCATCATTTTCAAATATGTTTCTCAAAAAGTAACTTATAAACCAGAAAATATTTCTTTAAAGCAATTTTTTAAAATTCATCTGGGATCAGGTAAAGCAGAATTTGGATGATCACATGTTAGGGATTATCATAAAGGGGATTTTTACTTCAAGAAGGAAGTTGGACTATGGGGTGCCTGAAGTTTCTTCCTATTCAGAGATCAATATATGATCTTTTTTTTTTCTAGACTTGTAAGGCATGGAAATTACCTCCACAGCCCTTTAACATACAGGCAACAAGTCAACCTGTATTTACGAAGTCCCTACTACGTGTCAGGCACTGTGCTGAGCACTTATAGAGTTGTCTGGGCCACTGAGAAGTTAAATGACTTGCTAACGTCACAAAGGCAGTAGGTGTCAGAGACAGGGTTGGAGCTCATATCTTCCTGACTCTAAGTTTGCCCTCTATCTATTATGCCAAATGGCTTTCTTTGTTATAATAGTCCTTTGCTAGGGTGGTCTACTTTAAAAAAAAAAAAGTTCTGCCAGATTATATATTCATTGTCATTTCCAATAATGTTTTTCCACAAAGAAGTTGCAAACAGTAAAAATTTTCCTTTGAAGAAATTTTTTTAAAAATTCAGCTGATGTCCTTAGATGAGTCAGAGAGACTGCATGACCCTCTGTTGCGGATGTGGTAGAATGACATTGTGCTTAGATTGAGGTTAGAACGGATAACATTTCTAGCCCTTTTCAATTAGAGAATCTATGTATGATTTGGAGATGGGGGTGGGGGAGGTAAATAAGAACCTTAAAGAGTGGTCTGAAGGCCACTAGGAAGTTAAATGACTAGATTAAGGTCACCCTGTCAGCATGTATGAGAGAAAGGACTTGAATACAGGTCTTCCTGAGTTCGAGGCTGCCCCTGTATTCACTTCACCCCACTGCCTCTCAAACATGATTCCATAATTCTGAAAACCAGGATGAGGCAAGGCAGTGTCTATTTGAAAAAGAAAAAGGACAGCCTTGAAAATGATAGACCAAGCAGCTTATTTTCTGTACCTGGAAAATACTAGAACAAATCATCAAAAAAATCAATTTGCAAACACCCAGAAGATCATAGAGTCCTGGGTAATAATCAACATTGCTTTGTGAAGAACAAATGTTGTCAGAACCATCTAATTTCCTTCTAAAACAGAGTGACAGGCCCGGTAGATCAGGAGGATGAAACAGATGTAATATAGCTGGGATTTTACAAAGCCGCTGAGGCTGCTTTTCATGACACACTCATCAACAGATATCTTCAAACTACTAGCAATCTGTTGTAAGGTTATACTCAAAAGTTAGTTATCGCCATTTCAGGGCAAACCTCAGAGGGATCATCTGGGTTTTGTTTCACAAGAGGTGACTCTGCAGCTCAGCATGAGTCAATACATTCATCCACAGCCAAGAAGACAAATTAGGTTCTGCTCATGAAGTTATCTGGACACTGAGATGGATGGATGAATAGATGGATGGGTGGATGGATGGATGGATGGGTGGATGGATAGTGTGACTGGCATGTGAAAGAAGAGGAACATGACCACCATCATAGTCTACAAATATTTAAACTCCACAGGAGTATGCTTTGGGGGTTATGGGATTTACATAGTTTGCATTAAGGCTGGTTCATGCCCTCAATGACCTCAAAAATTAGTTTAATGAATTGTAAAAGTGAACAGAAATCATAAGTTATGTGATTTCTTTTATGTCCCTTCCCTTCCCTTCCCTTTCTTTTCCTTTTCTGCTCAGATCTGTGATTTCATCTCTGTAGAGAACTTGGAGCATATAAAATTACCTTCACTGAAGCAGATCAGAAATTCTCCTATAATTTATAATCTTGGAGACATGCCTAGGGGCACTGAGAAGTTAAATGACTTCTCCATGATCACATAGCTATCATATGTCAGAGACAGGTCTTGAATAAAAAGCGTAATCTATATTTCACTTGTCACCTTGCTTCTTACTGTTTCTCCTAAAATGTGGAGCCAAGAACTGAGCACAACACCCCAAATATGAACTGATCACAGTAGAGCACAGCAGGGCTATTGTGACCCTAGTGATGTGCACTATGACCTTCTCCTTCACATTGTTGACTCATATTGATCTTGCAGTCCACTAAAACATCTTTTTCACATGAATCGATATGTAACCACTTATCTCCCCCGACCCTTGTTTTGAACTTGGGATGCTGATTTTTTTTTTTAACTCAAGTTTAAGACTATATTTATCCCTAGTAAATTTCATTTGGGCAGGTGGCACAATGGATAGAGTCTAGGCCTAGAGTCAGGAAGACTCATCTTCCTGAGTTCAAATGTGACCTCAGACACTTACTAGCCGTGTGACCCTGGGCAATTCACTTAACCCTGTTTGCCTCAGTTCTTCATCTATAAAATGAGCTAGAGAAGGAAATGGCAAACCACTCTAGTATCTTTGCCAAGATAATCCCAAATGAGGTCATGAAGAGTTAGACATGACTGAAAACAACTGAACGTGAAATTTCATCTTACTAGGTTTGGTCTGATAGCACAGAGCCAAGCATATATCCATGCTAGGCTGCACTACTTCTCAATCCTAACATTCTGGATTCCCAAATCACAGAGACTTTTTAAGTACTTAAGAGTCAAATTTTACCTTGAGTCAAAGAAACTAAGATGGCATTCTAATGCAAGAAGGTGATACAGATTTTTGTAATAGAAAAGTTAATATAAATGTGGCATTCAATAAACATCATTTAAAACCTCCTGGATGGACATGAAAATAATAATAACAGGGTAAAATTTAATTAGTACAATGAAGGAGAAAGTGCTTAAGGATGAAACTCAAACTACTAAAGCTGCAGGTGGGGATAGCTGGCCATATGAAAACACAAGAGGAAAAGGCATAGAGATCAAAATGATGAAGTAGAACATGAGTCAATAAGGTACAAACATCTTTAAAAAGCAGCAATTCAGATGTCTGAATTCATGAAACACAACACAAAGACACTGAAAAAAATCTCTCTTCTCTATTGGCATTGTAACAGTGTTCTGAATTCATCCAGTTTGGGATTCTCAACTTGAGAGATACAGACACATGGCCTTTTCCTTCTATGAATTGACATACCACATTGTACCTCTTTTATTGCATTTTCACAGATTACAGAATATTAGAATTTGAATGGATCTTAGAAAGTCAATCCAATTTGTTCATTTGATAGATAAAGCAACTGAGGCCCAAAGAATTGAACAGGTCAAGTAACTTGCTCAAGGTCATACAGAGAATAAATGGCAAAGCCTGGACTCACTCTTCTATCTTCTCATCCAGTCCCCCTTGTGTTATGGTTATTTGTATATAGGGCTCAGCCACCGTTGTTCTCCTAGAGAGTATAATATATAAGTATTACATATATTTATACATATATACATATGATATATATTAATATATAATATATAAGTATTATATACAATATATAATACTTACACATACATATATATTACATATATACATGTAAGTATACATATATTATCTATGTATAATACTTATATAATATATGCATATATGCATGGAACAGAAATGATATCTTACTCTTCATGTCTCACACAGTGCCTTGAATAGAATAAGGGTTAAATAAATATTTGTTGAATTGAATAGAGAAACCAAAATTATTGAATACATAGTAGGACTTCTAGTGAGAGAGAAAAGCAAAACAAGACAAAACAAATCCTGAGATGATTAGCTAGCCTAGAGAAGAGAAAGTTTCTACTTCCTACATGAGGCCCTTTCCTAATCCCCAGTCCCTCCAACTTATTCTCTCTTTCTCTCTCTCTCTCTCTCTCTCTCTCTCTCTCTCTCTCTCTCTTTTTCTGTTTCACTATTTACTTACTTGTATACATGTTGTATTCCTCCATATAATGTGAGCTCCTTGAGGACAGGAATATTTTGCTGTCCTTGGTACCTAGTATAGAGCTTAGGACGTAGATGAATCAAAGAGGTGATTTACTATTCTAAATCTATGAACATATCACATTCCCCAATCAACTCTTCATTTCCACCAATGAAAGAAGAAAACCGAAATGCATTTAACTTGTAGAAGGAGGAATTTAAGGACAGCATATGAACAGATAAACAGCAGCTAGCATGCCTTACTGTAACCTACAGAATCTTCTTTGGGTTTTCTGCTGCTATTAAATACTCTCAGGTAAATGTCTCAAAAACTCTATGTACAACTTTAGCAAAAGTGGAATTCAATAGAAATGATGGCCCACTTATCCAATCTCTTTATTTGGGGATGAAAAAGGAAAAATAATAGAAGTGAGATGTCAGGATTAGTCACTGAAGCTGTCACTTCAAATCATATTGCTGGAAGAGAATTCAAGAATTTATCTGGTCCAGTTCCTGCCTCAGGCAGTCTACACTTAAAACATCCAAGACAGATGGATAGTTTTTCATTTTCTTTCCAAGGGTGTAGATTTTTCAGCTTCTCTTGGTAGCCTTTTCCAATTTTTAAGTAAAGTAAAGGGGCCAGAAAATCATAGAAAAAAAGCTCTGGACTTGGAGTCAAGAGACATGGGTTCAAGTCATGCTTCTGAAACCTACTAATTGTGTGACTGTGGGTAAGCCTTTTAACTTCCTTGATTGTCAGTTTCCTCATCTATAAAATGGGAATAACAAAACCTATGGTTTTTAACTCACAAAGTTGTTGTGAGATCAAGTGAGCAAATGCATGTAAAGTGTTTTGCAAACCTTAAAACACCATATAATTAGTCTTAAAAATTTAATTAGTCTTAGAAATTCTTCACTTTGTTTACATGCAAATTACAACAATAACGACTTTGATTTCCAGTCTGAGTTACTTGGGAGAATGTTATCACTATCAGCCAGAATAGAAAAGTCAGAAGAAGAATTGGTTTGGGAGCGAAGAGGACAAATTACATTTTAGACATGTTGAGTTTGAGGTACTAGGGGGTTATTCTGGAAATGTCTAGGAGGTAGTTGGAAATATAGACTGAACCTTAGGAGAGATTCACAGACTGGAGATTTAGTTTTGTGAATTACTCACAAATGACATGAAGTCATGGGAATGGATGAGATCCCTGAGGAAAAGGATGTGATAAGCTAAAAGAATGATCATAAGGGGACTCTGGGAGGACATTTCAGGAGTGGAAAATGAAGCAGGAACAGAGAAAGAGGAGAGTAAGAAAGAGAATTGGAATACTGAGGTATCACATAAGCCAAGGGATGAGTTTCATGGAGAGTTTCTAATGCTGAAGAAGCAGCTAATAGAATATACCAGGAATTATAGTTAATATACCAATGTTGCTATCGAGTAAGGCAGCATGGCATAGTGGATAGGGCAGCATATTTGGAGTCAGGAAGCCCTGAGTTCAAATCTAGCCTCAGATCCATACAGCTGCATGACCCTGGGCAAGTTACTGAACCTTTGTCCCTCATTTCCTCAACTGTAAAATAAGGACAGTAACAACCCCCTCCCTCTCCAGGGTTATCATGAAGATCAAATGAAATTATATTTGTAAAGCATTTAGCACAGTGCCTGGCTCATAGTAGGTACTTAATAAATGCTTGTTCCCTTCCTTTAATACTAAGTTGCAGAACAAATGCTGATAGAGTGTGTTTTCTCACCGAGGAATTCCCTATACTTATGAGATCACAGGTCCAGATTTGTCACTGACATGGTTTGGGATCACAAAAGATGAATGTTGTAATGGAAACCATATCTTCTAACTGTAATATGACGGTGGAAGATGTAGCAAATATTGTATGTTAATTATATGTAAATATGTTAGAAATATAATTTATATGCATATATAAATACACATATACGTATGTGTATGTGTATGTATATATGTGTGTATACATACATATACACACGCACACACATATATATATATCCAAACCTGATTTCAGTGAATTCAGTAAGGCAGTGTGGTGTCACTGAATTAAAGACCTTTGTTAGAGTTCATTAATAGTGGAAAGAGCGCTGAATTTGGTATCAGAGGATATGGGCTTGACTCTGCTGCTTATTGCTTATGTGACCCTGTGCAAATCATCTAACCTCTTGGAGCCTCAGTTTTCTGATCTGTCAAGTGAGGGTGTTGAATTAAATGGTCCCTTCAGCACTGCAGCTATTTTCTCTGGTCCTCTCCTCTCCCCTCCCCTAAGCTTAAAGAATGGAAGAATGACTTTTTTGGTGCTCTTACATTTAAAATTTTTAATATAATCCCTAAAATGGAAAAACCTTAAGTGGCCACAATTCTTATACCCCTAAAGAGATAAAAGAAAGAGTAAAATGGCCCATATGAAAATATCTATTTATAGCAGCTCTTTTTATTATAGCAGAGGTCATTAAACTGATAGTACCCTTCAACTAGGGGAATGGTTGATCAAAATTTGGTATTTGAATATAATGGATTATTGCACTGTTACAAATAATGAAGGGGACAGCATCAGGGAAATCTAGGAAGAGTTGTATGAACTGACAAATAATAACACTGTTAAAAAAAATACTTTGAAAGACTTAAGATCTACTCTGATCAATGTAATGGCTAATCATGATTCCAGAGAACTAGGGATAAAGGACATTCATTTCTCACCTTTTTAATAGAGAAGAAACAGACTCAAAGTGTAAAACAAGACATACATTTTCAGACACCACCAACGTGGAATTTTGTTTTGATCGGGTATTCATATTTGTTACAAGGGTTGTTTTTATTTCCCCCTCTTTCCCCAATCTGGTGATTTTATGGGTAGGGAGATTTGGCTGGGGAGAAGACAGAGTAGTAATGAAATGAAAGAAAGAAAGAAAGAAAGAAAGAAAGAAAGAAAGAAAGAAAGAAAGAAAGA
>NW_020954610.1:70922495-71002787 GCF_900497805.2 Vombatus ursinus
AGAAAGAAAGAAAGAAAGAAAGAAAGAAAGAAAGAAAGAAAGAAAGAGAGGAAGGAAGGAAGGAAGGAAGGAAGGAAGGAAGGAAGGAAGGAAGGAAGGGTCATTGAAGGTATTTTTAAAATGAAAAGAAGAGAATGGCCCAAAAGAAACTCGGACAAGCAAGATAACTTTGAAAGTTACATATTCACTTTATTATAAGTTGTTATATTATATCTATTATATAATGATAAGTATTATTTTATTATATTATACCATGAATTATATAATAAATATGTGATTATATTTATAATATGAGTAGATATATATCAAGATATATATTTAAAAGTAAAAATGAGCTGCATATAATATAAATTCACATTTTCATCTACAATTCTTTTTTTCTATTCTATATCTGTTCTATATGGAAATATTCATTTTATTTGGTGTTTAAGAATAAAAACAAAATACTTTTTTAAGAAAAAAGGACATTATTTTTAATAAATATCAACAGGTACTAATCAAAATTGTGGGGAATTAATAACAAAATAGCAAGGTTAGCAATTATTATACATTAGCCTCTAGGTCATTATTTGTTTCACAATCATTTAGAAATAAACTATAAGATGACTTGGTCGGAATCCTGGATTCCTGGATAATATACAGCTATCAAGACAAAAAAAAAAAAAAGATCTAGGTACAGGATGAATCTGACCTTTCAATACTTCATGAATCTTTATACCATTATCCAATAGATGTGAAGTTTCCAACATTTCTCCAAGTGAAAGTTACAAGAAACATTACGTGGGTAATGCTATCTTCACAGTGCATTTCAGGTTTCATTCCATGCGTATTTAAGGCAAGCATTTAATTTGTACCTGATATCCAACTCTGGAGAAGCCACATGGAATATAGTGGCTAGAACAACATTTTTATAGTCAGGAAGACCTGATTTCAAATCCTGCTTCTGACACTTTCCAGATGGTTGACTAGCAAGTTACTTAACCCTTCAGTCCCTCAGCAATTCTCTAAGACTATAAATTACAGATTATCTGCATAGGTGGAGGTACTTTCACACTGAGAATTCTCTACAGAGATGTAATCATTGGCCTAGGCCTATTCTATGCTTTCCCTTCCTCTCCTCCAAAATATCCAACTCTTAAAAAAAAATAGGAATAACAGTTTTACCTGTTGAGAGCATATTTTTACCCCAAATCAAAAGAGAAATTTTTATTATCAGCAATACTTTTCTTTTTGCATATACGGTATCACAAGGGATAGTTATTTCCCAATGGCTTTTCTCATAGAAGGCTGGTGACTCACGAGCTGAATTGTTTTCCCCCAAAAAAGTGTTTGCTTTCTTACCATTTTCTCACATAAAAAAAAAAAACCTCATACTTTTCTTGTGGAGAAAATAGAGAGGTAGAAATTAGATGATATTACAATCAAATGGATTCAGAAGTGGTTGAATGGCTGGACTCAAAGAGTATTTGCTTATGATTCAATGCCAGTGTGGCAGGAGGTCTCCAGGGGAAATGCTCCCCAGGAATCTATGCTTGGCCTTCTACTGTCACTTTTATCAATGACTTAAAGGCATAGAATTCATGCGCATCAAATTTGCAGATGCCACAAAGCAGGGGAGGGATAGTTAACACCCCGGATGACACAGTCAGAATCCAAAAGGATCTTGACAAGCTAGAGAAAGATGCAGAATCTAATAAAATGAAGGCCGATGGGGATGAGCATAAAGTCTTGAACTTGGATAAAAAAAGAACCAACTTCACAAGCATAATATGAGGGTAGGAATGGATAAACAGAAGTCTGTTTGTTTTTTTCTGAAAAAGATATCACACAAAGATATTGCTTATCACACTGCTGACTCATATGGCAGCCAAAAATTCTAAAGCAATCTTGGGCTGCATTAAGAGGGCATGGCTTCCAAGAACAGAATAGTCATAGTCTCCCTACACTGTACCCTCGTCAGACCTCATCTGGAATATTCTGTTCTTTTCTGGATGCCATGGTTTAAGAATGACATTAAGAAAATAGTGTCTAGAGGAAGGACACCAGTGTGGTGAAGGGCCTTGGGTTCGTTTGAGGATCTTTGAGTCATTTGAGAATTCACTAAAGGAACTGGGCACGTTTAGCCTAAAGAAAAAACATGGGGGCAGGGGAGAGGGAACAACTAGGGATTCTGATAGCTGACTCCAAGTATTTAAAGGGATGTCATACAGAGGAGGGTTAGACTTGTTCCATTTGTCCCCAAAGGGCAGAACCAGGAGCAATGAATAGAAGTTACAAAGAGGCAAACTGAGGCTGAATGTCAGGAAAAAACTTCCTAATGATTAGAGATGTCCATAAGTGGAACGGGCCTTCCCGGAGAGGTGGTGAGTTTCCTCTTCTCAGAAGTCTCCAATAGAGGCTGGACAACTATTTGTTGGATATGTTATGGTGAGGATTCCTTTCATGTATGGGTGGACTCGATGGCTGCTTAGGTCTCTTCCCACTTGCAAATCCTATGATAGTTTTTAGTTTAGTTGCCAAGAAAACATTAATTGTTACTTTCCTTTGCAAAGCACCTGATAGGTATGCTCTATTCAAGTCTGATGAGAGAGGCACCCTGCACCAAACAGAAATACTAAAAATGTGACTATGTCTTGGAACGTGAGTCCATCTAGGGTGAAAAAAAGTCATGTTCCCTAATGTATGCTTTCAAGAGAGGGCTAGGGAAACTGAATGGCAGAAGGAAGACCCATTCATAAGTAACCACTTCTTCAGCCTTTTGCAGAAACTTACCACTACAAAAAGTTCATAGAGAGAGAGAGAGTTGGAAGGGACCTCTATTACAACTCCTTCATTTTACAGATAAAAAAAAAAAAACCTCAGAGTTTAAAGGCTTGTCCAGGGTCATAAAGGTAGGAAGCAACAGAAGAGTGCAGTTCGAACCTGAGTATTCTGACTCCAGAGCCCACTTGCGTTCTTTCCACTGTACCATGCTGCCATGGAGTTAGATCTTCCAGTGACCACAGATGGAAAGGAGACGACACAAGTTAATGCACTCACAGTTGCCTGTTACTCTAGGCAACTAATTATAATGCTAGTCTTAAATAGTTCTATGTACCCACTCCTATTCTGGCAGTACAAGTTTCTCATAGGAAAGCACTCCTCAGAGTGACTGGTCCCAGCTTTTCTGAGACTGAGATCTTAATTAAAACCACCAACACTAGTCTCCCTGGCTCCCTTAAGAGTCCTCTTCGTGGTGGATAGGACTGGACTTCTTCAATGCCAATCTGTTACATTAAGTCCTCAGAGTGAATAATCAAACTGTCCCCAAACTGGAGTAATAGATCCAAGTGCTTCAGGGCATCGAAATTGCAGGCACTGAGGATTTCATTCAAATAATCTTGCACCATCTGACTTGTATATGTATATGTACATGTGTACATATATATGTACATATATATACACACACACACACATAGATATAGGTATGTATGTGTGTGTATACATATATATATATATTTACACATATGTACATATATCAGTATTTGTGACTCAAATCACCTGCTCATCTCCATGTAGGTTGAGAATATCTACAAACTCTTCTATTTAAAATGCTGTAGTAAATGATTGGGTGTATGAAACAGAATACTTCTGGACAACAACCACAAGAACTTGTGTGACTCATCTTTCAAATAGGGCTATCCATTTGAATAAACATTGACAAATGCCTACTATGTAAGGCATTGCTGTTGACACTGGGGATTAAAATGCTGACGTGATAGAGTACTTACCCTCAAGGAGTTTACCCTTTAATAGAGAAACTGGGAGAAGTGCACAAATACAGTAAGATTTAAAGTAAAATCTCATAGGGAGGCAAAGGAGAGAACCAGATGAAGGGGTCATTGTGAGAGGGGAGAAACTACTTTTGCCTAGGAGGACTGAGAAAGAAGAAATGATGCCTAAGTTGTAATGGAGGAGAATTTCAGCAGGCGAAACTGGGCATGGAATACATTCCAGGTTTGGAGAACTATCTATACCTTCTGCTCTTAAAAAAATAAAAGTCATTGTATGAAAGGCCAAAAATGCCAATAAATTTTGAAGTTTGGAGTAAAAGTGACCATTTACCAGAATAATTCAACACAAAATTTGAATCTCTATTACTGACTACTGTATAAACTCTGATACACAGTTATGTCCCCTCCCTGAGTCTTGGTTTCTTTATTTTTAGGGTGTAGAGATCGGACTAGATCAGGAATTGTTAACCTGGGGTCCATAAACTTTTTTTGTTTTAATATTTTGATAGCTTTATTTCAATATAATTTTTATAGATAATTTTATGTATTTTACATATTTAAAAACATTCTTCTGAGAAAGAGTCTGTAGACTTTATCAGACAGCCAAAGGGGTCAGTGACACAAGCAAGATTAAGAACCCTGGACTAGATGAATTCAGACATCTTTCCAGCTCTGATAGTCAATAATTTATATTCTTTTTACCTGTGATTTGGTTTGCCCAACTTGCACAATATGTGTTAATACAACAGCCTTTTAAAAATACTCCCAGAGTGTTTTGTCAATGGGACCAACACTTCACTTATCTGTTAACTGGGTGATATAATGGGAAAAGGAAGAGACCAGGAGCCATAGAGATTGAGGTTCTAGGCTTCCTCATTCTGTCGCTACTTAGTTGTATGACCTTAAGCAGGTTCCAACCTCCCTAAGACCTACTTTCTATCCTTGAAAAATGAACAAGTTTCACAAGATAATTTCCAAGCTCTAACATTTAATGATCCAAAATCAGGTTCCCAACAATCTCAACTCCCCGAAAGGAAAGAAAGAAACAAGCATTTATTAAGTGTCTATCACATACTTTAAGCCAGGTGCTTTACAAAGTTTCTCATTTGAGACTCACAATAACCCTGGGAGGCAGGTAAGATAACCCCTATTTTACTGTGGAGGAAAATTGAGACAAACAGAGGGTAAGTGACTTGCCCAGCTTTTTGTAACTATTAAGTGTCTGAGGCTGAATTTGAACTCAGGCCGTGTTGAGTCCAGGCCCAGCTCTTTATCTGTTGTACCACCTACCTGCCTTCACAGCTAGAAGTCAGTCACAAGTAAGCAAAAAAAGTTTCTCTGAGGTCACTTTATTCCACAGCAGAGGTGCTGCCTTTGGGTTCATGGACTCAAAATTGTGTGGAAGATAAGATAATAGATTAAAACCAGAAAAAGCTCTAATAGGATGGAGGAAGCAAAAGCCAATGGAGAGTGGCAGGAACATGATACATACTCAACATTAAAAAAGCTGTAAAAACATAGGTCTTTTTGGCCTGTTAGGGCAGAGTTCTACACAACTCTATAGCCTCTGAGGCATATATTTTTGTATGTATACATGTGTGTATGTGTGTGTATACACATAGGTATCCCTTCCACATCATGACTTTCCCCATTGCAGTTATGATATATCACCATTCAGCATATGAAATTAACTGGGAATTTTGGGGGAGTTTTGCAGAAGCTGCAGACAACACATGAAGGCCAGCAGACTATATGGAGCCTATGACCAAATACTTAATCCAAATTTGACAATAAAGTACCATAAACACCCATAAAAGAAAAAGAAAAAATTCAGATTTTTTCTCCAGCACAAAGGGAGGGCCAAAAACTTTCATGCAGATTTTCCAGATCACAGGGGCTCTGTGCCCCAATCCCCATGATGTGTAAGGGATAACTATACATACATACACATGCATATATCCACACATGTGTGTATGTATGTATATGCAAGTGATACATACATGTATATAAAACAATACAACAATGGATGCTTATGATGATTTCGAGTCATTAAAACAATGTTAAAAGAAGGCAAAGAAATATGCGATACATTTTGGAAAGATTTCCATCAGAAGTAGGCTAAGTTTTTCAAAAGGGTAGAAAGACTTTGATCCTCTGGAAAATTGAAAGCTCATTCACTGATAGGGCAAATCCTTTGCTTCTCTGGACATGTTTCCTTGTGTGTTAAATGAAAAGATTGGACTACTTCTATCTCTCAGGTCTCCTTACATATATGTGTGTGTACGTATGTGTGCGTGTGTGTGTGTGTGTGTGTGTAATGATGATCTCATGACAATGTCCAGTGTCTAATCTGGGTTCAGCCTATCATTTTAGACTTATTTTATTCCAGCCAAATTGGCCTATTTGTTGGTTCTCCTCTCACCACCTCCATATAATTTACCACCTCTATACTTCTGCACAGGTTGTCCCCCAATGTCCAGAATGCTCTCCCTCCTTAACTCTACCCTTCAGAATCTCTAGTTCTCTTTAAGGCACAGCTCAGGTGATGTCTTTCCTTATGCCCTACAGGTTGCTAGTTGAAATTACTGTGTATTTATTTATCTACGTACACTGTATGAATACACTGTATGCAGTAGAATGCAAACTCCTTGAGATCACATTTTTAATCCCTAGTGTATAGAATGTCTTACATTTTAAAAAAAATTGTCCAGACTTCTGATATCAGTAAGAAGTTCCAGTGAGAAAATTCATTTCACCAATACAGATGAACAAGTCTTTCACACCTTACAGTCTTCAAGCTTGAATCCTAGAGTGTCTTGACTGGAAGCTGATTCTCTCTACCCACTACCCCAAAGTGCCTCATGCCTTGTACATTGAATGTGCTTAATTAAATTAGTGTTGATGTGAATTTTTCAGAACAGAATTTTGTGCATAGGAGCTCAATAGGTGTTTGTTGAATTAAATGAAATGAGTAATAATTTAAGATAACATAGGATTACAAGGAAAAGAGGTACTTAAATAATTTAAGATGAGCTATGTGAATCCCACTGCATATTGTACACAAGGCTCATCTTTTTCTAAACCTTTGAGTTAATGGATGTTTGTAAATGCCAGAGTATGCCTTTAAAAAATATAACAACAATAACAATAAAGGCACTACAATACTGTTTCCTTGTAAGCAGTGAAAGAAAGAAAAAAATCATTTGGCAAGAGTAAGAACAGTTATTGGTTCTGACATAAAAATTTCTTGCTGTGAGGTAAAAACGCTGTATTCCAAATACCGGAAGAAACATGAAATCTCCAGGGTTATGTTCAGTAACTCCTAGTTCAAAAGCAGATGCTGCAGGTGCATTATTTAAGAGCTTGTCAAAGATGATCCTCTACAGCACATGACTTCAGGCTTCATCTCCTGATGTGAAGGCGTCAAGGTAGATTCTCTTGAAAATGTGAACACTATTGGAGCTAACTCCTGTTACTTGATACAGCACCCAACAAGAACTGCTCAAATTCCTATTAATGGAACTTTATATTTTCAATTAATGTGCTGGTTCCTATTTTACACAATCAAATGTCAGAGAATTGAAAGCCAGTTTTTGTTTTTTGTTTTTTGGGGTTTTTTTTTTTTTACAATAACCTTAACTACTGCCATTCATACAATCAATAACGGGTTGTATTCTTTTTCCCATTAACTTTAACCTCTAAATATTTATGTACAGTCAGGCTGAATAAAGGTCAACTAGAAACCATAACCCTGTATTTCCTGGCTACTGTGCTATAAAATTTCAGGTCACATAGAATTAATACCAATTTTCCACATGGAGGGGGAAAAGCAGTGCAGGATATAATCTGATGAGGAATTACCAACACAATCTTCCAGTGTGGGTCATGAGACAAAATGCTGAACTAATCCTAGGTTGAAACATTGGTTTAATTCATTTATTAAAGTACTACCAGGGTATTGCATGAACAGAATTTAACTAAAATAATGACAAGCTGCATCAGTTAAGATAATGCTATATCAGTTCACCTTATGTCTAAGAAATGACCAATATATAGAAACCTAATCATTTATCACCTAATCATAGAAACCTAATCATTTATCAGTAATCACCTAATCATGATTCCGTGTGCATAGTGTCAAGGGTCAGCTAAGACTAATCAAATTTGAGATGTTATTTGGCACCATTTAATATTCATTAGGGTATATCCTGACTCAGTTTATTCAGAATAATTCCTTCCTCGTAAGTAGGACCTTGTCTTACTACCTTTCAAAGTCATTACATTTTTTAAAGCGAGAATATTTCACAAGAGTTTTCTGTTATACTTGTCCTTTAATAAATTCTTCTCAGCTCAAATGAAAAAAGAAACTTGACATTTGCATTAGTATTCTCTCTCTCAACAAACCTATCTACAGTTAAGCACTTTCCCTGCATATGGACAGTAGCATATAGATAGATGGAAGGATAAAGGGCCAAATCAATGACTTATCTGAGAAGTCTTTAAGATACTGTCTTTTTTCACAATGGTTTTGTGATAATGCTGGGAGACAGAAACAATTTATCAGACAACCATAATTTCCTTCCCTCTGCTACAGATTTTGCAAAGACAGGTATTTGGATGGTCAGTTTAGGAAGAGCTGTGGGTTAGTATGAATGTAATATACAATAGCCATAGAGCTGTCCGTAGCTCTCATGCTCCTACTTGGTTTCAAAGTAGAAGTTGATCCTAGGACCAGAGTTAAAAGATGAAAGCAGGAGCCAAATCCCATTTTCCCAACCTGGATCTTTTTGGTGGTATAAGGTATAACTCTGACGATGACTGAATTTCTTTTTATGTGAAGGTAGACCTCTAAAAATAGAAACTGACCATTGTCTCTATTAGTACCAACACAGATATAAACCTACATAGACAGACTATAAAGTCTGATCTGCTTTCAATTTTTGTCTTTGATGCTTAGCCCTGGAAATTGGCAACTATCTTTAAAAATAGTATTTGAACAAATTTTTCTGATCAAACTTTCCAAATCCATTGAAAGTAATTTAAATGTGGCTATGAGAGGCAACAATCAATAGCCACATCTTTTTGCTTTATTCCTCTTTTTTTTTGTTTTTCTTTGTGGAGGCTCTAGAATCTTCTGCTTAATTTGTATAATCTTGAACACATCTCTGTAGGGCAAATAGTTCAGTTTTCTAACATCTATGGCTCCTGAAAGGGCATTTCATTTCATTATGGAAAGTAAAGCACCCTAAATTCTAGTCATTTGAAATTTCTAAGAATTCTGGTAACAAGACCAAAAATACCACTTTCTTCCCTAAGTACCACCACCCAACAAAGTCTATGGTTTCCTTTGAAAAAGAATGAGATTCTAGAATTAAGAATACTTAAAAGTTAAAACTAGCACTTTTTAAAAGTGCATTTGGGGGGCAGAATGGATAAGGGGGGCTCAGTAAGGAAAAAAATGGTTTTTTTCCCCTTTTAAAAAACTTTTCTTCTCAAAATGGGCCAAAGGGAACATTGCCTGGATTCACCTTGAGACTGAGAAGAAGCACAGGAAATTGTTTTCAGGCAGCCACTTGAAAACAGAAACTTATAATGGAAAAAAGCCTTTTCTGCCACAACTATAGCATTGCTGCTAAAATGTTGTAATAAATGATAAGAGGCTTTCTAATGTGCTCAGGATTGCCAAAATAAGCTATTGTGTCATTGTTAGTTCTCTATGGAAGCTTGAACAGAGTGAGAAATAAGCATAGGACGCAGAACACAGGAGCAGTAAGTGTTTAAAGAAATCAGCAGGGAAGCAGCAGCTTCAGTCGCTGATGTCATAACTGGGAGCATAAGGGAAAAGCAGAAGACAAAGCTCATTGTTGACAAGGAGCCACTGTGCACAAATGTCAAGAGCCAGGGAGCTGAAGAAATACGTGTGCATCCAGGAATACAGGACAAGTAATTAACTGGTTTAGGGTACAGACTTCATTATCGGTATTTGCTTTAGCACTGGGCAGCAAATCTCAGAATAAATTGATGAGTAGTTTCAAAAATAAAAACAAAAACAAAAAATATGCATTCCATTACCATAATTAGGATAAGTTTATCCCATTGCAACTTTCCATATATCTATGACACAATTAAGAGGAGAAAAATGCAGGCAAGACAGATAAAATGGTCCTTTGGAGATGACATTGTTCATAGCTTTTGCAGTTCACGTACACCACAGTGACTTTGAAAGATTGATGGGTGGCCAATGCCCTTTGTGTAAGAATGTCCTTTGGCAGGAGAAAGGGGCTAATTCCTATATGTCAAACCAAGGGTTTTGTTTGTCTTTTGTTGGTGTCCTTTTCTCTCCTCACCCTTTATCCTGTACAACACCTTTACTCAGGGTCATTGTAGCTTTAGCAGATACACACAACTTGGTTAGCCAGCCATTGTATTTCCCAGAACATGACGGCTACTCAAAATTTCTTTTTCTATATGTCCCAGTTTATCTATTTTTAGCCTCTTAATTGTCCTTACAACTGCTGTATAGCTTGCCTTTCAATTCACTGTGAATAACATCATTATTTCAGTGCTGCGTTGGCCGTCTGGTATCTCATTGGGGGCAACTCTATCTTGTCAATGCATGCCAAGAACTCAAAAAAAAAACAAAAACAAAAACAAAAAAACAAAACAAACCTTAGATGACCCTGCTCCAGATGCCAGATGCAGGATCCTCCTATGAAAAGAAAGTTTCTCAGGGTATTGGGTATTCTTTTCATTCTTCACTTATTTTGATCTGGAGTTTGATGTTGTATATTTACTTGATCTAAGTTTCCTAAAAGTCCTAACTTGCTTGTTTGATTTTTTTACCCCTCTCATTTTCTGATGCATTATTTTATAATGTGCTATAAACGTAGCACAAACCTGTAGCAGCTTTCAGCTCAGTCTTGCATTGATAAATATGTAGGCTGACACAAGACCTTCAGGCTTACCAGTTGGTCCATAGTGCTGTGGTAACTACAAGACCATAATTTGAAGCACAAAACATGGCACAGAAATATATTTCACTGCTGAAAATTATTAAAATCTTTGAGAAAGGGATACTTCCAGGTCACATGAGCAACAAGATGGTAGATTAGGTATTTTCTCCTATCCCCATGACTTCTCAAACCTCTCCAAAACAGAAATTATACATTAAAGAAAAGCAACTTTAGTTGTTTCCATAGGCTAGAATACCCCAAATCCAAAAGGTTAAAAAAAAAACATCCAAAACCCAGAAACTGATACTTATTGACTATGAGCATATTCAGCACCTTTCTCCTACCCCCCCCACACTATTTGCAGCAAAGCCATACTGAAAGATACAAGGATATGACATATACATCAAAACCCACCCTTTTACCTCATTCCCTCCACCCTCTTTCCAGTGCCATGCAGATCCTATCTCCGGGCTGTGGAAGTTTGCTTGGTCTGACAGGAAGGTTGGTCACAGCCCTTTAGGAGAAGAGCAAAAGCCTGCTGGAGATGGCAACCTAGAAGCACCAGCACTGCAAAGTACTGAACTGCCCAGTGATGGTGCCAGCAGGTTTAGAACTGCTGGTTTTGGGCCAGAGAACTAAGGAACAGAGGAAATGGGACAGGTCAGGAGGACAGAACACTGGATATGGGAGGCAGGGCAGCATTCAATCAAGGCTGAGGAAAAGGGCACAGCATCCCACTGAGGGCACCACCCAAAAGTCAGTTGGGGCAGAAATTTAGGCTAGTGAACCGTGAATTTCCCAGTGTAAAAGGAGACTGAAATGCTTTGAGATGCAACTCCCAAGAAAACCACAATCAAAGGGTAGCAAGTTAAAAAGTGAGTGATAAAAAAAAAATAGGTGTGTGAGGGGTGCGGAAGTGGAGAGGACTAGAAGTACCAAAGATTTCAGGAAGAAATGACAAAGATCTTGAATATAAAGAGATAAATCAGCAGGAAAAATAATAACGGAAGGAAATATGATATCCGGGTCTAGTAAACAAGTTCGAGTATCTATGAATACTGCAAAAGGAAAAAATACGATCTAACACTTGATAAGATAGAAGACCCTGTGGAATAAGAAGAGAACATAGAACCACAACATGCTATTCCTGAGGGGCTTAAAAGTGAAATGAGAATTATGAGAGCAGAATTTATAGCCTGTGCAGCAAAAATAATGAACAAAATAGAAAAACCTGAATTTGTATTGGCAAGCCTTGCCAAAAAAAAAAAAAGAAAGAAAGAAAGAAGTAACAAAAGATTAGGAATGCAAATACATAGAAGTAAGGGACAACCTAGAAGAAGAGAAGCAAAAAACAAGAACTTTTTTTTTTAATTTGCTCACTATACAAGCAAAATATATGGATCTTGAAGATGGGATGCATAGACAATCGAAGGATCATCGGTCTCCCAAAAGAATATGACAGGACAAAAAAATCTTAAGTGAAGAAAATAATAGAACTGCCCAGAACTTCTGAACGTAGAAAATGAAATCTCAGTTGAGAGAATCCACAGATCATCTCCAGAAAAAAAAACAAGACTACAAATTCTGAAATATAGATTTAATAATTCAATTAAAAAACAACAAATTCTTGCAATCTACCAGGAAGGGAAAAAACCCAACAACATCAAATGCTAAGGAAAGGACATTAGGATACCACAACACTACTCTATACCCACCATAAAAAGGAGATGGGAATGGAATAATGTGTTCTGAAGAGCATTGGAGCTCAGAATGCAGTCCAGGAAGACCTATCATGCAAATCTGAGCTTAACCATACCGAGCAAGAGATGGACATCAATAATAAAGAGTCTGAAAGAAAACCAGAACTGAAGAGATTATTTGCTTCTCAAATACCCCCAAACAACAGAATTGCAGGAGTCAATAAATACAGCAGGTAAGGATGTCAGCAACAACAGGGTGACCACAGTAAGGCAAGTAAGAGACTTGCAGAAATCTGGCAATTGTGAAGAGGAAAACCAAGGCATTATAGAGATACCCTGCCTATAGGTGCATGCTTCTTTTGTGGGACTATATTACAACATGGAAAGATGCATGAAAGGCACAGAAAGAGAGGAGTGAGTGATCCACCAGGGTCAAACCAAGGGCTAGCAATGAGAGCAAGGTGACCTCTATGATCTCAGAAAGAGAAGAACTTACTCAGGGGAGTGGGTGAGGAGAAGCAGAGAAAGATTCTAGATCTAGAACATCCAAGGAAATTATGAAAAGAAGTAAGGACAAAGGGGGAATAGTACTTGTAGACTTCTGACTATATAATAAAGCAGCATTCATCAAAACCATCTAATAGTGGTCAAATAATAGAGAGCTAGACCATTAGGACAACCTAAATAAGGTAGGTTTAGAAACCATAAAACTCAATAACCCAATGTTCAATAAAATGAAAAGCTTAAGTTATGTAGGGGGAAAACTCCCTATTAGATAAAAACTGTTGGGAAAATTGGAAAACAATATGGCAGAAATTAGGCTTAGACTAACACCTCACCACATATCACAATACATTCTAAATGGATGAATGACCTTAATATTAAAGATCATACTATAAATTATTGGAAGAGAAACAGATCATTTACCTTACACAGCTATGGGCAAGAAATATATTCTTAACCAAATAAGAGATAGAGGTAATTATACAAGATAAAATGTGTAACTTTGATTACTTGAAAACTAAAAAAAGTTTCTGCAGACAACATTAATGTTATCTAGGATAAGAAGGGAAGCAGTCAAATGGGGGGAAAAATCTTTGTGTCATATTTCACTGATAAGGGCTTAGTATCTAAGATAAACAATTAAAAAATACATAAGACTAATAACCATTTCCCAAAAGACAAATGGTCAAAGGATATGATTAACAGTTCTCAAAAGAACTACAAAATGTTTACAACCACATGAAGAAAATGCTCCAATCACTAATAAAGGAAATGCAAATCAAAATCACCCCAAGGTTTCACCTCACACTCAGCAAACTGCAAAAAAAAAAAAAAAAAGACAAAAAATGGCAACACTCAATGTTGAAGGGGTTGTGAGAAAATAGATATGCTAATACATTGTGGGTGGAGATGTGAGATAGTGCAACCATTTTGGAATTATGTAAATAAAGTAACTAAAATATCCATTCCCTTTGAACCAAAGACTCCATTACTGGTCTTTATGTTCCAAGGAAGCCATTGATAAGAAAAAAGTTTCTATGTACTCCAAAATATTTATAGCAGCACTTTTTTTGTGATAATTAAGAACTGGAAACAAAGTAGATACCCATTGATTGGGGAATTGGTCAACAAATGATGGTACATCAATGTAATGGAATACAACTGCACTGTAAGAAATAATGCATGTGATGAACAGAAAGAAGCATATGAACTAATTCAGGGTGAAGTAAGCAGTCAATAAAACAATGTAAATGAAAAGAACATCAAAAAGTCAAAAGTAATGTAACAAAGTTATAAAGATCAAATGGGACTTGAATGAAGATATGAGAAGACACTCCCAACCTAACTCTTCATGGAAATGAGAGATCCATAGGTGTCACACATTGTACATGTTTTTGGATTTTTTCAATGTATCAATCAGTTGTCTTGATTTTTTTTCTTCTCTAAAAAAATAATACTTGTCATGGCTCTTGGGAAGGAGAGGGAGGGATACAGGGCACACTATGGTGATGCAAGAAACAAAACCAAAAAATATCAATTAAAATTTACTTTTAAAGGAATTATTTGGAGGTGCAATCTTCTCTAATCTGACCAAGGAAAAAGAGAGAGAGAGAGAGAGAGAGAGAGGACTGAAGCCTATGTATTTAAAAACACAAACCCTTGGAAATCCAACCTTATTAATTTTTGTCATGGTAAAAGCCACAACTGGTCATTTATTTAAACAGACACATCTGCAAATATGTAAATTACTCATAAAAAGGGCTTTTATGTGATTTTTTTATTTTTGAATTTTATAACTGAAGTAGAAAACAAACCAGACTAAGTTCAACTCTGTGAGATCTGACATAGCAATCCATGAGTTTTTACACAGCTTTCAGACCAGTAGGGCATGGTGTGTGTATACTAAGCTTTACAGCAAAAGAGACTTTTTCTTTTCTATTCTAATTTTCATTGATTGATATTTTGTCTCTAACAAAATTTATTAAAAAGGACAATTTTACTCAAGTATTTTTGTAAAATTTCAGCTGGACCAAGTTACTGTGACATTTAAATATTTTTCCACTACAAAATAGCAAACTCTGTCTTCAGAGTCTTGTACACCTATACTGTGGATTTAGCTCTATCAATTTTCCCCAAGCCTCTGCCACTGTGTAAAACCAAGAAATATGAGTGCTAGGAATGCGTATCAACTTGGGCTTTTCAACCCCACCCCCAAGCATCCTCTCTTTCTCTCTCATCTTTACCTAGTAGCTCCTTCCCACCTTCATATTTCGCTCCCTTTCAAAGCTAAAAATAGCTGTCAGCACTCATTACTTCCACTTCTTTTCTCCTCTCCCTCGCTTCTCAGCCCCTTGCAATACGGTTTCCAACCTTGATAAAATGGAACTGTTCTATTCCAAGTCACCAATATCTCTTAATGGTCAAAGCAAATGGACTTCATCCTTCTTTACCACTGCATCAATGCTGCTGATCCATCTCTCCTTCAGCATACTTCTGAGTTTTCATGGTATTGCTTTCTCAGTTCTTCTGCAGGTGTGGCTGTTTCTCAGTCTCCTTTGCTGGATCACAATCATACCCCACCCCCAACAGTGGGTGCTACTCAAAGGCATCTGTCCTCAAGCCTCTCTTCTCTATTGTTCACTCCAGTGATCTAATAAATGCCCAGGGGTTCAATTATCCTATTATTCTATGCAGAAGAGTCTTAGGTCTCCTTTGTTGGATCCTCATTCAGATTACACCCTAGATGTTTCTAGAGTTCAGTCCTCTGCCCTCTTCTCTTCTTTCTCTATACTACTTCACTCGGTGGTCTCATCAGGTCTCAAGGATTTACTTACTATCTCTATACTAACCATTCTTAAATCTCCTTATCCTGCCCCAATCTCTCTGAGGACCTCCAATCTCACATCTCCAACTGCCTTTCAGACTCAAACTGGACATCTTAAGCTAAACATGTCCAAAACAGAACTCATTGTCTTTCTCCCTAAACCTTCTCACTTTCACTATTGCAATACCACTGTCCCAGTCTTTCAGGCTCACAACCTGGGAGTCATCCTCAACTCATTATTTCTCATCCCCCAGCCCCCATACCCAATCTTTACCAAGGCTTGCTGATTTCACCTGTGCACCATCTCTCAAATAATCCCCCTCTCTCTCTTCTGACACTGCCACCACTCTAGCGCAGGCCCTTATCACCTCATGCCTAGACTTTTGCGGTAACTTGAGGACAGATCTGCCTGCCTCAAGTCTCCCCACTCCAGTCCATCCTTCATTCCACCACTAGCCATTTTCTTAAATCACAGTTCGAATCACGTCACTTCTTACTCAAAGAATCCCAGTGGCCCCTTATGCCTCCAGGATCAAATACAAAACGTTCTTACCTTTCCAGTCTTCTGACACCTTAGTCCCTAATAACTACTCTTTCTCCCTGTGACACTGGCCTCCTGGCTGTTCCGTGAACAAGATTCCAGGCATTCTCTCTGTCCTGTGTCTGGAATGTTTTCTTGCCTTTCTTAACTCTACTTCCTACTTTCCTGGCTTCTTTTAAGTCCCAATTAAAATCCCATCATTTATAAGGAAACTTTTCCAACCCCTCTTAATTTTAGTGCCTTATTTCCTATTTATCTCATATATAGCCTGCTTTGTATGTATGTTTGCATGTCTCTCCCATTATACAGTAAGCTCCTTGAGGGCAGGGACTCTTTTTGTACCCCCAGCACCTAGCACAGTGCCTGGCACATAGTAGGTATTTAATAAATGTTTATTGATTGACTAGAGATGAATGTGCTTGTATATATGTGTGTATACCCAGGTTGTCTTTGCCTCAGGTATCATTTCTGCATCACCTACTGCCTATTTGCCATTTTGAACAAATTACATGTCCCAAAGTTATCTCAAACCCAATTTTCACAACAAAACTCAGTTTTCCCACCAAATCCCACGTCTTCTAAACTTCCCTTTCTAAAGGGATCACCATCCTTGCAATCATCCAGGTTCACAACCTGAATCATCCTCAACTCCTCACTCTCCCTTACTTCCCAAATCCAGTAAGTTGCTTTCTTGTTGATTCTAACTCTGTGTCTCAAATCTATTATACTCTCCTCTCCATTCACAAACATCATTTTAGTTCAAACTTGTCATCACCTCTCAAATGGACTACTGCAACAACCTCCCAAATGGTCTTCCAGCCCCATTCCTCCTGTCTCCAAAGAGATATCCCTAAAACAGAAATCTGACCGTGTCGTCACCTCCAGTGGCTCCAGATTGACTCCAGGATCAAACACAAACCCCTTTGATTGGCATATACAGCCTCTTCATAATTGCCTCCAGCCTACCTTTCAAGACTCGTTGCAATTACCTCCCCTTCATGAACTTTATGGCCCAAAGTGGCATGCCTGCAGTTCCTCATACACAACTTCCCATTCAGCTCTGCATCTTTCCCCAACCTGTTTCCCAAACCAGGAATGTGCTTCTTCATCTCCTGCCTTTTTAGAATCCCTAGCTCCCTTTGAAACTCAGCTCAAACATGAGGTCATTTGTAATTCCTCCTGTTACTACTTCTTTTCTCACCCTCCAACTTCTCCTTCTGCAAATTCATCTCCCATTTTCTTTGTGTACAGAGTATCCCAAAAGTCTTGCCACTTACCCCAGGTATTTTGGTTATGCATGTACCCCACCCCCAAAGAATTTAAGCTTGAGGACAGTGATGGTCGTTTTTATCTATGCAGACATAGCACCTAGCTCAGTACCTGGGATAGAGTAATCATTTAACCCGTGTTTTCTGATTGATGTTCCCTATGCTGAAGTTTGATGCTGAGTGAACAGGGCTTGGTGTTTCTAAAAAAGGCAGCCTTACAATTATGGCATTATTTCTCAAAAGATCAGAAACCTGTTGACAGGAAAATGCATCATATTACCATGTTTCTGAGAGTGATGATTAGGGTGCTAATTTTTAAAAATGACATTTATTTACATGGTGTTTAACATTTTCAATGTGTTTTATATATATCTTCACAACAACCTGGTTAAAGTAAGTAACTGGAGGTTTGCTTTTCTTTTTTTTTAATGGGACCTGTGATTTCATGGGTATAGAGAAATCCTAATGAGGAAAAACCTTCTAATGATGATCAGCACCTTCTCTGCACTTAAGAATTTGGTGGGGGATATGACAGCTTAACCGATATGCCTAGGATTTGAAACCAGGTCTTCCCAACTGTGAGGCTGGCTCTCTATCCATGAGTACCTCTTTTCAGAGGTGCTATTGTTCTCGTTTTCCAAATGAAGAAATGGCGACTCAGCTATTCCATGATTTGTCCAGGACTGAACAGCTAAAACACCATTAGGTATTTTGGTAGTGAAGCTTTTATAAATCTAAAGACAAGTCAATAAATGTTTATTGGTGAGGATGGTTGAAAACAGTTCTCTCACTCACTAATGATAATTAAGAAATTAAAAATTTGTACCACTTTTGCTTGACTGTGGCCAATCACCTACTGCCCAATAGAAGCCTTGATGTTAGATACCAGCCATGCAACTTCCAAAAGTAAAAATGTTAAAACAAGTATCTTCCCTCACCCACCAACCCAATAAAGCAATTTAGAAAAATAAGCATCCTAGAAGTTATTTATGTTTAATGCTTAAAAGTCTGAATGCACAAACAATATTCTACCATTATAGAAGTACTGGTGGTCAATACAATGCATTAGAACTATGTACAATGCACAGTTTAGTATCAAAATCTTTCTACACTGTAGAGTATTACGAAACTGTCAATGACATCAAACACAATGCACTTAAGACACCATTTTTTTTTTCTGCTACCACATTTGGAACTTCAATGAATAGTCCATTTCAATTTGCAGCATCAACCCATTTCTAGTATGAAATTAAGTAATTTTCTACCTATACGATAAAGTTTATCTACACGGTTCTTTTGATTTTGATCCATAGCAGCAAAGGCACTGTACATCAGCAGATCCACAGACTTAAAAGATTTATAAAGCATTCAAACAAATAATAATAATAATAATAATTAATAATAATAAAAAAGGAGTCACAGATCATGGTTTAACAGCAACAACAACAACAACATAAAAAGATAACACAATGTCTCTGGTATGGTGGCACAACACAGCCTTGTGTCTACTCCAGGGACATCCAACTAAGACATGGAAAGAACCGATGGCCAGTAGAGCAAGTCCTCATCTCAAGTGAGAGCCCATTCTTCCTGTTCTTCTGGAGGAGGGATTCTTGCAAATCCTCCCTCCTTTGTTGTCCTTTCTTTGTCAAAGGCTTGGCTTACACAGTGGTAGGAATTCCTTTCCTACAGCTGTGCACCTGTGCAGTTCCCAAACAACACTCGAAATGTTTTCCAAAATTTCTTGTAACCACAAAATTGCCCAAAGATGCACATCTCCCCTTTCCAAAGAAATGTGGCAAAAATATCCGGGAGGGATTAAGTTGTCTCTTTGAGGCCAATTTACTGTTCATCTTTCTATAATACAAAAAAAAAAAAAAAAATTAAAAAAAATATAGTGACCATTGCCTGGTCAATAAAACTAATAAAAAGGAAAGTTCTAAAAATAGCAACCAGTTCTGAAGTGGTTCCTAAACCTTCAGGTATCTAAGAGGGTAGCGTTCTTTGAGTATATTTAACTGAGACAGCTAGAAGCTAAACTTTCCAAATTAACCAAAATGCTTATGGCATTAGTTAGAAATTCCTCTTTATTTAATCAAATTTCCAAAATTTGTTTAAAAAAAAAAAAGAAGCAGCATATTGCTTCCTGTTGATATTAAACATTCAATGTCTTTGTATAGCTACCAGTCTATGCTTACAACCATTACTAACTGGTCATTTTAAATGTCCTTTTGCCCTCCCCTGCCAAAACAAAAAAGGGGATATCAAAGTACAACGCACCTTTATTACCAAGGCGGGAGCAGACAGCTTTATTTAGTCAGTTCATTGTTAGAAAGCCTTCTTTAAACAAAATAAATATATTACAGATATAATACATAATTAAAGATTCAGTTCACTGTTAAGTACGCTTATTCCGAGTTCTTCCAAGTAGATATTTCAAGATTTGGTATCACAGGTTCTTAATGAGCATTCACAATTCAATAGCAAGGAGGAAGTGGGGGGCAGGGGAGGGAAGCAACTCCACAACTGTGAGGAACATTTTAAATCCTTGGCTTGGGAAGAAAAAAAAAGGATTATACAGCAAAGTGCTACAAGGAGGGGTCCGGTTTGCATTAAGGTTTGTCCTCAATAAATAACTTCATAGACTGTTGCCTTCTTGTCCCCAGAGCCAGTGACAATATACTTATCATCCACAGAGATGTCACAACTAAGCACCGATGAGGATTCTTTGGACTAGAAAAGAACATATAAAAATAAATATCAATACTCAAGAAACAGTAAAGTTATAAGCTTTAAAATGAGTAAAAGTAAAAATATTATCGCCTCCCATTTTAAAGGATAACCGAAAAACATAATGAAGAAATGTAATGTTTCTTTTTTTAAAACCCTAAAATTTGATCTGTTTCTTCTCTCACACACACCCACCCACACCCACACCTACCCACACACCCACACTCATTCACGTGCATGTATACTTGACTTTTACAACTTGTGCCTTCTATATATCATACTAAGTTTTGTACAGTGGATAAAGAGCCAGCCTCAGAGTCAGGATGACGCAGATTTAAGTCATGCCTCCAACTCACACTTGGCTGTGTGACCCTGAGGAAGCTGCTTAGTCTTGCTCAATACTCTATGCAATGGTCTAAGATCATAAACTGCAGAGAAGGTGGTGACCTGTACTGGTAGAGGGAGTTTCTCCATTGAGGAGTTCCCTACATTGGTAACTCAGTCTAGTTCCTATCTCTAGATTAATAATAATGATGATGATGATAATTTCTCAACATAAAGAGAGAATAAATATTATCCCTACTTTAGAGATAAGGAAACTGAGGCTCAGAGGGGCTAAATCACTTGCCCAAAACTATATGTGTACACACACACACACACACACACACACACACACACACACACACACGGTATTCTAGCACATGCATATCTAACTGTCAAGTCTACTTTTTTAACTATGCCAAACTGACTCTACTACAGGTGATTCCCAGGAAATAGAGATTTTCCAACTGTAGTCAAGAGGACTTGAACAGAACTGGACTTGGAATTTCATAGGTATCATGATTCCTCAACGAAGAAACTCCCTATTATTACTGAAGGTTAATCCTCTCTCTGAAATTTATAGTTTTAGACAGTTGGCTAGAGTATTATAAAGTTAAACGACTTGCCCAGGGTCACAGTCAAAGAGGATATAGATATTTCAGCAATTAAATAGTAAATATATATTAAGCACCTACTATAATATGCACAGCATGAGACAGCTATAATTATACCACTATAATTCTTTACACCCATTACTAATGTTTTAAATGGGACAATATCACTCCAACTTCATGCAGTAGTCAGACAATATAACCTTTAAAGACAACCTTAAAAGTTAATGAACTCAGTGATTAATAAAAAACAAATCAGATATCTTCATACAATTCCATTCCTAATGTGTTTAAAAAAAATGTAGGTGTGTTTAAAAAAAAAATGTAGGAGTGAAGCATCATGAAATACCTGGAATATACTGGCCCCATAAGGAGTTCTCCACGCATTGAGCAGATTATCCTTCCCAGTGCTTACAAACCATTTTCCTACAATCAGATCATTTAAGATATCAGAGTTAATGCCTCAGAATCAAAATTCAAGTTCACCAAAAAAGAACAGAAAAATTCACTCAGAGCAATAAGAATTATTCACATAAAAGTCGTCTAATTCACAAACAAACTGAATAAAAATTCCTTTCACCTCAAACACAGAAAACCCACAAAGTTAAAGGCAGAGAGAAGTGAATATAGTCACGATCAAATTCAAACAAGAGAATCCATTTTATACATCCAAGGTTAAGCTTAAAAGAAGTAAACAAAGAACTATCCTACCGCAGCCTCCCCATATAGCCAGAAAAAAAAATGACAAAGCATGGAAGTCTGCTTACCACAGTGAGCAAACTTAAGTGACAACACACAGCTCTCATGAAGATGTAATTGGTACTTGTCTGGTTTGGTAACGTGTAGCACCTCTACATTACTGTTCTCCATCCCGACTGCAAGCCATTCTCCAGTGGGACAATATCCCAGAGAGAAGATCTAATATTAAAATAGTACATAGAATAAAAAAAAAAATCTGGTGACTGCCTTTAAAAAGATAACCTAATCTCTTGTAGATATACCACTCCAATTATGAGAAAAATAAAGACTAATTAAATAAGAGAGAAAAATAAATCCCCAAATGAATGTGTATTTGGAACATAATCTTTATAATATATTCTATCAATCTAGTCTATAGTTTTAATTGACAGAAAAAATTTATATAGTAATGCTCTTCAAAACTAACAAATAACAAAAACTGCCTAATGGCAAACAACCTTGAATAAGACTTGAATAAGTAAACTTAGTTTAAAAAAATGTGAGCCCCTATTAGTAACTAGCTAATTCAGAACCTCAAATTAACAAACCATGCACAGTGAATGATGACTCTGGAACTCGCCTTAGTTTCTGCCTTTTAAAATTTCACACATTTTATAGAAATCCACAATTTCTAAAATGTCAAAGGCCTCAAAGACAGCTACCTGCGATGTGAAGTCATGTTGCTGTAACTGCCGCCCTTCTCTCAGGTCCCAGGACCTGACCGTATTGTCCAAACCTCCTGTCCAGAGCTTGGTGCCATCATTCGAAATGTCAATACAGCTGGCTCCGTCTGTGTGGCCTTGGAATTGCCTGAAAATGTCAAAAAGTGGGGGCAGGGGAGAGGAGGAAAAAGACTTTGACAATGAGGCAGTTTCAAGATGAACTCAATGGAGTGTTTTATGTCAAAAACTAGCTTTGCTTCCTTAGCCACAGTTAAGTGTTATTACTTAATAATAATTACATATTTTATAAACATGATAAGTTTGCTCCAAACTTCAATAAATGGCAAAGAATAGGTATAGAATTTCCTATTTCACTTGGTTATTTTCCAAGACCTAGATGGCTTTTGAAATCGACTAACAAAGAGAAAATTATCTTTGAATGGAATGAAAAAACAAGAGAAAATTCACATCTGCATTCAGATGACCTGTACGAATATTAAAACACAATAAACTCTATTCTCTCCCCATAACTTGGCACAAGCGGTTGTGTGAGGGGATGCAAAGCTAATCTTCCCCTCCAGAAATGGACAGTCTGCCAAGGAGAGATACTGTGCACTCTGTTGTCTGACTGTGTAACTCCAAAAGGCTACAAAAGTTAGTGCTATGAGTGTCAGGCAGAGAAGCTCAGAGTGGATCTACCCAGGAAGGCCATGCTCATCTAAAAGTGAGCATCTGACAACAGCCAGCACAAAGCACGCTAGAGCCCATCCCATTATTTTCTCTTGCCTTCCTTCCAACCAGCAAAGACTACAGTAGAGAACACCAGTGGAACAAAGACAACAGCAGCGTTCAACTGAACAGCTGGACTGAGTGCAATGCACCAAGGGGAAAAGAAAGGTAATTGTCATGCACTTATAGTTATTTTGCTCCAATTAATAACATTACATATAAACCGGTTCCACATAGGCTCCTCAAGGCCACCTCCAAACGCTTCTACTCAGATTACCTTTTATCTGAGTTTGGCAGTAATTATTCCCCTTGTCACCATCACTTTTACCCTCTCCTCTCTACTTAGCTGCTGGACCTATGCATGAACCTTTTCACAGCATAGTACCATGGAAAAAAACACTGTATGTGAAATTAGGGGACGTGAGGGATGTGAGTTCGGATCTTGATTTTATTACCATACAGCCTTGGTCACGTCACTCAACATATTTGGGCTTCAGTTTCTTCATCTAGAAAAATTGGGAGGCTAGATTAGACGATCTTTCAGACCTCCTCTGCCTCTAAACATATGAACCAATTTTTCATTTATTTTAAAATTACAATTACAGATGAGTGGTGTTCCTTCCCCTCCACTGCTGGCTCCACTGGATCACAAACTATTTCAGGATAGGATCAAAACCAATCAAAAGCATCGAAACACCATGACACCCAGCATAGTGCCATATATCCTGTGGGTTCCCACTAAATATAGGGTGATGGTGGTCATGGCAGTATTGGTTCCCATCGGTTAACACAGGATCATGCCCCAGAAAGTATCTGAGGCACAACCTGAACCCAGGTATTTCTGAGCCTGAGTCCAGTGCACGTTAACCACTATGCTATGCTTAAAGGATATCCAGAAAGATCACAAGTTATAGAAAACTTATCAAAGTATTAGCATCAACGTGACTTCACTTTTCATCCTATATTCTGTAGGAATAAAACGGAGAACCAAAATATCTGGTTTTATAAAGCACAAAGAGTTGATGGAATTAGATGCTTCTTTTCTCCCGGCCGGCTAATGGTGACACTCCAGAACACTTCTAGTCATAGGGGAGGGGCAGCAAGGTAGAGAGGAAAGCACACTTTATTTGGAGATCTGGGATCAAGTCCCTGCTTTGACATTTCCTAGCCAAGTGACCTTGGGCAAATCATTCAACCCAAGTCACAGTTTCTGCAGCTGTAAAACGTGGATAACAATATTTACAACTCCTCACTGTCACAGGGTTAGTATTGGTATTACTGTTACTGTTATTATATCCATTATTCGTCCATTTGTATATACAAAGCATTCAGAAAGAAGCGTGGCCCACAGTGGCTAAATGAGCTCTTCCCTTGTTGGTAATCAGATCCTGCTGACCCACCTGACCAATGTCTGGTTGTGCAGATCCCACACCGCGATGTTCCCGTCGCTGCAGCAGGAGAAGCAGACCTTGGAATCAGGGCTGATCGCCAGGGCGTAGCAGGCAGGAGCCGAGGATGTCAGCTCAGCTTTGATGCGTGGGGTCGGAGCTGCCAGGTCCCAAATGGATAATGTACTAGCTTCCCCTCCAACAATCAGGGTGCGGCCGTCAGGGAGCAATCTGCAGGAACGGATGTAGTTATCTCTGTTCTGTGGAGACAGAAACCATCAAGCGATTACTCATGAGGAAAGGAAAACAGCATTAACATGAGAGCAGAGATCCATAAAAGTATTGTATTCCCTCCTGGTTTTAATGAGCCATTTATACTTATGACAATGATAAAGTGGATTAATGCCAGAAAATTACATGACATTAGGGAAGTACTTAAACTTGATCTACAGAATTTAGTACTGAGAGATATTTAATCTTAATTAGCATCAAAAAGCCAAGATCTAGACTAAACCCTGAACAATTAAAAGCTTTACATATTCAACAACTCACAAACTCACATAAGTTATTCATGCACACCAACATATACATGTGCACACATACCTATGATCTGTAAAAACCCAAAACAGAGAAAACAGAAAATCATGTTCTATCATGCCCGTGTCTAGAAAAGGCCCGCTTATTTCTTTCAGCCAGCAAAGGTATAAGGGGTTGCAGACATTTGGAAATGTTCATTTCCATAGAATTATTACCTGCCTAAATGGTTTTGATTAAGCAGCACTTAGATCAACAGGAGGTGAGACCTTATCAAGGGCTGCTAAGACAGAGGGGAAAAAGTTTTGCCCAGCAGGATTTAGGTTTCTTGAAAGAGGAAAAATACCTGCTCCCAAAATAACTTTAGGGCAAGTTTCAACCAAATGCCAATGAGAGAAAAACTAACGATTTCAATCAGGAGTTAAAAGCTACTATCAAATGGCAAGGCTAGAATACAGTGTTGCTGTTTCCTACTTGGCTACTGTACTCAGGTGATGGGCTTGGTGTTTCAAAGCCACCCCCAATGATCCTGTTACTTGCAGTATTACTTCTGTTTGTTTAACCTTCCTCTATCTAATCTGTCTAAAAATAAAAGGATGCCAGTGATTTAGATTTTTGAGTATATGTTTATGTATGCATATAGTTGCAGGTATGCATGCACAGACATGCACACATATAGCTGGTAGAACTATGCAACTGCATGAATCATAAACAAAGTAAAGGGAATTTTTGCCAAATAAGATAGAAACAAAGCCAATGTTCAATTTTTCCAGTTTTAAAAGAGTAAAAATTAAGGAACAGTAATGACCCCAAACTCATTGTATCTTTTGATGACTATCATGTTGCTTCACTCACACATATAATTTAGTCAACTAAAATCACTTCTTCAAATTCAATTTAAAAAAAATTTTTCCCCAGTTACATGTAAAGACAATTTTTAACATTCATTTTAAAAAAAATTGTAAACTCATTTATTTCAAAGGCATTAGAGTTTTACTTATTACTAATGGCTTACCAGGCAGTCCAGCTGAGACACTGGACTCTTATTTCCTGGGTGGCTGATATCCCAGACTTTGACACATCCCTTCCCACCAGTGTACACATGTCTCGTGGGGTTGCTGATAGTAACTGCACACACTACTTCTCCGTGATTAAGGGTGTTGATCTGACGAGCATGTCGAGGGATTCCAGGTCCAATGAGGGCATCAGGGGGAAAAGGTACAGGCTGCATCTGACCATCTGCACTAACGTGAAAGGAGTATGCTCTAAAGAAAAGAAGAGTGGAAATGAAAGAAAATTTACTGAATTGTTTGTTCCCTGTGCTGAACGAAGATGGGAAATGAGAAATGAAATGTTCAGCATCATCTACAAATCAAAGAGCGATGTGTGATTCACAGCCCAACTGCTTGGATTTTCTGTTATTATCTCATCATATCAATCATATATATTTCCGAGTAACTGGCTAATAAAGAATAATAGGCACAAAATGACCAGGAACTAAGGAGTTAAGATTCTCCAGAGTCCCCTGGTAAAGTGGCAGATGAGTAAAAAATGGGACTTCCCCCCCCCTTGACCTGACATGACAATCACAAATCCCAGTAATACCAAATGGAATCTGAGCTCTCAGAAAAAATGCACTGTGTGACTGCCAAGAAGGCCCACCTGTGAATAACCTATCAACAGCTTCATCTCAAATTCATTTCCAGGGAAAACCCTCAGGTTGGGAAAGTGTTTGGCTGTAATATATGACTTAACATAGAGCATCTCCTACAATAGAATCTATCTCTATTTTTAGGATGCTAAAGGAAGAGACAAGCATCAGCAAAGCAAAGGTAGTGAGGAAAGTGACTGTGACTAATTTCACATTCCTGGAGGGCAGAAGGAAAACTCAAAGGGCAAATAAGCAGGAGGGTGATGGGGGGAACCAAGATGGGTGTAAAGAGCATAGGAGTGAAACCACCCTGGGTGGGTCAATCAATGGAGTGCACTTTATTTATGAAGCTGTTAAATCTTTGCTGGATGAAAGGCTCAGTGAGAGAGAATATCAGAGCAGGAGTCCTATTACCAACTAGCTGATGAAGCTCATGCCCACTGGTAACATAAGGTTCTAATATTCAGCCCTTACCATACTTAACACCCTCGTTTACTTTATCATGCATAAAAGATACGCTCACAACTACCGCAGATAGTTGTTTTAGCTCATATAAGGTTATCAGCCCTATAGGTTAAGGTTAAGAATTAGACCATTCTTTAACCTTAATTGTGATTTACGCCATTCACAGATCATAGGCTCTTTACTGGTGTCTAAAGAGGTAGCTCTTGATTGTTTCAGGACTCCACTCTTCACACTGTTAGGATGATCTTTTACTTCTCTTTCCCTTATTGTGTCTTGTCCTGAAGGCACATTTCTCTGTTCTTTAATTTAGAGTGAGGATTTGAGGCAAGAGGTACAGAGGTTGGGCTTGTGCCAGAGTTAGTGGGAGAGAGGGAATTTTCTCTACTCTCTCCATCAGTGAAGGCACCTAACAACAGGCCCAGAAGGAGACACTATATTCAGAGTAAGAAGCATTCCAGAGAATCAAGCAGCTCAAGGAAGGGAACAAAAACACACACTCCCCAGATGGACACAGACACAGAAAGGCAGTTACGATTCAAGACGGGAAGTAGCTTCAGGGAGCAAAAACTCTGGCAGCAGAGAAAAGAGTCGATTATGAAATCAAGAGAGAACTAGCCTTGGTAGTCGAGACTCAATCTTTGAAAAACAACAGACCCAGGAAGGCCAGCTGAATGATCCTCCAGGGGTGAAGCACAGTGTGGAAATTCACCTCATCTCATAATTTACTGAGAAAATAGAGATTATTTGCTGTGAGCTCTCCCTTCTCTCCTTTTCAATATCTCAAAACCCCTGGATATCAACCCTTATTCCCTCCTCCTTTACTCCAGTCTCTGATAAAGAAATGATCCTTTTCTGAACAAAGGACAATACCCTTCTACATGCAATCCTTTATCTCCTCCCTTTCTATCTTTCCCAGTAGATTGCTCAAGTTATTCCTTCTCCCTTTACTCTTCAATCTACTGTTATTCCACCAAGGCCTATAAAAATGCCCAAACTTTCCCCAACCTGGTTAAAAAGAAAAAAAAGGCAGCTCAAAAGGCCCTACCACCCCTTAAGCTAACATTCAATATCTCTTCCTTTCCAAAGCAAAATTTCTTTAACAACAACAACAACAAAAAAAAAAAAGGTGTCTATACTATCTACAATTCCTTTCCTCTCATTTACTTCTCAAACCTCTACAACCTGGCTTCAGTCAACTGAAACTTCTTTCTCTAATGCTACCAATGATCTCCTAACTGAGAAATCCATTGGATTTTTTTCAGTGCTCATTCTTCTTGGCCTCTTTGCATTACTTAACAAAGTTGAACAGTGTCCAGAGCAGATTCCTGGATACTCTCACTCTCTCTTTCTCTGGGATTTTGTGTCATTCTTTTCTCTTGGTTGTCCTCTTACTTGTATGACCTTTGCTCAGTCTCCTTTTGCTGGATCATCACCAATATTCAAACAGTTGCCATATCTTGTAATTTCTACATCTACAACAAGGGTCCTCAACCTGAAGTATGTAAATTTTAAAAATGTGCATTTCAATAACTATTTTGAGATAATTAGCTTATTTATAACCCTATGTATTTTATTTTATGCATTTAAAACCTCTTAAGAAGGGATCCCTTGGCTTCACCAGCTGCCCAAGGAGTCTAGCACTTCTCTCTGTACTACCTGCATCAGGCCCTCATCCCCTTTCCCCTGCACTGCTGTGACAGCCTCTTACTGATATCCATTCTCTCTCCTCTCCAAACCATACCCCAAAAGAGCTACCAAAGTGATTTTCCTATTGTGATGTCTGACCAGGTCACTCTCCTACTCATATTTCAATAATTACCTATTGTCTCTAGGATTAAACAGAAGCCTGCTGGTTTGGCATTTAAAGCTCTTTATCACTTGGCCCCAATTTACCTTTCCAACCCTATTATATATAAATCCTTTCCCACACCCTGTGGTCTAGCCAAACCTGCCTTTTTGTAGCTCCTCAGGTACTCTTATCTCTGGTCTCTGGGCTTTTCACTAGCTGTCGCTCAAGCAGGGAAGGTACACCCTCTTCCCCTCAGCCTCCAAGAATCCTTTGTTTCCTTCAAGAAAAGTACACTGCACTCCCTCTTCCTTCCATCCCCCCTCAAGGGAACATGAAACATTTCCCGACCACCCGCACCCCAGCAGCGAGTGTCCCTCCATAACTTTACTTTGGATATATTTAATTATGTATATGTTATATTTTTCAATAGAGTGTATGTTCCTTGAGGGCAAAGACTCATTTCTGTCTCTATTCCTACAACCTAGCACAGTGTATAGCAGACATTTAATAAATGCCTTTTGACTGCTGAATCCCTATTTAAATTTCATATTATTTAGGTTAGATCATCTAATCCAATCACTTCATATTACAAATAAGAAAACTGAGGTCCATGGGGGCTAAGTGAATTAGCCAGGAGCACAAGGCTAAGCAGAGGAAGAATTAAAACCTAGGTCTCTAGATTCTGAAATGTCCAAAAAGAAAAAAAGAAGGAATTAACTGGCTTCATTGTTATTTGTTGGGTAGCAGTTATATCTTTAGACTAAGTTTTAAAAAACGGGAGGAAATCCCCCCCCCCCAAGTTTAGGATGTTTACTTAATTTTTAATAAGAATTTATTTGAACAGATTTACAGACCTCTCACCCACTAAAACATTACTGTGAGATGTGAGTAGGTAAATAATTATGAACAAAATATCTGTCAAATATAGTATGTGTCTGACCTGACAAATCCGCACTCAACTTCAGGGTTCATCTTACCTTATAACCAAATCATACCCATTTTCTACTTGCCAGGCTTAATAACATAAAATCACTTCCTGACAGCTTCAAGAATACTTAAGCAATACTCAAGATAGTTTACATTTTAAAAAATAATAAAATGAATTTTCAGATTTCAACGAACTCTATGTAGTATATAGTAATAATAATGGGAATAGTTACCATTTATGTATACTCTAAGGTATACAAAATGTTTTACATAATTATTTCATTTGATACTCATAACAATGCTGGGAGGTAGGTGCTATTGTTATCCACATTTGCCATACAGAGAAACAATGTCTGAGGTGGGATTTGAACACATGTCTTCCTGATTGCCAGGCCACTCACAATGACTCTCTAAAGAATTCTAATGGAAGCCAATCTTTCTGAAAAGCCATAGGAACCTGTTCCTATCTGTAAGAAACTATAGCCAGTAAGTGGCATGAATGCTGCTTGCACAGATATCTCCCAAAAGATATTTTTTAAAACAAGACTATATTGGGGTGACCTGTATGGAAGACTTGAAGAAAGGGATGGATGAGAATTGTACAGGATAAGAAGCAGCAAATATGAGCGGTAATCTGCATGTGTATAGAGGACAGGATTCATTCTGGGATCCAGCATAATATCAAAACATATGGAAACCTGGCGATCTTAAAAAGTCACCAAGTTTATCTACCCGACTTCATGCAAAAGCCCATCTGGGCTAAATACCATGACCAGTTTGGTTTCTGATAAAGGTTAACACTTCTTTCCCTTCTGTTAATAGTATATTATATGAGCAGAAAGTTATACTTGCTATCAACTGTCACTGTGTTAGATGGTTTTGCTTAACTTTTTTAAATGGTCAGGTGCTAATTTTTGAAGTACTGAGGTGATAAAGACTATTTATCTGGGAGTAAATGATGTGTCAAAGCAAAATGCTATTAATTTTAATAAAATAATAGCACCCTATCCATTATGAATCTATTATGCTTTTAAGGACTTCCAAAAAAGGAGATTCTACAACCTCTAAAAATAGCTCCTCTGATGTGTGTAACAGCCACACTGGAAAACTTAAAAGATCTCCATCTTTGAGATTGTTCCCTCTATTGATTAAGAATGAAAACCTTCAATGTCTTTAAGAAACATCTTCATGAGCTGCTTAGGCCATAATAACATATCACCCCAGTGGTGATGGCAATGAGTATCTCTGAATGTTGGCTCAACCTCAAGTGACAGATACACAGAGTTCACTGCCAGGACTGTTTTCAAAGACAGTCAGGACAAAAAAAAAACAAAAAACAAACTATAATTGTTAAGAAATGTGTTTGATGATCTAACCTTTAATAATTTTTACTCTATTTTAAGCCTATTTTTTGTTTTTTGCCCTCAGCAGAGATGATTAAGAAAGAATGAGGATGATAGAGTGGAAAGCACCAGTCTAGAGATAGGAGCCATAGCTATGAGATTGGTCAGCTGTTACATGTTGCTGTGGTGAAGTCATTTAATTTCTCTGTCACAATTTTCTTTTGTCTACAAAATGGGTCTAACCTACTTTACAAGATTAACATAAGGATAGGAAGAAAAACATATGCGCCAAAATGGCTAATGTACTATGATAATGTTATTTTAATAATTTTACCACCTTAGGGGCAGCTAGGTGGCACAGTGGATAGAGCACTGGCCCTGAAGTCAGGAGGACCTGAGCTCAAATCTGGCCTCAGAGCAAACACTTGACACTTACTAGCTGTGTGACCCTGGGCAAGTCACTTAACCCCAACTGCCTTAAAAAAAAAATTAAAAAAAAAAAATAATTTCACCACCTTCTGTATTCTGACCTCGTACATACTTATACTTAAAGGCCACTATTAAAAATAGCTTTTCTTCTTTCCACTTCTTTGAAACCTTTCTCACTATTCCAACTAATCATCTCATCAGTCTTCTCTATTTCTTCCCTTAACTCTCTGTGCCCCAATTTAAATTGTGGAACCCCAATTTAGATATGATATTTTCTATAAAAGTCTAGAGTAATGCAAAGTATAATGGGAGGATTATCTCATATACCTATTTATCCTAGAATCTTGCTTTTAAAAAGAAAAATCAAAGATTTATTACTATATTGTGATTAGCTATCTTTATTTTATTTGTTATATCTTCATTTCTCTTTAGTCACTTTCTATATTGAAACAGTAGTTTTATTTTGGTTTTTCTCCCTTGGATCAGAATTTGGCCATATCTCAGTCTTTTATAATATGTTAAATCAAATATGGTAACACTACTGAGAAGTTCCATCAGTAAAACAAAGGGCAAGTTCATTTTTCTTTATGTAGAAATTAAACTACATTGTCACTCCAATTATAAACTGAGTAGGACTTTGCTAATTCTACAAATAGACAAGCAGCCCCAATGTGGATTATCAAATAAATGCTACTTTGTTCATTAGTTTGGTACATGTATTTAATTATAATTCCAAATAATATCTGGCAGTTCATTTTGTAAAAGTAATTAGGTCAGAGATGCACAACAATTATACAACTTTATTGAGAAAGACAGTTCTTGGCAGGGGGAGGGGCTTTTTGGTGAGAAATGTAAGGCTTATGACTTAGTGAACTTTATATCCTAACATATTTAATATAATTCAGGTCACGAAATAACTATAAGAGACAAAGATTTAGGGTTTCACATTTACTATTATGTTATAACCTAGGAGATAAAATTTGTACTCTAAAAGGTCCAAAATAGTTAAGACAAATATGCACATGATAGGCCAAAGCGATTATATGAAAATGCTCAATTCAATAAACATTTATTAATCATCTACTGTATGCAGAGTATGATGAGTAGGTCATGGAGAAGAGAAAGTTCAATTAAGAAATAGGCCTTGTCCTCATAGAGCTCAGAATTTAATCAAGAGGCATAAACACACATACTCCCCTATAACAAAATAATTTATGATGAACAATTTAGAGTGGTTTTAAAAAAAAAAACCCAACAAGGTGCTATGAAAGGTCTGAAGGGAAAGGTCATTATCAGGAAGGGCAATTGAAGAGGGGTCCATAAAGGAAGTGGTATTTGAACTAGGTTTTAAAGAATGGGTAGATATTCAAGAGGGAAAGATGAGAGAAGCAGAAATATGTGGCATAAAAAATAGCGCGACCAAAGAACGGAAGAGGAAATGCCCACAACAATTTTTTTTTCCACTTTCCTTTTACTGGGGCAGAGAGGTAAAAGCAAAGGATGGGAGGAAAAGATAAATCCTGTTTGTTTAAAGTGCAGAACACATTAAGAAGAGCAATATGAGAAAAGGTTGAAAATGTAGGGTGGTACCAGATTGTGGAGGTCATTGAAAGTCATTCAAAAGAATCTGAAATTTACTTGGCAGGCAAAAGAGAGCTACTAAAGGTCTTCAGAGCACAGAAATGACATGACCACACAATGGAGGAATAATACCCTCTTGTATAGTAATGACAGGAGGAAGATAAAGAAGGGACCAGATAGGAAAGATTTTTAAGAGGTATATTCTACAGGATACAGTAAGTGACTGGAGATGAGAGGATATGAAAGGATCATTCAAAGTAGAAATATCAAGGTTTTGAACTTGGTAGTCCAGGTCAATGCTATCCATGACAGAAACAGCGAAGTCAAAAGGAAGCATAGGTTTGGGGTGAAGGATGGGGGGTGGAAGGTGGTAGGGACATAGACAATAAGCTTGGTTTTAGATGAACAGAGTCTGAAATACTAGTGGGAAACACAGAGATGTCCTATCAACCACTGAGAGTTCCAGAGTTCAGAAAAAGGCTGTAGACAGACATTCAGGTGTCATCTAAATGGAGATGATGGCTGTGAAGTCATGGAGAATGAAAAGAGATGGAAAAAAAAGAGAGAGAAAGGGCTGAGAACAGAACCTTTAGGTCCAAAACTTGACAGCCAACAAATAAAATGGATACACCAAAATGCCTAGAACCAAAACTACCCAACCCTATCCAATTATGAACTATGACATCTTAAAGCAAGTGCAGAATATGAAGAAAGTGAATAGGGAGGATGTTGGGATCATGTTGTTAAATAGCTAAGGAAGGGCAGTGATATGGTACAGAGTAGATTACTAAAAAGAACATTAGTATTTTCTACTTAAATTGCAAGATCTTTGAGGCCTAAGATGTTTCATATTTACTTTCACATTTCCCTTGGTGTTAAGCATAATACTTTGCACATAATAAGCAAATAAAAAACGTGATAAATGATTGAATGAAAGTTGCCGAGACTTGAGATAAGCAGGTCAAGTTCTAAATAAGACCATACCATCAGCTTCAGAAAGGAGAGACGGAGACATGTCAGTTCCTCAGGAGTTACTGAATACCGTTGACAACAATCCAATAATAAACAAATAATACAATTAAATAATAACCCAAATTAAGCATAATAAAAATAATCTAATAATAAAATAATAATCCAATAATAAATCAAATAAATAATGCCAATAATAAACCAATAAGCCCTAGAGAAATTTATAATCTAATTCAGCACATTTTTTGCCTATTATGTGCAAAGCACATAAAATGGGGATAACAACACCTATCAGATGTAAAACGCTTTGCAGACTTTCAAGTACTATATGTGAGCTATTATTGTTTTTTATCATTAACTGTGATGGATGTTTATTATATACATCTAGGGCAGTCTAATCAAAGAGTAGGCAAGGAATACTGAGTTCCGGGAGTGACAACAAAGCATGCTAGGCTTAAACGAGGGGAATGGACTGCATGTAGTATAGTGGAAAATGAGGGCTAACTCCAAGGCCTGAATTACGTGTTAGTTACCTTTTGTAACTCAGGAGGGCCATGAAGAAAATGACTCCCAAGTGCCAGGTTTACAGTCAGAGAAGTCCTGAGCACTCATCACCATATCTGGTCAGTTGTTTTGGGAAGAGATGGAAGTAAAATGCCAACAGGATGTTTTTCCGAGTTTTGAAGCTGACCAAACATTTCTGTGTGCTTTTTTCAACAAGTTATGAGCACTAAGTGTGTTGGCAAGAAATAGCTGGACTTTTGTGAACAAAGGAACTGCCTTTAAACCAGCAACTGAAGTAGAGAAGACATGATTGCTAGAGATCCCTTTGCAATTTGCATTTTGATACTGGAAGCTCAAAGTTTCAAATTGAAAATACAAAACTCTGCCCTATTACCTCCTTCCTGTACTAAGAAAAAATGAGAAATACTTTGAGGACAAAACTCAAGCCTTGCAAGCCCCACCAATTATCCCCCAGCTCCAAAACAGCTGCTATGATGCAGCAGCACTCAGTAGCTAAGAGTAGAACTAAGCAGCAAAGACAAATGACTTCAGCAAGCAATTAGTTTAATGCAATGGCAGACCAACACTCACGGTTTTCCTCCAGGGATGCCGGTCAGGTTTGGCGGAATTGCTGGCACACGCATGTGATGGTGTGGATCAAAACCAACCTACAGTTTTCCCCAAGCAGAATAACAAAAACAAACATAAGCCATGTGAACACTGCTTACTGAGCTCAATATGGTGAAGCTTGTACTGATTTTGACTTTCAAACTGAAAAGGAAGTATGTCCCTTCACAATGGAATTACGTCTAGACAAAAAAATAGAGGGCTTCAGTTTTATGTAGCTGAATTTTATGAATATACACAAGTCCCTCTATTAACACTCCTAATGTTGCATAAATTCTTCATACCACCCTATCCACAAGAGACAATGTGAGGATTCTCTGTGTGCTATCACAACTTTTCTAAAGAACAAAGCCCCAGAAACATACCACAGAAGATCTTCCATAGGCGGCAGCAGCAGCCGCAGCAGCCGCAGCTGCACTCATCTGAGGGGAGATGTTATGTAGCCCTGCATATGCAGCTCCTGGACTGGTCAGCTCCCCATTCATCCCAGCGTGTGGAACAATTCCAAATGGAGCTGGATATGGACATGGGACTGCCATAGGGGTTCTGAGGCCTGAAGCTAGAGGAAAAATGGAGGTGGGAGAAAAAGAAAAGAAGGAAAAAGGTTTTCAAATAGAATCATAATGACACTAACAATGATAATAACATCCATACTAGAAACCAATTTGTTTTAATGCTTTGAAAAGTCACTCAATGCTTCAATAGGTTCATTCAAACTGTTTTATAATACTCCCCTTTGTCTAGCAAAGTATCACATGCAAGTTCATCAATACTCTTAAGAAGAAAGTTGTAAAAGACAAAATACAAATATATTCAGAGAGCAGACACTGAGTAGTTTGGAGTTTTTATTTGATTTTGTTTACAAACCTAATGGGTCAACACCTGGTGGTTTTCCAGGCACAGGCCTTAATCCTGGAGTAGAGTTACTGCCTGGGGTCGGAGCATCAGTTCGTGGAGTAGGAGTGTTGGATTTTGAAACAGGAGTAGTAGATTTTTCATTCTAGCAGAGACAAAAATCAAAGGCATTTATTTTCCTTCTAAAACTATCTATAAAGATTTAGAATTACTGTGTTAATGAACAATAGTATAGAACAATCAAAATTATGTTAGATTAAAAAAAAGCATGCCTTCCTTGCCCATTAAAAAAAAGGCAATGGAGTCAGCACATAGGAGAGGATGGAAGGGGATGATTGAAAAGCTAGAATCAGCAGCAGGCTCGAGTCATTCCTTTCTAGTAACGGGTCTGAATCAGGCAGGGGCTGACTGTGACTCAAAAATCATTGCTACCTGACTGTGACTGACTCCTTGCTGGTGGCTTATATTTAAAAGAGTAAGTGGTTTAAGCCTAGTTCCCAGTGGATATGGCCAACTCATAATAGGCTTCCTGGTTAGCAGATTTCATTAGAAAGGGACCAAGCCTATATAGTCATAAAGATTCAGCCCAGAGGAGCTTCCATTAAAACAGGGTTACAACACAAGGGCTGAACAATGATGGATTAAAGGGAAAAAAAAAAAAACACCACTCCAGTACCAGATATATCCTCCAATCTGTGGACAAAGAGAGGAATTTTCATTTTTTCTCTGAGAGTTATCTTTTAAACAAACTTATCTTAAATTTTAAGTTCCAGAGACTTAATTGGTCATGGTAAGTATGATTAGCTGCAGCCACAAAGAAAGAGAAGGCAGGGAGGGGAATGATCCCGACTTCTAGCAGCTTTCTTGCATTGCGATTTGTGGTAGGAGTCAAAGCAGACTCTTGTAAGTGACAGATTACTTTTTAGATAGGAAGTGAAAATTATTGTAGTTGAATATACTTGGTAATTCAAACAAAGCTAGCAACAAAATCACATCCAAGCTGAAAAGTGAATTTACCATAAACCACAAGCACAAAAATCTCTCTGGAACACCAGCATATACTTATTCATCTTCAGGATGACGTATTTCACTCCATTTCCCCATCTCCCAATCCCAATCCTTGCAAAAAGACTCACAACACAAATGTATCCATCATCTGCAGGTTAACAAATTCTCCCCCTTCCAAAAAGACCTTGGTCTTACAGTCTTATCAACCATCTATTAGATGGGGACAAAGGGAGTTTTCAGTGGGCAGCTGGCCATACCCTTTCCTGAATGCCATACTGGGGGAGAGGAGAAGGGGGAATAAACCCAACCATCTTGAAATAAGACACTCTAGAAAAAGATAGTGAAAAAAAGTGCTGCTTACAAGGCTAAGTTCTTTGGATTTTGAGGAAGGAGTACTGCTGGAAGATGCAATAGAGGCTGGACTAATTGGGGCATCTTTCTTGAGCAGACGGGTCTTGTCCAGGCCATTCTCTCTTGGAGAATGTGCTGGGCTCCCTCGAGGGGAAGAGGGATCCTACAAATAAACGACATGGACATTAATGCAGCACCTGAAGTCACAAAGCTACAGTCCACGGGGACGGAGGGGGAGGAAAGGAGAGAAAAAAGTGTTTATCTGAGAGAATCTAATAGTCTGCGTACAAAACATTCCCAGTCCATTCAAATGCTCAAATAAAAGCTTCTAGAGTTGCACCAAAGGGAAAGTACTATAGGTCTTTAAAAAACAAAAACCAAACCAAAATTCTATGATCCTACCAATTAGTTCCATAAGATGACCATAAGCTATGTGTTTTACTCAAGATAATTCACATCAAAGGGGAAAAAAAAGTTTAAGTGGCTCTTGATAATAATAACCATAAGTCCTCTATTGAAGTCCTACTCTGACATCATGACATGGAGGTGAAGCTTGTTTCTTGGCACTATAGTTTGAGAGAACTCGCTTTGGCAAATCCTTCCCAGGCTGGAAAGTCCTCAAAATGTGCCTGGCAACAGACTGTCTGTCTGTCAACAGAGAACCAGCCTAGATGAGTCTGGAGAAGCTCATTACTAAAAGGCTGGTTATCAGGTGATGATTGGGGTGGGGGGAGCAGCTCAGAGCAACTCATTCAACTATGTCCTAAGGCATGAAGGGGTTATGATCTACATTGTTCGAAGGAGTTCCCACACTGATGAAATCACAGCCCCTTCAAAGATAAGAATTACATTAAAAAAAAGAGCCCCAAGATGAACAACAGTTGGGTCACAGCAGAAATTAAGAAAACATTCTGGATAACAGGACCCATTATTTCATGAGCCCACATCTGGTGTACATCAGAAAACAAGAGAAGTACATTCGTTGTCATCAGAGAGGCACACATACCTCATTGGAAACATCAACTACCAAGTTGTCATCACTCTTCTCTCCATCACTGTCCTGCATTGACAAGTGGGAAGATGTTTTGTTGTTGTTTTTTTTTCAAAAGAGAATTATATTTTTAGACAGTTAAGTTAAACAAACCCCTTCCAAGCTCAGCAACCCCATCGAGGTGAGATGAGCTTAATCAGGCATTGAATAGTTCTTGGTAAAATTAAATTACTCTTGAGGAAAACCTAAATATATCACACAACATGACAGGAAATTAAATTCTAGTGAATATATAAAATACATATGTCACTTACTGCAATACTACTAGATTCCCTTGCCATTTACAGCTGGGCACAAAAAACCATAAATCTGTAATATCTCTAGGATGGGGAGAAGAAAAACTGACCTATTTAAATAAAGTGATCACCTGAAACAGACGCTCAAGGTACTTGCACTATTTGCCCAAACTGGCAGCAGCAATAACAATAACAAAACCCAAATACATAGTAAACAAAATAAAACAAACAAAAAAACAAAAACCCATTTCCTACTTTGAAAAGTAGAGATTTAGATATGGTACTAAAAACTATACCAAATACTTAGCATTTCATTTTTTTTTTTAAAGTTTTACTGCCTCTTAAATCCTAGTTTTAGGCAGAAATAGTTAAAGGAAGAGTGGCTATTGTTATAGCACTGAAAAATAAGACTACCATCAACCAAAGTGAATACGAGCTTACATAACGAGTTGTTATTTCCTTTTCTTCAGTTTTCTGTTTTTTGCTGTCTGAAGAATAGTCTGTTGAGTTTCTGTGCTTCTCTGCAGTTCTGAAACTGGCAGATGGAGACACAGAAGAACTCTGAAATTAGAAAGGTGAAGGGGGGTTATAAGTTACTACATATTTAATGCCACTATTTTTCTGTTCAATGGAGACTTTAATTTCCTTTTTTATTTTTGGAATAAATTATTAGGAGAAGGGGCAGAGGAGAGGGAAGAGAAGAAAGGGGAGGAGGGAGAAGAGGGGATCTGAGGAGTGAAGAAGAAAGAGGGGAAGTAGGGAAAAAATGGGAAGGGAGAAGGGAGAAGAAGAGGGAGAAAGTAAAAGGAAAGAAAGGTACAGAGGAGGAAAAGATAAAACAGTAAGTCACCACAAAGAAAACCAGTTTAATCAAAGAATGTTTTTAAAATCTTTAATAATATAGCATCTTTAACTAAAATTATAAGAATGAAGAAAAAGTGATGATACTGTCAGCACTACAATCAAAAATGCAAATACTTCAAGTGTCTCTAGAGTATGTTTAAATAAATTTTTTAAAAGTTCACCTTACATCTCAACATAGGGAGTTTTAAATTTACATATTATATATTATATTATATATATATGAAAGATTTCTTCTGTATAAGAGAAAAAAAAGAACTCTCTGGGAACTATTTTTAGGGAGGCAGGGTAATTGTTAGGATCTAGTAGACTGAGATGATGCCCCCCCCCCCAAAAAAATATATTACATCTGTTAAGACCTTCATTGATTCTGGGAAAATCACCTAACTTCAGTATTATGGGCAACTCTTTAAAGGTGGAAGGGAATAAGCATTTCTATGGTGCCTACCATGGGTCAGGTACTCTGCTAAGTGCTTTTTATACATATTATCTCATTTCATCCTAGTAAGTAGATACTATTATAATCTCCATTTTAATGTTGAGGAAACTGAAGCAAACAATGATGAAGTGACTTTCCCTGTGTCACATAGCTAGTAAGTGTTGGAGGTCACATCAGAACTCAGGTCTTCCTGACTCCAGGTCTAGTTCTCTATCAACTGGGCCATCAGCAGCCACAACCTTAAGCTGCACTGAAACTGCATTGGTGGTGGGAGTTCCCTGTACCAGTGAAATCAAAGGTATACTCCCTATCCATATCCCTGGTTTTTAAAAATGTATTTCCCCTTCAAACCTTCAAGGTGTTTGTCCCAGGAAGAAGCACATATTATTTCATACATCAATTGGTACAGCTTGCGATCTCTCTGCACAAGTAGATGGTGGTGAAGGCAACAAAGAAACCATCTTTTAGCTGGGAGCGAGGAAGAGAATTTGTACCACTAGTGAATAGGAGCCCAGGAGGAAAACAATCACACTCTTCATAGAAAAACCAAACTCTTCCTCCTTAGGCCTCAAAAGGTTACAGGGAATGTACCCTATTAGATCCAGTGCAGTTACACACATTACTAACTAGCAGTTGTTATACGAACATGGTAGGCATGGCTTGGTGGGTACAGAAGGGTAGCAGTTCTACAATATCCTCTAAGGAGATTATTTTTCTTTTGTGTATTATTAGTCAAGAATTTACCTTTTGTTGGAATTAACTGAAATTCTACTTACATAGCTATTCCACATGAAAATGTATCTAAATACAAAATATATTCCAAATGGTACAATTCCCAGGACAGAGATTGTAGTGGGAATGTTTGTATTCTGTATTCCAGTAAATTCATTAGGAAACATTCCAGGGTTAACTGTTTACATATTTAAACCTGGCTAAAAATGGAAACTTAAAAATAAATACCAATCCATGCAAATTTAATTCACTAACACTGAGGAAATGAACAAAGTCCCATTTCCGCCCTCAAATTATTAAAAACAAATGTCCAATTTCCATATTGTGGTTTTAGGCCCAAAAGCCAGGTGACTACAATGAGAAGCAGAGCTCAAGAGCAGGACAAGACCCTGCAGAGATCATCTAGTCAAACCCCCTCATTTTACAGAAACTCAGAGAGGGGGCAGTCGTCTGGCTCAAGGTCAAACAGTGGCTTAGCGGCAGAGTCTGACTCAGATATAGGCCTCAGGATTCTCAGCCCCGAGTGTTTGCAACTATGCTACATTGGATTTACATGTGAAATAAAGACATTCCTGCCATGGAGAACAGGCTTAATATATCAGAACAACTACCCACAAGGAGAAAAGATGAAACAAACCAACTGTGACTACTTTCAAAACCTCAGTATTCTAAGCCTTATTATTTTCTGCAGAGTCTGTATTACACGTAAGTGGACTAAGGAACTGCCTATAAGAAATGATTTGAGAGGTACTAAGGAGTTGCCCTCCTTATCCTGTTTCTAAATAACATCTCCATGATATGGGCACAACAGTAACTGAAATTCTGTTCAAGATTCAGTCCTTTGAGTTAAGCATTGCCCTTTCCCTTTATTTGTCTTTAAGTTTAAAAACAATAACAGCAACATTTTGTAAAGATAAATAAATGTGAAAGACTTCAGAATTCTCATTAATGCAACAACCAACCACAATTCCAGAGGTCCTAAGATGAAAAATGCTCCCCAATCTAACAGAGAAGTGACAAATTCAAGATGCAGATTGAGACAAAAAAAAAAAAACAAAAAACAACCCCCAAAAAACAACAAAAAACCCCCTATTTTTGGATATGGGCAATATGAGAATTTGTTCTGCTTGACTGTACATAATATGTTACGAGGCTTTTGTTTTGTGGTGTTGTTTTTTCTTTTGTGGGGGTGGTTAGAAAAAGATAAAATACTGTTAATTGAAAAAAAATTTTTTTAATGAGATCTCCCTCCTCCATAAGGAAAGCACATTCATCCTCCTCTAACACTTTAGTGTGAATTATAGTTTATAGAGTTGCAGGTAGAACATATAGGTTGAACAGGCAGAACCATAAGGCAGCAAGAAAGTACCAGGTAGCACAGTGAGGAGGGAGGTAGGTAAAAAGCTTGTGGAAGAGCACTTCTGCCTCTAGGGCAGGGCCTGATTGATATTTTAGAGCACTTTCTCTCCAAAAAAAAAAAAAATATGAAAAGCCCTTCAGTAAATCACTTTCAATGACAAATCAAGAACAACTTCACATTCTACTCCCTCCACCTTAACTTCTCTGTTCTTGTCTTAATGTTCAACTCCAACAACATAGAAACTGGAAGAAGTGAATATGAACATCTGATTAGCACAGAGTTGGGATGGATGCCTCTGTTACACTATGTAGAACTGTTACACTTCTGTTAAAAGGAGTAAAAATGTGTCTAAGTAATGATGAAATAGCACCTAAAATAAAGAGACTAACAGTGATATTCACTGAAACTTCAGCATTTATTTCCATTTTTTTATGCATGTGATACTCTGGAGTTTCATTTTTCTCTATCTGGTTAGTTTTGGTACTCCGGATACTTTATTCTTGGATTTTACTGCTTAATAAAGTGACATGTTAGAGGTCCCCAGTAGGATGATAAAGTAGTTAATTACCAATAGAATTTAAAGGATGATCTCCACAATGGGCACTGGGGCAATGTGCAATGCTTAATAATGTAATTGCTTTTGAGTCAAATCAGACTTGGCACAGACTCACATCACAAATCTTACAAATCTTCCATTCTGCAAGTGAAAGGACACTCCAATCTTTTCTGGAGTGTGTTAACAGCAATAATTAAATAAACACTGATTAAAGCAAAGTTAAGGTTTTATCAGAAAAACTAATTTTAAAATATTCTCCCCCCCCCAAGTCCTACTGTTGAGATTTTTTCCCCTTGCATATCAAATATAAGGAACTTAGTGGAGTTGAATCATTACTCTAGAAAAGACTCAGGAACAACAGGTGCCTTTTCCTGTTCAAGTTTTATCAGTGAGAAATTTCAACAAGTTTTTTATAAGGCAGACTTATAATTAGTAGCAACCTACTTAGCCAGCATGAGCAAATTCAGAGCATAGAAATGGCCAATGAAAAAGGCACATTTTTGTGATGAGATGTTTTAAAAATGAATATATATACCACAGAAGTGGAAGGATAAGTAGCAAATATATTTTAACAAAACTACAACCCTCTAAGAATGATTATAGTCTTTTGTTATGTTATGAAACTCAACTGCTTTGGCAATTCAATGAATGAATTAGTGAATAAGCATTAATTGCTTACTAAGTATAACTCAATATGATAAGCACTGAGGATACAAACAGAGGCAAGAGGGTCTTTGCTCTCAAGGAGCAAACACATAAAAAAGAGGTTTGAGTTACAAGTCACATGGAGAGGCCACTGGCAATGGAAAAGCAGATGGTGGTGCATCTTCTGTAATGTTATTTCCAATGATAAAAGTATATCCCTTTCTGATGCTGAACCATTTGATGGTGCCAAGGACTTTGGTGGTGAAAACTTTCTTTCTTAAGTCCTTCAGCAGATGTGGTCCTGGGCTAATCATTCAATTCAAGTCCAAGGGAATGTTGTGGTCAAGGTGGTAGTGGTGGTTAGACCTGTCTGGCACATGCCATCTCCTACAAAGAGCTACCCTAGAGAGGTATTTCTATTCATGACAGACCAGATTCTCTCAATGAGCCAAGCTGAGATCTTATGGAGAGAACTGACAATGCAACTGACCTGACCAAGATTTTTCTGAAGCTCTTGACCACACTGAACAGAAGATGGAAAATACTCATAGACTGAAACGGAGGACTCATTTTGACTTACTATAGTAAATAAAACCATAAATAAATGATTTTTTAAAATAATCATATGGCCCTTAAAGATGAAATTCAGTTTTTAAGCTTTTTATCTTATTATGCTGACCATAAATGAAATCTAGTGAGGTAGAATCTTCTAAGTCTAATCTAAAAAGGATTATTCTAAGCATTTATAAAGGCCATTTTTTCTCAACTGAGATACTCAATCAGGATGGGGCACAACACGGCGCTATTGATGGAGCAGTCGAAATATTCTAACGGAGCTGAGACTTCACTCATGTGAGAACTCCCTCTCACAACCTATCAGAACCTTTCCTGCCTTTCTCATGTCTTCTCAACATTGTGTGGATACCAATGTGCACACCAACATAGGTTGTCCATCATTTTGGTTATGTGATTGGCCTACCTTTCTTCTGATCATACATTTTTCCAATAACAACCTTTATGCTGGTTCTCTCCTGAACAATTCCTCATTTGTAATATATCTCCACTTGCTTCCATGTACTGTGAAATCTTCAACTTCAGTTCTTCAAAGGCTACAGAGGTTCACCACTTGCAGTCATACACCATCACTGGAAGAATCTAGTACCTTCAAAAATTTCCCCTACTTAGTCTCAAAAGGTAAAGCAGGCAAAGAATGACGAGGAGGAAGAAGCCTCTTTAACAGTGCTATTTGCAAAAAAGCACTCATGACTGATATAGATCTAGGACTGTCACACTGTTACTTAGGTTTGTATTTGTAGCAAAAAGTTTAGTCATTTCAGAGGGAGGAGGTGAGAAGAGGACTAAAAACCAGGCAATAATATTGGTTTCTCAAAAACTAGTACCTTGATCGCTAGAATGATTCTCTCTTGAAGTCCACTTTAAAGAGAAAAAGGCAAATGATCAAAACTAAGCTATTATTAAGGGCTTAATTAGGGACTTAAGGCACCTTCCAAATTAAGCCCTGAGAGTCAGAAATTCAAAGACCACCTAGTTTGATAATATATGCTGACAAGTATTCATTCACTCCTCATCTTGGAGTCCTCCAGCAATAGGGAGGTGACTATCTAGCCGCCCATTCCACTTTTGGACAGCTCCCTTACCCCTTCACATCACACCAAGCCCAAATCTGCTTCTGCATCGTCCACTTATTCCTCCTCCTAGCTTTGTTCTCTGGAGCCAAGCAGATCAATTCTATTCTCTCTTCTATTTGACAGCCCCACAAATATTTGATGACTGCTTTCACGTCTACCTCAAGTCTACTCTTCTAGGCTAACTGTTCTTAATTTTTTCTAACTGATCCCAGTATGGCATGGTCTCCAATTCTCTAATCATCTTGGTTTCCCTCTTCTGAACACCTTCCAATTTCCCAACATCTTTCCTAAAATGTGGCACTAAGAAGCAAAGAAAATGCTGGCCCCACAAAAAAGGATGTCCTGTCAGGGAATCTGGAATACCACTATGGAACCTTTTTTGGCCTGTGTGCTGTCAAGAGAATATGGTCAAACTGTGGAAATTCTTTCCTTAAATATGAAGCCCACTAGCTCATCTATGTAGTCTGTGATGAGAACAGACTTACAAAAGTTCAAGACAGAAGTAGGACTTTGACAAGAACATGAGAAATACAGAGGGAAGAAACAAAAGCCGACACCGAGGCAAACCTGCTGTAGGCCAGGATGTTAGCGGAATTGGTGGGAAGGGGAGGACTGACAACCCTCACATTTCCACACCACCATCCAATGCTGTTGTAAGTCAAGCCTGATAAAGCAGACCTAGTATAGTCTGATTTAACTTTGCCTACAGGTGGACTGATTTGGGCCTCAGCTGTGGGCCCTTTGGGCAAGGAGGATCTACAAATAGTTTTAGAACTTTGTCAGGGAGCACGTGAGACCCCAGAGAACTTCCTGGCTACCTGCTCTTACCGCTTTGCTGGTTGCTTTTATCTGTTCTTAGGGGCCTTGTGAGCTGGTTTTATTGACTTTGGATTGCTTTTACTTGGGAATATCTGAATTGTTTATTTGAACCATTACTCTTTGAGTGATCCACTGCACCGGAATTGGAGCTATACCAGGATACATAGAGATGAAATATTTTCAATAAGTATCCAGATAAAGGGTTTCCTTGATAAAGTTATTCCAATTAAAATTTTGCTGAAATATATACGGATGTCAGAGTGTCCCCTTTCTCATTAAAGTATAATTCAGGAGACAAAAATTCTAGATTAATCAGAATGAGGGAAAAAATATTGGGTATGGGACAGGTCAATATAACTAAAACAAAAAAATTAACTTTAGTACAAATTGACTAAAAAAATGTGTAACATTGTAAATTAGCATGTAAATGAACAGAGTATGGGGATAGAAGGGTGAAGAGAAAGCTAAAAAGGGCAGAACTTTCAAACAAACCACTATTTGTGCCCGTCTACTCTTCATTACAGGTAAAGGGATTTTTTTTAAGTCTACCTGATTAAGGAAATAATTAACACACATAAGCTATAAAAACAGCCTTCATAGAGCCCTCTATTCTCAAAATAACATAAATCAGATTTCACCTTCACAAATAAATTTGAGTCTCTTAAAAACACCAACAATTTTTCTATGTTAATAACTACTGGGAGAACCTTTCAAAATATTCCCTGTGCAAAGATAAGGGGCTTGTTCTATTAAATGTACTACCCTGTAGAACATGCTATATATAATATGTACTTTAAATTCCAAATTCCAGCTATGGTGTTTCTGCCTTATTCTATTCAGGTTAAGGAAACTTTGGTTGCATATAATAAGCCAAACCATGAAATCTGAGAATCCAACAGAGTTAATATTTTCTAATATGGGCACAGCATAGGATTAGCATAACTCCATGAGTCACAATACAGACAATACGTAAAATCCTAGATATATTTCTCAGTTTCCAATTTTTTTCAATATTCAATGAAATATTTTTGGTTTTGTCCTCTATGTTATCTATTATTTGCTTGGTAAAAATGTGCCAACAATTTACAAACTATTAACAAAATCTATTTCAAATTAAAATGTTAATTTAATGTCCTCGAGGTTTCTTACTTATATTTTCCCCTTTCTGAAATAAAAACTTTGGCTTCACCCCAAAGGTATTTATTAGATACAATTACACTGGTTAATCTTAGTTGATGATGTGCTAAGATTAAGATCATAACTTTAATCAAGAATGGGCTAGGTAATTCTGGTATTTTCCAGGTCCACTGAGCTACAGTGACACATGCTGTTGGTCATAGAAGCTACTAGAGTAAACAATGGGAGCAGAAAGGCAGATATTCATCTCTCCATCTCTACTACTGGACAAGCAACTTTACTGATGGATGCTGGGTAGCACTATCTCTGTGAGCAGGATATCATTATATCTTTCAAATGAGATAATATTCAAAAAAACCTTAGCTGAGCACTTAGTAGGTGCCATAAAAATGCCATTTCCCCTTCAACCTCTTTTTTTCAGAGATACTGAAACCATCAGTTATAAGTATATAATCCCAAGTTTCATCCTATTCAACTTAGAACTTTTAGTTAACTCAGAAAAAGGTCCTCAACACCAATTATGCTACTGAATTTAAAAGATAAAAAAAAATTACTAGATCAGGACTTTCCTATAAAATAACACGCACTGTAACCACTTGGTCCTCCACCACATGATAACCATCAGAAACCTACATAATTACATTTCCATTATTTCATTATACCAGGGCTTTGATATAAAATAGTCCCATGTGTGCTCTGAAAATAACTGGGATAACTCTACTTGCTCAAACACTCTTCTTCCTTACAAATGTAAAATACTGAGGTTATAAAAGAAAGAACCAACATTTGGGGGATGTAAGTTATAAGTGGAAAAACCGAGTAGTTTCTCAGCTGCTTACTAAATGTCTAAGTGCGTCAACAACTATCAAGAAGCCATATGGCTTTACTGAGAACACAGTGTAGGTATGTATAGCTGCAGCAGTACTAGGCACAACTAAATGTATGCCACCAAATTTCTCAAATCAGTAAAATAACCTCCTTCTTTTCACAAGATTGCTCCCTAAAATGTGGCAAAGAGGGCATTAGTGAAACTACTCCCTGGCTCTGGCTCTCTTCTCTCTTCTATACACTTGATATTAAGGATTTTATGTCAAAAAAAGACTAAGTTAATAAGAACTGAGAGAATGGTGGAAGGTAAAGAAGACCATAAAATGATAATCTAAAGGGCAGGAAGGGTGACATTTAACCTCAAAATAACCCGAGACTACACTGCACAATCTACAAACACGAAAACAAATGATATGTAAAGTACAGACAAATATACTTTTTTTTACTTCTCTCCTACTTATTGCACGCACTTGAACGGGGCCTTTTGGAAAATTTAAACTGAGATCAAATTTTCTTTTAAATAATGTAAATTTTCTAGATGCATTTAATTAGTATCATTTGGTGCCATATCTTGCTCACAAAAACAATGCTTTTTTATATACACAAGCCCAGTAGTCTTTAAAAAGGGTAGAATATCGCCCGCTAAGCTTCCCATGATGTCTAATTGGCTATAGCCAGTCAATAAGAATTTTTTAAATGCCTACTACATGCCAGGCACCAGGCTAAGCACTAAGGTTACCACTGCCCCCTAAAAAGGCAAAAAAGTCTGTCCTGGAGGAGCTTACAACCTAATGGATCCAGATAGATACAACTACACATACACACATGCATACCTACATTCTGTTCTTAGATCAAAATATAAACAAACTTCCAATAAATGCCTTAAAAAAAGCTTAAGTAAGGTAGAGATGCTCATAGAATGTAAGTGATTCATTGTTAACACTTGGCAAGTCATAACTTAATGGACCAGAATCCTCATTTATAAAACTAGTAAAATTTATTGGAAAGTCTTTTCACACTGCTATTTTTTCCTCCAATAAACTGTGTTAATCTACTTGAAAGGCTAAACATTTTTCTCCCACTGAATGTTAATTTCATAGAGCCATGTATATATTTCTTTATATATTATGTATGCAAATATACACCATACATATTTGAGTGTAATTTAGCCAGGATACAGAAGGAAAATACAGTATATTAATTTTTAGAGGTCTTACAGTTTCAGGATTGCCAGTCAGTAACTCTTAGTTGCAATCTTCATATTATTACAGATATGCTGTATGATCCTGAGCAGGTTACTTAGCCAACTTAATCTCAAATTTCTTCATTAGTACAAGGAATGGACTTATGACACTATGTTCTATGATGGCAATGAAAGTTTATCTGTCTAGCACTTTAAAGAACTATAAAGCTATCTATAACACACGCACACATGCAAAAGTGTCCCTTGTCCACACATTTTTAGCAGTATGGCCAAATGCCATTTTTCTTCCTTTCAGAAAATGATAAACTTTCAGACTGCTGGAGCTCAAGGCAGAGAAAAAGGAAACAAATAAACAAACCAATGCAAATAAAACGAATGCAAGAAGTTATTCCCTACTCCCTCTCTCTAATAGGGACTTGGATACTAGCTGAGGAGACTGATCTCAAGTGAGATGTCCATATCCAGGGAAGGCTGGGAACAGCTGGGCAGTACTAATTCCGACTGCAGATTAAAGAGCAAGTTTTAAAAGAATGAACCACAAACCTACCATCTAAGGTATGCAGTAATCAGCAAGGCAATCTACTAAGGTTAGCAAACTATGATAGCTAATGGTTTTCCATTTAAACACTAGTCTTGGATCTCCTTGGACTCTTTACCTTCTCTGTAAATTGACAGGTACAAAAAATATATATAAATCACCAATCTTGGCTACCTCCCCAAGGGATTAAAAAAAAGCTATCATTACTCACAGGATATGAACAGCGAAGTTAAGTGCCAGGTTGCTTGAAACAGCTTAACAGTAGAATGCTGCTTGAGGGCAAGGATTCTTTCACTTCTGGAGGTATATCCCCAGTATTCAACATGATATCATGGAACCTAGCAGGTTCTTTTTCTTAACAAATGCCTACTGAGTGAAATATACCGATCAGTATTCTCAAGGAAGTGGGTAATTCCTCCTGAAGGTTACAATCCATCCTTGCCTCTTCATTACGTGGGTTAATGTCCTCCAAGACACCGGAGGCCTTCTTCTCTGTCTTTAAACAATCCATAGACACAAATGCAGCATTCAAGACATCTGCACATAATCACTGGCTTTTGATATGTGATTGGCTCACAGCCTTTTACCATTGCGTATTTGGTGGGTGATGTTCCTTATGTCAAAGTCACTGTTGATAACATGTAGCAGCATGTTTGCTTATGAACACCCTGTGTCTTTCCATTGCCCTTTAGGTTCACATGAAATTTTGATTCTACTGAAGATTCCATGACTTGCAGCCACATAGATGATTGCATCAAACCCCAGAATACTGCTGAGCCTCTCATATGAGACCTGTGACCACACAAAAGAGATCAGCCTAACATAATCCATGCAAGGAAAAATAAAATGGATGAAGAGTGATTGTTGTCCAAGCTATAACATACAGTTAGACAGACAACCTATTGAGTTGATCTACCAGCACATCTAGACAATGAGCTGGGCCCAGACTTGAAAAGAAGAGAGCAAACTGGATTATCTTTGGGAAGCCATGTAGCACAATGACCCCTGGCTACTCCCTGTCACAAAAATCTATCTTTTAAAATCCCTTGATGCTGTGTGGTTATAAATCATGGAAGCCCAACAGAAATACAGTATCAAAATTAACTTTTGCTGATTTTAAATAAATGTCATTTTTATAATTTTAATATAATTTTTACATGAAAGATAATATAAAATAATGTCAAATAAGCAAAGTGTAAAAGGGATTAAAATTAAATATAGCCTCAATTACCAGTGGCAGTCCTGAAGTGCTAAGGTACTAGGTGGGTTTGGTGGGTAGTGACAATGGTAGAGAAGTATTATTATTATTTAGTGGCTCCAGAAGTATTATTTTGGCAGCCACGCAGAGATGAAAACCCTTCCCTTCCAAGTATTTCTTGTCCCCCAGGTTTGAATTATCTTCGGTCCGTTCTAGATATTAGAGTACTCTTCATGACCCAGCATGCAGTAGTGAGCAGTATAGTCCACCTCAATGCACTGAGGCATGTTCTCTATGACCTACTATGATCAGGGAAGACCCAAGTGTTGCTCTTCTGTCTCAAGGAGCTTGTTTCAATTCATATTACGGAGCCCTTTCCATCTCTGAAACATGACAACACTTGATAACCAGTCCTTTTGAAAAATGTCTGTGTTTCAAAGTCTATCTTGAGGATAAGAAGTGGGTGTGTGGCCACAACAAGAGTTTTACCCTGTAAAAAGTTCAAAGTCTTACATGGGATCTGAAACAATGACTTGGCCTGCATCAGCACCATGCTCTCTCTATCCAAGGGAGTTCACTACTCCATAAAGCATGCTGAACATCAAATCTGGTTCTCCTTATATAATTGCCAAGCCACTTCTAAGGCCCTCAAAAGCCACCTCTTTAATAAAAGAAGCCCTTCCTGATTCTGCTTCCTGGAAATATCTTCCTCTTTTTAACTGACAAAGCAACAACCAACCAAAGGCATTAATGTTCATAAGGACTTTGTAACCACAAATTACCATGTAAAGGTAAGATGTTGCTGCTGTTGTTGTTGTTGTTATTATTGTGCTTTCATATGATTCTCTGAATTAGTTATTTGTATAGAGTATCTAAGCTCCTTTATTGAACTAAGTTCAATTAATGGAGTGAGTTTTTGCTCATTAGAATTAAAATCTGATTCCATCAGAATATAAGCTCCTTGAGGCTGGGGCCTGTTTTTGCTTTTTCTTTGTATCCTGAATGCTTAGCACAGTGCCTGTACATAGGAAGCAGTTAAATGTTTGTTGGTTGACTGGTTATTCTTTTTTTCTTATCATGCCCATGGACTACAGCAAAGACCTTATATTCAGCAGGTGGTCTATAAATATTTGTTGAATAAATTACGGAATGCTTCAGAATAGATATAGATCTGTTTTCAAGGAATTTACTACTTCTAATACAGGAAAAAAGACAGATAAAATCTGTAAACCGCAGAAATATATAATCTTAAAAGTACACCATGGAGTTCAATCCAACTGAACAAAAAATTAGTAAGTACTGACTATGCTCAGGGTACTTTGCTATGTGCAAAGGATACAAGGATGAAGTAACAACATACAGCTTCTGCCCTCAGGGAACTTACAATCTATTGGTGAGGGGTTAAGACAAATACACAGATAATTGCAATACAATTTATACTAGTATTATAGGAGAAAGACTACAAGTATAATCCTTAGTTATGTCCACATTTTCTTCCTGGATAGACTATAAGCTCTTTGAAGACAGGGAAGATTTCATTTTTGTCTTTGTCTCCTCAGCATCTGCCACATAATAGCTGATTAAGAATGTTTGCTGACTGATTGGCTGATTTGAGAGATGTAAGGAGCTAGACTACTTAGAGCTGAGAGGATTAGATAGGAACTATGTTGAAGAATGGATGAAATTCATCCTGAAAGAGTTAGACCTGGGTTGCAATCTAGAGAACTGTAAACACAAGTGTAAAGTATAAAGGCAAGCAAGACAAGTCAGACCATTTCACAGAAGCTAAGCAGAGATGTGAAGACAGAGGACAGAGAAAGGAAAAGCACAAGAAAGCCCATTTTTGTGGACATGTAGAGGCAGGCTGTAACAAAAGACTACTACGTATGGTAAAGTATATACAATTCAAGAAGCTAGGACATATTGGGGTAAACTTAAAGTCACCCCGATTATTGGAACTTATTACTCTCACTTAATTACAGTAGTACATCCAGCATGAACTATCACATATTTTCTTGCTTCTCTCACTATGGCCCATCTGGGCAGGAATGAAAAAAATAATTCCAAACCCATAAATTTCATTTTAGAAATAAGGGGAGGTGGGGGTAGGGAGAGGAAATTAACAATAACAACAATGCCACAAGATAAAGCTAGTTACTCTTGAAACATCTTTGAATGCATGGATATGGTATTCCCTTGCGTGACTTTATAATGCTGACAAAGTGATGTATTTTGAGTGCTATAATTAAAACAATAATTCCTAACAAAGTGGGCATTATGAGATAATTGGCCTTCTTCAAGTATTAAGCAAACTGTAGTAAAAGCCAAGGATGCTCACTGCCAAGGTCAATTACAATAATTGCTTATCTGAATTATATTATTGCTATTATAAACTCTATTTGAAGTATAAAAGAACCAGTAAAATTGATACACAGTATATCACCGCAGAGTGACCTCCAAGGTTTGTTTTATTGTTTGTTTGTTTTTTTATTTTTTTGGGAGAGAGGTGCTTTTTTGTGTTTTAGTTGACTAGTGGTTACTAACAAAACAATTAAAAACAATAATTTTTGTCCAAAAAATGTTTCTAAATTTCTTGTGTGAATTCACTTACAAAAGATTGCCCATGATGTAATACCTAGAAAAAAGGAGTTTATCTCTTCCATTTATTTACTACTTGTGATCCTTGAGCAAATCACTTTACCTCTCTAGTCCTCAGTTTTCTCATCTGCAAAATGAAAAGGAGGTACAATCTAGATTTCTAGAAGGTCTCTTTAAGGTCTTAACCACACAAGGTCACTGGATTTAAATCAGTCTAGAAAAAAATTTTTAAAACACCTTACACTGCTCTGAAGTGAGCTGTTCTTATTCATCAGAATGACTGATGGTTCTATTACAAGGAGAGGTTTAGGGAACAGACAAGTTGGTGCCTACAGAGAAATTAAGTTTCTCTGCTATGTTGATGTATGTAGCTTTTTCCAATAGAATTGTGCCTTAAATGTGTAACTATTTCAAGTCCAATGAAATGAAGCTTTTCTAGAGTAAATACCTAAGTTACACGTGTGACATCCTTCCAACCAATGGACTGACCACAGAGTTTAGAATAGTTCTGAAGAAGACCACAAAGGAGAAAAATTGGAATTGTTGACCCTGCTTCAAAACTAATTGGACTGTATTTGCCAATCGAAGGATATAAAACTTCTTTTAAGCTGTGATTAAACATCGAGACTTTGATGTTTTATATGGCATTCTTCTCCATTAATTAACTTCATTAGTACAGTTAATTAGTGGGAAAGAATGCCATATAAAACATCAAAGTCTTGATGTTCAGTTTCACCATCAGTTCAACTAGTCATAAAAAAACCTTCAAGTACATTTTCTGCATGCTCAGCATTTACATTTACAAGACTAAATGCATAAGATAGGAGCGTTTTTCAAAATATGCAAAGATTCTCTTCACAACATGACCCAAGTACAATGACAGCAAAAGCAAACCATTTATTTAAAGTGTAGCAATTAAGTGGTCAGGAATGCTGTATAAAGCAAAGAGTTGAGACATTTATGTCATATTCTTAAGAATATGAGACAGTTATGAGAATGATTATAAATTTACCATTAATGTGAGATAATAGAGAGAGGAAATGAAAAGGCATATAGGGGCATGAGGAGAGTCTCTACAACCTAAAGGTGAATTCAGAGACATCCAAAAGGAAAGCACGTTTTACATGATATAAAGGACAAAGGAGTTGAAGTCAAGAAGACTTGGGTTTGTATCCTAAAATCTGCCCTTGTCAAGTCACTTCAAAACTCCAGGCCTTGGTTTCTTAGCGGATAAAACAAGGGGATTATAAGTCAGTCACCCAGCAGTTATTAGGCACCCGCTAAGTGCCGGGCACTGTCCCAATCGATAAGGATACAAAGAAAGGCAAAAAAACCACGCCTGCTCCCATGGTGCTCACGGTCACATGAGGAAGACACCATTCAAACAATTATGAACCAGGTACAGAAAAAAGAGGGAAGGTACAAAGATAAAGGAGTGCTGAGAAAGATTTTGCGCAAAAGGTGAGACTTTAGCTGAGACCTGAAGGGAGCCAGGTAAACCACATAGAACTGCTGGAGATGATCATCAAGGTCTTTTCTAAGTTCTATAATTCTGGTCTTAGTGAACTAAGGCACAGCAGCTAATTTCAAAGCATTAATTTACTAGCAATGAATAGGATGGTTCTGGCTCTTCTTTGGTTACACATTTAAGGAAAAAATAAGTGCTGAGTAATGAAACATCAGGAAAACTATCGTAAGTGGTTATTTCCTAAAATAAAACCAACAAACTCCTCTCTGGTACGAGATAGAAAAGAATCATCAAATATTTCTCAAAGAATGAGAAAATGTCTTAGAACATTATTGATGAACCTAATTTAATTAGAACATCTAGCTCAATCCCTACCTTTAACCAATTCAATCGAACAAATTAAATATTTAGTATGTGCCAGGTACTGGGAATATACTACCTGCCCTCAAAGAGCTCATATAATGAAATGTGACATCATAGTTCTGTTTGTTCTTTTAAAATCACTCTCAACAGTAAGGAATGCCTTACAGAACTAGGGACATTTATTCTGAGGAAGAGAAGATAAGGTAAGATGGGGAAATGCTAAAGAAATGAAAACTGTTTTCAAATTTCTGAAAGACTATTTCATAGGTAAGAGATTCCATTTTCTTCTTGATAGTTCAAGGTGAGCAGAATTAGGAATAATACATAGTAAGAGGGAAGCAGACTATAGGAAAAGCTTTCTAAAAAGTAGAGTTGTCTAACAATGAAACTGATCATTATATGATGGGCTATATAAGACAGATGATATTCAAAAGGATGCTGAATGCTAAGAAAAATTCTGTCCACATACTTGTCAGGATGATGGGGTGGAGAAGGAGTGTGTTGGGGCCAGCTCAAATGGCTGGGAAATTTTCAGTGTGTGCATTTATACCTTAGAAAAATCAACAAATGCTACAAATCAAGGCTTGGTTTACTGTTTTGTTAAGTGTCTAAACTTAAGAAAGTAATGGAGAAAATAAAGCAGATAAAACTTAAAAAGAATGTCATGTGAAGACCTGTCCATCCAACCTCCTCCCAGAGAGCTGGCTGTTAAACATTCACCAGCACAACACTGGGGAGGAGGTTCCTATACTGGGTGGTAGCCTAAAGGAGATGACCTCGACAAATCTCTTCCATCTCTAATATTCTATAAATCCTATGTTGCAATAAAGGGAATACTGGTTATTCAATTTATCCATGGCTTTGGAAATGCAGAGTGACACACAAAAAGGAAAGCTAAAAAAGGGATAAACAGATAAAAGTTACTGACTTTGAAAGTCAGTGAAAAATCAGACCACTGTTGTAATTCTTGGCCATTCTTGTCTACCTTATATAATCTATAGCTAGAAAAATGTTAGGTATCTACCATCATTCTATCATTCTATCTTCTTCAGCAGAAAATTAAGCAACATGCTTTATTAACATTTTATTTAGGTCACTAGGTTCTGTTCTCAACTAAAGGGAAAACAATAACAAATTCACACTTAACAAAATGAAAATTTCCACTACAGTGATAACTTGAAAGGTAAAGACAGAATACATGTCATCCAAATAAAGGCACCAGAGTCAGAAACCTGCTGATCCCAACTCAAAGGAGATAATATAAGCACTTACCTTGTCTTTTCTATTTCAAAGAAAGTTTTCATTATACCCCAAATCTGACCATAAGTATGAACTGTCAGGTAACTTGGGAAGGAATAAAACTTTCATCTAAGAAATGAGCCCAATGACACAGATAAGGGAACACATGGGGAAAATTGAACATCGGGCCCCCTAATGCTATTAGTAATGACTATTAGTCTATGGTGAGGGGTATGGATTTGAGAAAGTAGGGGAAAAAATGCTACCAAAATGTATGAAGCATCACTGACATATCTTTAGATGACAGAAAGAAGAAAAAATACATTCAAACATCAAAGCTAACACACTAAAAAGTGACTTAAAAGCTTCACTATTGTCTTTTATTTTGCAGTAACTGTGTCTAGGGTGCTCAAACACAAAGGAAGGGTGCTATACAAAACTAAACTAACAGGGAAAGAAATATCTCTTTTTTTGGTACAATACAGGATTACAAGCTGTTAAGTCACTTTTGTAAAGCTGGGCTCTCCAGTGGTCACTGGGAATTCAACGAGAAGGAAGAAAGGAATTAGAATATGGAAGTAAAATCAAAGGTGGGACAATATTAAAAAGAAGTCCGTCAAGTGAAATGACTGGCACGTGGAACAGAAAGCATCACAGCTGTGGTCCTCCTACCTTGGGAGGGGAATTCAATTTAAGAGAGTGGCCCAGTGATGGTTATCAGTTGATATCAATGGAATTGAGACAACAAAACAGGGCAGGATGCATAAGCACTTATTTTTAGTCACAAGCACTGCTGAACTAAAACAAAAAGAAACAAAATGGGTCATGTGTGATTCAAAAGGTATTAATGCTAAATTAAATCCCCTTTCAATTTATTTTAAAAAGCAGAACTAGAACACTTTAAAAAAATAGTCCAAAAATGCTTATTGTGGCCAATTCAGACTAAGTATCAGCTGTTTCCACATTCACAGAACAGAAAAGATTAATCCCTACTGCTTGTAAAGAATTAATCAATCATTTAATACTTTTTCCCTCTTAAAAATAACCCTAGCTAGTATTTCTATATTTGTGGTTCCTAATAAAAATAATCTAAATTTGTCTTTGTAAAAGTACGGTTATGTAGCTTACAAAGTACAACCAATGGATCACATTTAAAACTAGGATCCCTGAGGCTTAGGAGATTCTTATTTCCCTGAAGATGGATTACAAACTTATTATTATAATATTTTAACAGTGTTTGAAAGTGGATTAATGGCCTGATAAGCTGCAATTAATAATAAGAAAAGACTTGGAAGGCAAAGGTTAGGGGGGCAAGTAACGATTGCGGTCTCCAAATTTTTCAAGGATTGTCAGAGAGAAGGATATGACTTATTCTGGGTAGTCCTACTGGGTAGAAAGGTAGAAGCAAATAGGATTTGGATTAATACAAAGCAGAAAGACAGAGAGAGAGAGAGAGAGAGAGAGAGAGAGAGAGAGAGAGATATGGTATTCTTATATTTACTTTAAAACACACTCAAAAGAAAGCCTCAGTGACAACTGCAGTATTTTAACAAGCCTTCAAGATTACCCAATTTGAATAACTTTGTCATCATACTCACCCACACCCTCAGATTCAATGTCAGAGTGGAGGTGTTATATCGTTTAAAAAAAAAAAACAACTTGGATTTTATTTAAAAAAAAGAAAAAGAAAAATGGGGAAAAGGGGGCTTTTGTCTTCTATTACTTTCTAAATCCTATTCTGGAGCTGCACACCAACATTACACTTGCTACTTCCTCTCCAAAGGAACATGATTTACATTACAAAATATCCGTTTTTTTTTTCCAAGAGAAACTTAACAGTCATAGCATCACTAAATTTTTAAGTTGGAAAGGGTATCATATTGCAATCTCCCTCATTTTCAGATAAGGGGTTGAGGACCTGAAAGGCTAAGGAATTTACTCAAGGCAGTTCATTAGAGTTCCAAGGTCAAAATTCAAAGCTAGAGCTTCAGATTCCAAATCCTATGCTCTTTCCAGCCCACCCTGTAGAATTTTAGAGAGTTGAAAGACCAACTGGCGATCACCTAATCCAACATCCTAATCTAAGACAGAAATCCCCTCTACACACATCATCTCAATGGGGATCTTACTATCTTTCAAAGCAGCCCATTTCATTCCAATTTGACCCCAGCCAAGTTCTTTTACCAAAAAGTCTAACTGGGTACAACTGCAACTGATATGTTCAGTGACCCTTAAAACACAGGGTCAAAGTTAATGCATTACTCAGACCATACCTGATTGGGACTCGTACATAATACCAATATGCTCACACCAGCCTATTCTTTTTAAATAGCTTGTGAACATACAGTCAAGCAATTGTTTTATAGCTTATAACAGTAATCATTAATGTACCATGTTCCTCATATTAATTTGTATTATGCAGGTGGTCTTTAATTTCATAAACTGAAAAAAAAAAACTGGGCTTAGGAAATCATCTCAGACTATCTTAGAAATATTTTATGCAAGTAACAAGCAGACCCAAGACGTTTTTTTTTTAAATTCATGCCAAAGCAGCTGAAAACCAGAAATCACAGTCTTCTACACCCTTTGCACTTCGCCAAGTAGTTAAGTGTGATAACTGGCATTCAGGCATATGACCTTCTGTTCTATTTAAATGAGTTATCTTTAGATACTTTGTGACTATTCTTGTGATTTAAGTACCTCATAATACAATCTATCTTTCATTTTGCTTTTGTAAAGGAAAGACTTTTGAATAATCCCCCTAAAACAGTGTGTTCTGAAAAACACTCCTAAATTATGTAATTCACCAGGTTCAGCTCTGCTGGTACAATCACTTTCAAAGAAGACAGTTATAATACATTATCATTATAGCTATACAATCGAAGTTGAATTTTCCTTGGCTGAATTCCTAACATTTTAATGCTAAAATTGATCTGTTTTAAAAACATCATGTGAAGGGTTTTTAAATACTATACATGCCCAAGCTCTTTATTTTAAATGGTGTAGAAATGAGCTTGTATAAACAGAAATGGGAAAAAAAAATACTCCAAAACTTCTGTGCTTTAATCTAGCATTAAGCATATTTTAAAGAACAACAGGCATGTTTCCAAACAAACTACTGCAGTGTACAAATTACCCGGCAGGGATGAAGATAACAATGCTTCTCATTTGGGCTTGGAACCTAGCAAAGGCTGACATTTCATCAAGGTTGTCTTGGAAACAACATTAATTTTTTTTTTAAATGAGAGGTAGTCATTTGAATTTGGGATGCTTCCTGAGAAGCCAGCAGATAATGGGGTTGTTGCATCCATAGTGCCAAAATGCTAGGATAATAACAGGCATGGTAGGGGTAGAAGCTTTAAAATTATGCAAGCTTATGCATGAACATGGGACAACCACATTTCATGCTCCAAGGCACAGCCTGATTCCCACTTGGGCCAGAAGAATTTCTTTTTTTCTTACCTACAGCACCACATAATTGAGAAAATACAGTAAGGGAACCAGTGCCTTTCTTCAAAGTATCCATATTAGCAATAGATGGAGATATAAAATGGTAAGCAACCTTGAACCTTTTCTGAGTTTTGCTACTTCTTTTGAAACAATGGTTTCTGCTGAATTTGAAGGAGATACCCACACATATTACGCAAATGCTATCCTAAAAAAGAAATTAATTCCTGATCTCCTAATATTCACAATACTATCACCTCAGTGGAAAGACGGCCCCACAATATCACCAAACTATCAAAACGGATACTGAAGAAATCCTAATTTGAAAAATAGTATTCTGGCCCTCCATTAAGCTCATGCTTTACCTAGATCGTTGGAAATAAACTATAAATATAAATTGAAAGCAGAATAAATTCACAATGTGACCCCAGAATTAATATTTAAATATTATGAAATTTAGATACATGTAAATCATTTTTATATGCCAAGTCTTTAAAAGCATTTTATTCAAATCACTTCACCCTTGAAATCTTGTCAAGGCATTTCAGATTGCATACAATATTTGGTGAGTCAAAAGAATTATGGGGATAAACTGGCCAAGGCAAAAAATTAGGCTAACTGCCACCTTCCAGAATTTACTAGGGAAAAGAACACTGAAAGCCCTGAGGTTGGTTCTTTTTGCATTCGACTATAAAAATGATCACTCTCAACTGTGTTTTCATGCTTGGCTTAATTATACATCTCAACTTCATTTAAGCTTCCCCTTGAGGAGAGCAGAAGAGGAAAGAAAAGGATCTTTTAGGACTACCAGTTGATCAGAGGAAAAGTACCACATAAGTACCATGAGAATAGCTGTGTTTCCAACTAGAATTTACAAAATGAACAGGAGTAAGGCATCAAATAGTGGGATCCCTGGGTCTTATGAGTTAGATTCATGGTCTATATAAACTGTAGGGTAATCTGGCAGAATCCTCTAGCTTTAGTATGAAAAATATAACCATTCACAATTGGCCAAAGTCTCTGGTTGTACTGGTTCCTTATGCAAAAAACAAATTAAATCAAGTGCAATTTACATCTACCAGCACTGCTCTGTGCTGTGCTCCTTAATTGTGGAATTCTTGCTAACACATCACCGATCACAATCATGCACCCAAATCCTTGCCAAAAAAAAAAAAAATCTACTGGAAAGCTCAGAAGGGGAAAGCAGGAGCAATAAGCACATGGTGACAAAATCTGTGTGTCCTTGTGAATTTAGAATTTAAGGCTCAGCATAATATGAAGAATATATCCTGCTACCCACCTTCAGGTTCCATAAAGGAAATGATACCTGCACTGAACTGAGATGAAATGGTTATCAAATTAATAGCTGAGCCCCATGTTCGGGGGTCATGGTGTACACTGAACTTTCTGAAGCCAATGGATCTTTTTCTGTTGTTTGCTGTAGTTAATTATTGGTATAGTCCCGTTATAAACCACTAATACAATATAATAAAAACCAAATTAAACAGATTTTCCATTATCCAACTCTGATCTAACAGGGGAACATTGAGACCCAAGTCAAAAGTTCTAGTTTCTTATCTCGTTCTAATACTAACCATGTCAATCAGTTGAGGCAATCTGAATCTCAGAAGACAGCCACAATAATAAATAAGTTCAAAATAGGGAAAGTGAGTACGAAATTTTCTTTGTGAAGACGTTTTCTCCATGTTACCAGAGTCCTCATAATCATGATTCTCACCCAGCATTTTTGTAGCAGCATCTTGTCCTGTTGTTAATACCAGTCTAGGTCAAAACACTATTCAACTTGGGCTGGCTAAAAAGAACATCTTAAAGGAAGAGAGAGCGCTTCCTTTGACCGACCTACAGATCACGAAAACATGTTACGTGAAATGCTATTGGTGGGGCCGGGGAAGAGTCAGTGTCGTAGGAAAAAAAAATGTTATAAAAAGGTGATCAGCTAGACAACTTTTTAAGTGTTTTCTTTTAAAAGTAAATAGCAAAACTTAATGCTCAAAATTGCATTGCTTGTTAAAGACACCTGGTCAGCAAGATTTTTTTTTGGAGTAATACAATATAAAACTTTCCCCAAAGATAATCACGGTTTAGGTTTACCTTTTCTCACCGAAAGTTGAAACATCAACCCAATCTTTCCCATATATAACCCTCCATAGGAAAAATAATAACAACTTACATTTATATAGTGATTTAAGATTTACAATGCCCCTTCATTGTAAGAATCCAAGGAAGGTATTGCAAATATTATTATCCCGATTTTATAGGTAAAGAAACTGAGGCTCCGAAGTGAATTAACTTGGTTGAGCACCACATGGCTACCAAGTACTTGATCAAGGTCTATCTTCAAATTTATCATGTAAAATAAATTTTAAAATAGGATTAGAAATAGAAAAATTTGTTTTGGGGGAACATAACTACCATATATGTATGTCTAAAGGTAGGCCACTCCTGAATAAAAATCACAATCACAAAAAGGGGAAAAGAATACACATGCATACACACAAAAATATTAATTGTAGACTGCACTCAGGATAAACAATCCAAATTTTAGGAAAAAAGTCTAACCATATTTTGAGAAACACCAAATTCAGTTATGTAGTAAAATGGAGATATTATATGTTCCTACCTAATTTACAGAGGTGAATGCATCACATAAATACAAAATAGATTTACAGAATAAGTCCCATATTTCTAATTGCCTGGACATCTCCACTTGGAAGTCTTGCTAGTACTTCAAATTCAACATGTTCAAACCTGAACTTCCCCTTCTTCTCAAAAAAAAAAAAAATTTTTTTTTAAGTGTAAAAGCTAGAGAGCTATTGTTAATTTGTGATTAATAAATTGTCAAATTGGCTACGACACTTTCCCACAACTAAATACCACCATTCACTAGTACAGAATTTGGTACTTAACCAGATTGAGGAACAAGGCAGAAAGAGCAGACACGTGAATATCACTGGTAACTCAACTTACACTCTTCGTGTCTGTGTACTGCACATTATTCTCACTAAAGTAAAGTGTCCGAACAGATGAGTGGGGCAATATGGCCTCCACAACCTTTCTCTGTAGCAAGCAGTTACAGAAGTAATAGAATTGAACTTCAATATTTCCCTTTTGGTCAGCACCCATGGTACTTGAATATATTTCAAGTATATATTGAAAATATAGTTTTTAAAAACTATACACAAGGGAAAAAAAAACTGACCTAAGAGAATACTGAACCAGTCAGTCAAATATATGACTAACTTCTAGGTCATCTTTGAATTGGTCCTAAAGGAATGTACCACCCTAACAGTTTGAGAATTAGGCAAACAGGATTTCTCTGGAACAAAGGTTGTATAAAGAAAAGCCAAATGTTCTTACTATATAGTTAGAACAGATCTTGATCCTTCATCTGTAAATTATATTTCTATACTACCCAATATCCATTTCAATTCAAACAGATTCTTGGTTACCAGGTATAATCCTGGTCCAATCTGGAGGCAGATTTTCTCCAAAATGTCTCCTTTCTGAGCCTCTGAAAAGCATAATGTTCAACTATTCTTATAGGACTACCAAAACACTTTGGAAAGAAGTGGCTCACAAATCATTTTTAATTCATTTATTACCTGTGCACAAGAAAAATAGCTGATAAACCCAAATAAAAGTTTTACTCTTCCTCTCAAGAAAATCTAACCTCAGCTCCTAACATTAAAGGAAGTTTTGATACCATATCCATTTCAGAGATGAGGCAAATTTTTGTCCTTGGAGGAGATAAAAATTATTTGTCTAAAATCACACACTAGAACCAGATCTCCTAATTCCAAATCCTCTCTCTCTCTCTCTCACTCTCTCTCTCTCCTTCATAGAGATTTTTATACTCAGTGAATTTTTACTTAAAAAGTATACTCCAAAAGTACTCAACTGAAGTGAATTTTTTTAAAGCCTCAACTTTATTTGCTGTGTTTTTTGTTAGGAAAACCTCAAAGTTAACTGAGTATGCCATTAATTATAATATTTGAAACAAACAGTAATAAAAATAACAAACCATCCAAAAACAATGCTATAGAACAGGAAAAAAAAAATACCAGTCCCTTCTTTCTACTCTACAGGGGTGGGGGGAGAGAAAAGAGAGAGGAAAGAGAGGAAAGAAGAGTTGCCTTGTGTCATGCCCTAGGGTTCTGAATCTGTCAGATTCTGGCAGCAAAGGATTCTAAGATTTGAGCTTTTCATGGAAAGACATTTGGCTTTAGTTCTGGAATGTAAATCTGACTAGCGGAAAAAATTCAAACCAGCGGAGCAACTAATATCTTCAGTGAGGGTCAGACAGGACCTCAAAGGTATAGGTGGCCAAATTACATACCACTTTAACAAAGTCATTCTTTAACCTAGTGCTGGGGACAAACTGGTAGCCAGTAAAATTTCTGGCAGACTAATGTCCAATGACTCTCATCCAAATGCTCTATTGTGCATGAACAAGAGCTTTCCAGTGTTTGCAAGTAATAGAAATGAAAGGAACCTAACCCAAGCCACTCAATTTACAGATTTTAAAATATAGGTCCAAAGAGTAAAGGTGATGTTGCCTAGGCTTGAAGATCTTAATTTCACACAAGTTCACAGGACTATAGATCTAGAGCTTAGAAAGGCCCTGGGAGGCTAAGCAGAAGGGTCAGGATTCAAACCCAGGCCTCCTGCCCTCAGATCCAGGGCTCTTGCCACTAGACTAAGGCTTTAAGAAGACGACCTATATGTTTGTTTCTTTAAAAAAAAAAAAAAAAAGTATTCCTGTTAGTCCAGTCTTGAGATTGCTGAGGTCATTATCTTCAGAGAGGTCAAAGTATCTTGGTTATGTCAAAACTGAAAAAGGCCAAGGTACCCTCCCTGCAGCTCTCACTCAACCTGGCACTAGACAGTCAAAGGATCATAGACTGAGCTCAAAAGGGGTCTGGGGGTGGGGAGTGGGGATACAGTCCAACCCTCTTATTTTAACAGAGTACCTGAAGCCAGGGGAAGATGAGCGATTCTCACTGGGTCCCAAAGACAGTCATCCAGAAGTGAACCCAGGTCTTTTGAACTTCTGCTCTGCCTGGTTTTAACTCCACCCAAAATGATGCCCCTCCCAGGATAAGCTCATCTCTTCAGATCTCATGCCCCCCTCCCCACTCCTGCAATGCTGCTCACTTGGATATTTAACACCTTCTCACCTCACTCTCTGATTGGAAGAATGGAGTACTAAACAGTTCCCAAAGTTTCCTTTAGAAAGGGTACACACATAGTTACATCTGCTGTTTCTGCCTTTCAACTCCACAGAACTCCTGCTATCCTGTGTTACCCTCCTACCCACAACTCCTGGTGCCTCTTCTCCCTGCTTAGCACAATGCTTCTGGCACGTTTGTTATTGTACAGTTGTTTCAGTTGTGTCTAACTCTTTATGACTCCACTTGGGGTTTTCTTGGCAAAGATACAGGAGTTTGCCATTTCCTTCTCCAGCTCATTTTACAGATGAGGAAACTGAGGCAAACTGGGTTAAGTGACTTGCCCAGGGTCACAAAGCTAATAAGTGTTGGAGGGCAGATTTGAACTCAGGAAGATGAGTCTTCCTGACTTCAAGCCTGGCGCTCTATCCACTGTGCAACCTAACTGCCCCATTCTGGTACACTGTAGGCACTTAATAAATGTTTATTAAAATCTGACTCCAATGCCATCTGCTCTCCATTGTACCAATCCTAAAGTTGTCAATTTGCGTTGCAAAAGGCAAACCTCAACTTCAATAAGTAACTGATCTTTAACACTAAGTGGGAAGTTGTTTGTCTCTCAAGGAAGGACAAAGGCCATGAACAGATTATCAATCTATCAAATACTATGGGCACTTGAGCTATGAAACATTACCACTAAATGCAGTAAGTGGCCTAAAAAAAAAAAACCAAACCCACCCAGGTTGCCCACAAATTGCCATCAAGCTATAAAACCCAAATTAGGGTAATACAATTACTATAAGAGTACTTCCATTAACCTCTAGCCAAATGACAAGGCTACAAGTTAAGCTCTTTGTCAATTTTTCATTCTGCATAAATCTGAGTTAATTAGATAAAAGACTTTTAAACTGTAATGCAAGAAAAAGGCATCAGCTAGATATGTGTAATTGAACATATAGACTGCATAGGACAATGTGGCCCCCATAAAGTATAAATGCTCACTCTAAGATGTTATAGTACAGTAAAATGGAAATCTTACCAACACTGTTGGAAGAACTAATACCTCAATCCTCTGAATATGCTAAGTGTCCAACAGAACATATAATATGGTTCTTGCTTTCTCTGAGCTTACATTCTAGGGCAACCAATACACAGATCACACATACATAGGCCTACGTTTAATACTACCCATGAAAAGTATTTCATATTTATTTATGTATGCAGAAATGAAATGCTATAAGGGAGAAGATTAACAACACAAAAGGAGCTTGACAGACTCAGTCAGACTTGACTGAGTCCAAATCCTTCCTCAAACACTAGTTAGGTGATCTTGGACAAGTCACTTGGTTTCAATTTATTCATCTTTAAAAAATGGGGAAAAGAGTACCTACCTCACAAAAAAGGCAATATCACAAGAATAAAATAAAATGAGATAATCAATACAAAGCCCTTCACAAACCTCAAAGAGCTTTATAAATATTAGCTATCATCATCATCATCATCATCAACATCAACACTGTTATTATCCTAATCTAGAAAAACTTTCTATAGCAGATAGGGCCTAATAATGAATATTTCAAATGAGAGGAGAGCTAGCAGCCTTGACAAGTAAAGAGTAAAAATTCCAGGCAGATGGCACCAGTGGCACTAAGTAGGATGGACAAAAACAAGTTTTTGTTAATAATAAGTTAATAGATTAATGAAGGGAGTCTGCTCTTGCCCCCCCCCCCAATTTATGAGATAAAATCTCTCCAGTAAAGTTCTACTCGATACCCTACCATGGCATAATGGTGTCCCCTGTTTCTCAAAGGTTATGTCTACTGGCTATAAGCTCTGGCAGGTTACACCGAGCCAAAAGGGTCTCAAGTAGATGCTTAGTAATGGACTGTGTGTCATCTGAGAACCAGCCCAGCTAACTAAGAGAAGCTCAGCATTAAGGTGCTAAAGGTTGATGAATTTTTTAAACTAAGTCATACAGAGATTCAATCTCAATCAGTAGAAATAGCATCTATGCATTGATAAATTAAGAACACGTTGAAGTGACACAAAATCATGCTATTTCCAGGCTTGTTCAGACATTTACATTGGATAAGGGCATAAAATGCATGACTTCTTTCTTAAATGTCATGCCTGCTATCATCACAGTTGCTATACTTAGGGCCTTCCAAATGCACAGCCATCGTGATTTTAAAATCACAGAAGCAAGTGTAGCTGCAACACTGTACTTGAGTCAAGACACCTGATTTTGAATTCTGGCTCTGATCCTTATTATCTACCTATGTAAGCATGGACAAATCACAATTCTATCAGCCCCAGTTCCCTTACCTTATAGAAAGGAGAGAATATTTGTACCATCTACTTCACAAGGTTGTTTTAAGGAAAGTGCTTTGTAAAAGTGTAAGAAAAAGAAAACAAAGGGGCAGCTAAGTGGCACAGTGGATAGAGCACTGGCCTTGGATTCAGGACGACCTGAGTTCAAATCCTGCCTCAGACGCATAACACTTACTAGCTGTGTGACCCTGGGCAAGTCACTTAATTCCATTGACTAGCCAAAAAAAAAAAAAAAAGAAAGAAAGAAAAAAAGAAAATAGAAAAAAAAAAAAGAAAACATTAATGTGATTTATGTGATGTGTTTTAAAGTTGGCAACAATTCTATTCCACACTTATTAAGGCATTGTGCTAGGTGCCGGTACACAAAGATGTAAAACAGCACCTCCTTTCCTCTAATAAGCTTACAATTTACTAGGAAAGGTGCCATATATGTAGAAATATGATACCAACTAGATGTAAGTGTTTTAGGAGAGGCTTCATGAAGAAAGGAAGACCTGAGCTGAACCCTGAAGGAAGAAATGGATATTAACAGGCAAAGATGAAGAGGGTAATCTAGGCACAGGACAAGAGAATAGAGGGGCAATAATAGGAAATAAGGCTGGAAGAGTAGGCTAGAGCCAGATTGTGGAAGGCCTCAATGGTTTAATGTAATTTGGTGCCTACTGGGATTCAAGCCAGGCATATCACCTCTGAATTAGGACCTGTCAGTGCAATTTGATTGAGCAAGTAACAGTTTAAAGTTTGGGTTTTAGTGACAGTGAGTATTATTTAATTCTACCAAATTATTATGACACATGCACACATGTATGCACACACATATATGCATGTAAGTACACACGTGTGTACATATACATACAAGAACACACATGTGAATATTTATGAAATATTTCACTTAATTGTATATACAAAAGGAAATATTTAAGTTTGTGAAGTAAGAATCTGATACTATACTTCATCGAGGGTTACCTCTTCATGGTATATCACAAATGCAAACTTGTTTTTAGTAGTAAGCTTTCAAAAACATGATTAGAAAGTTACACTTATGGATACTAGGACATTCTAAATCTGAAAAAAAAAAAGCTCCGTAATTCTTAATTCCCATAGAAAAGCCTGGATTCAATTCAATATTCAGTAAATGCTTACTATGTGTGCAAGCTGTTGTATTAAGTAGTAGGGTATAAATAGCTCGCATTTAGAATTCTTTATGACAATTACTCAAATTTATGTAGCATTTTACAGCTTAGAAATCACTTTCCTTACCATAACCCTGTGATGCAAATATTATTACCAGTTTACAGATGAGAAAACTGAGGTTCAGAGGGTTATGATGGCCTACCACTGGAGTAGAGTGTCAAACTCTGGACTCCTGACTCCTGCAGTTTTCCAACTGCAACAGCCTGTTGACTGGTAATTGAGTTGCCTATGCTACAAGTAAAACCCGTTCCTGTACACCAAGGGGCTAAGCAAATACTTTTGTCACAATCTAAGTGATAGAAAGTCTATAGGCTTAAATGTAAAGTCTTAAATATGGGTTTAAAAAAATCCACGTCAGCCGTACAAGATAGGGAAGGCATGATTAGGCAGGATTTTGAAAAAATCGTGAGGTTTAGTGGATTGCATATTAAATAACTCTGCAGATTACTGAGGCAACTCAAAACCAGCAGCTTCTAGGAATAAGGAGGTGCAAGTCCTGCTGTACTCCACTGTGTTCACCTCCGGGTGCCATAGTTTAAAAGGTGGATAGTGATAAACTGGAGGGCATACAGAGGAAGGCAGCCATCGTCCACGAATTCATGTCATGAGAATCGGTTGAAGGGAGTGGAAATAGTGTGGAAAAGGGAAGACTCAGGGGGCACATGACAGCTGTCTTAAAGTACATGAAGGGTTATCATCTGGAAGAGAGATTAGGCTTGTTCTATTAGTCTCCAGAGGACAGAACCAGGAACAATGGGAAGAAATTGCAAAGAAACCAATTTAGGTTGATGTCAGGAAAATTTCCCAACAATTAGTGTGGTCTAAAAATGGGATGGGTTGGCTTGAAAGGTGGTGGGTTCACCCTCATTAGAAGTCTACAAGTAGAAGCTGAACGACAACTTCTTAGGTATATTTAAATGGAAATCCCTTTCAGGTATAGAATGGACTGGACCAGAGATTCTTTTTTTTTGTCATGTACCCCTTAGGGGGCAGTCTGGTGAAGCCTAAGGACCTCCTTCTCAGAATAATATTTTTAAGTTCATAAATAAAACATATCGGATCACAAAGGAAATCAATTATACTGAAATACAGTTAACAAAAATTTAAGAAACAAAGTTCAAAGACCCCATGTTGAGAGCCTTTGGCTGTCACTGAGGTCCTTTTCCAACTCTCAGTCAGTGACTTGGCAAAGTATGTTATAACAGAAGCTATTTAAAACAATTAGCTGGAGCTTAAAAATCTTTTTCTTCATTCACAATGTCCCTATACTCATTTCTCCTCTCTTGGACAACTGAAACCAGCCTCCTAACTGGTCTCTCTGCTTCCAGCCTGTCTTCTCTTCAATTTGTCCTTCACAGACATCCAAAATAATCTTTCTAAGGCACAAGTTTGAGGCTCCCTACTACTTATAATACAAACTCCTTGATCTGGCATTTAATTGAGGGCTCCCTCATTCCTAATCTGAATCCAACCAAGCTTTATAACCTTACTTGATACTACTCACCTCTTCATACACCTTTCATGTCAGTCAAACATGTCTCAAGTAATGGGGGGGACAGCAGGCAGTCTTGACAGGTAAAGAGTAAGAAATTCTATGCATCTAGAATCAATACCCCCATGTAGGATGGAGAGAAATAAAGATTTGGGAAAACATAAAAATGTAAAGACTAATGAAGGGGAACCCAGTCTACTCTCTTTAAGTAATTTGTCATCATATCTTCACACAAGCCATGTGTCCACAATGCCGTATCCTTTCACATCTTCTGCGTGTTCTAGGCCATCTTCTCTATGCACCCCACCTGGATCCAACCAGGTGAAAACGGGTTGTCTCATTTCAATTGTCCTTAGACCACTCTGAGTCTCTCATTTCTCAGGAGCCACATTCTATCTTGTATCATCTATAACTGTGTTGCTATCATATCCTCAACAGCATATTAGGGTTTAAGGGGCTATGATTTTTTATCTTTGTTCCTGAAAGACCCAATACTGAGTCTTACCCAAAGTAGGCATTTTTGCTTGTTGAACTGAATCATCCGTACTTGCTGTTGCAATATTTCATTATTATGGCATTTGACTGTACATACATCTCCCTCTACCCTCAAAATGTGACACATGTATGTTAAAAACTTTAGAAAATCTTGGGGCAAAGAAAGCTACGTAAAAAAAAATCTCCAAATGTCTTTTTTTTTTAAATGTCTATTTCTTACAAAGGGATGGGATAGGAGCATTCCCTATCATGTACTTCCTCCTCTTTTTATTCTAAATATTTCAAGTGGCTCACTTTCTGCAATTTATCATAGGGTTTCTGAATCAGTGCCCTTTGGGTTAGTCTGGCATTTAAAAGATGTTTTGCACACATCTTACAAAGTTCTAACACTAATAAAATTGATCGGTACTACATTTAAAAAGCACGATTAATTGAGTCACCAAGCCTAACTGGTGCTCTGCTCCCAACTGCCATCATATGTACTTGTTGCCTGACAACTTTCTACAACCAAATTTAACATTTCTCTTAACCCAGCAGTTCCTCCTAGGACTTAACTGAAAGCACATGACCAGAAGAATCAACATTTCTTTTCTCTCACTTAAAAAAACAAACAGTAAAATGACTCAATGAAATATTATAAATTTGTTCATTTTAAAGATACCATCACAACTATACATAGTTGATTTCACTGGGGGTGTTTTGGTAAAGTAGGGATTTCACCACAGGAAGGTCTCCTGGTGAATCATGGTAAGGATAAAGGGGTTTCACATTTTTAAAGGGATACAAATGACTGACACTTCCTCCCACCCTCATTATAGCGTTATTTTAAAACAATTTATCTAGGCCAAGTTCAAAGTACCTACTACCTCAGTGGAGGTTTAAGGGTGAGGGAAAGAATGCCATATGTCTTAATATTCAAACCTGGCCTCATTTCTATAGCACTTAGTTTGTGTAAAGCACCGTGCCTAGGAGGACTCTGTGAGGTTAGTAGTGCCACTACATTCCCATTAAGCTAGGAGAGGTGTAGTCACTCGCCCATGATCACAAAGCTAGCAAGCATCTGAGGCAAGGTTTCCTGATTCTGAATGTAGCACCTCATGCATTCTATGTGCTATCTTGAAGCAGGCAGGTTTTATAAAGCAAAGACATTTGGTCTCTGAAAATAAAAAACAAAAATATCCTTTCCCAGTGTTCCAAAAGTATAGTGGTGGAAAGTGGGGAGTATATTTACAAGGAACATAACCTCCCCTGCAACACACACACACACACACACACACACACACACACACACACACACACACCTTCCACCAAAGCACATACTGACTCTAACTTGTTTCTCCTAGTGACATCAGATGCCATCACAGCCTCAAGAAAAGTAGGTCTAAATAAATCAGTATTACAGTACAGAAATGTTTGTACTTTCCCCAAACAGTCAACCTTATTGACAGGGATTAGGTGTATGAGCAGTAAAATAATGAAAAGCAAGCAAGGGCTTATCTTGCATAACAAGCATCTAGAGGGTATACTCCCTTGTCCCCATATAATTAGAGAAATGCCAGAACTGTTATGGTTTATAGCACTAGGGGGAGAAGTCCATTTTACAGATAATCTGACAGCAAAATAAAAAAGCCTTTCTGTATATTACAAGGGAAACCATGGGTCCACTTTACCCAGGCTATTCATGTGATACTTCTATGACTAATTATCAGCTTTTGCCAAAAGCAGAGCATTGTACAAGTTCAGCAGTTCGACTGCCTTTAGAGTAATGATAACCCCAGGGTTATCATTGTTGGGACTCAAATGGCCCCAACCCATTACAAGTGGCATTTGGTTTTGCTTGTGAAATAAATGAAAATCATCACCTTAGTGGCCATTTATAAATGACCTGAAGAAATCATCTGAATTAAATGAATTTACATAATCAGGTAGAAGCAAGTCTTGATTATTTGTATGTACATTATCCATTTCATGGATTTTTTATGTAGTAAATTTTAGTCTGGTCATATAGAGAATCAGGACATTTCTAGCTGCTTTTCCCGCTGTCAAGTGGTGTACAGTTGTCCCTAAACATTCAAGGACGTTAAGGGCACAGTACCCCCGGAAAATGAAAAAACATGGAATAATTCTAGATCCCACCCCAAACCTTTATTTTCAATAACTCTGATCATATTTATCTAACACATAATACAAGTAAACACACTGCACCCATAAAAAAGCTGCAGTTTCTAAGATTGAGAGATTGGTCATCTTGCATACTATGCAGAGTCTTTGCAGCCTTCTACAAAAAGTGCACGATACAAAGATCACCACTGAAGAAAATCACGTGACTGGGTCTGGATGTAGAAAGACAAAGAAGAGGCATTCCCAAAAAGAATGCAGTAGTTTGTAGTTTTTAGCAGACTGAAACTCTCAACAAATTTATGCGTAAATATTTATAGTAGTAAATGATAAAATAGATTGTTAATACAGTAATCATGCATTTATGACTAATTTTTTTCTTCACATAAAAGTACTTTGTCTACAATTTTCTGCAGTATGCTATAATTCTCCAAAAATTCCCATTTAACTACCAATAACCAACCCTCAAATAACCAAAATCAAAAATGTGACACTCGTGAATTTCAAGGGATGACTGCAGATGCAGAGAATGCAAACATATTTTAAGACTAGCCTAAAAAACTTGTTGGCTTTAGGACCCTGGGCAAATCACTTAAGTATTCAGTGCCCCCCCACCCCCACCCCCCGACAATTCTCTAAGAGTGTATGTGATAGAAGAGCTGATAATCTGCATTCCTAGAGAGGTTCTTTCTTAACTGGAAGTTTTCTAACCAATGAAATCAGAGGCCTGGACTGAAAACAAAACCAAAATCCTCAATAATAAGATTTTAACAATCAATGATCTTTAATTATCCATGATTTTGAATTATAAACATCATAGCTCATGACCAACTCAGCTAATTGAGAGTTGACTAGCTCACCATGCATGTTCATACATACATGCAACACTTTAATTTGGCCTGTCTTAACACAAGTACCATTTCCCAACATGGGAATGCTACATGAAGAAACTCGGCTCAAAGAGTGTTTATTAAGAGCCTTCTTAGTCACCCTTTACAAGTGTATTACTTCAGTTTAGGAGCAAAGCAAACATTACTGCATCTACCAGTAGTGGGAAAGGAGGAGGAGGGCACTATAAAGCTCTTCAAGGTCTATACACAAGAATGAATGAAATGTACTTAACACTCTTTCCCTGTAAAAAAAAGGATATGATCCCAATGTAGCCTTTATTATTGCCTGGAGGAGAGAAGTCTATAGATTTATTAGTCCTGGCTTTAGTAAATAACTTTTGAACTCATTCCTTTGGCTGGTGATCTTTTGTTTCAATTCGTGTCCTCTTGTTTGAAGGTGCTTACTCCATGAAATGATCCTGGTCACACACTGTCCACTCAGCCGAATCTTTGCTTTTCCTCTAATTTACCAAAGATGATAAATTTAATGTTTTAGCTTCTTTTCAATGTTTTTTAATATGCAGGGCCCCTGCAAAGGATGGCTACATAATACTTCCCGAAATGAGTACCAAGTTATGGGGGAAGTCTCAGTGGTCCTTCTTCAATCACCATAAAGGATTTGGCTCCTTTTAGTTCACAACTTACTAAGTTCCTACTGGCCCCCTCCCCTATGACATTTACTACTACATCTTTACAAATTATAATTAACACTCTCCTTTAAACCTTTCCTAAACTTGATCACTGAAAAGTATTCCAAACATAATCCTGCCTATTTCATTTTTAGTTAAGTAAATGGTATGAACCAAGTGTATAATTCTGCTTTTATTTCACCAAGTCTATTTACTCATTCAAAAGTCCCCCTTCTTCCACTGAAGTCGATTTTTGATGTCTCAGGTCACATAGAAATGTCACTGGGTTCTTTAAAGCTGTGTCAACAAATGGTGAGTGGTTTGGAAGGTTCTATACAAAGCCAGAAAGGGCCTAGGGATGGACTGTAATTGAAGGGCTAGCATACTGAAGTACACAGTGTGATCACCAAAAAGGTTAACTAACCCCCAAATAATGAATTACTTCAGTCATATCACCTCATAAAAACTATCTACTAAGGCATGGAGCAATGATGATCTGTTGGCGCAAGGGTTCTTAACCCTAGAGTCCAGGGTCCATGGATAGACTGTGCTCTTACATCTAGCATTTCCATCAATTATTTAAAGACATCATTCTGAGAATGTGTCTTATAGGCTTCACCAGACCAACAGGGAGGGCCACAGCACAAAAAAAGGTTAAGAACCCTGCTGTCAGTGGAAGCTGCACCTATATTAAATATATCAGATTCTGGAAACACTTAAAGAGAGCTCACCAATTATCCTCTACCTCTAGGGAATGAAGGCACTGAGCACTGCAGAGTCTTCAAAAATCATTGCTATTTTACTGCATCTTAATCTTCTCTCCTTTGTCACAACCTCTGTGGCCTTGGACAAGACACTAACCTTTCTGGGTTTCAGTTTTCCCTCCTGTAAAATGAAGGTGCTAAACTAGATGACCTTTAAGGTCCCTTCCAGCTACAACTCTATGAGCCTAAAATCCTGATTGAAATCTATTCCTTTTCTCCATTTAGGGTCAAATACCTTAGACTGAGTCAAAATGGCCAAACTGGACATGGTTAAGAGATTCAGAATCCAAATCTTATTAAAAAAAAAAAAGGTAAGCCATATTTAGAGGATAAGTTGATGACATGGACTTCGTTCATGAGACTGAAGGTACAAAGAGAAGGAAACAGTATGTTGTCTCTTGAGATCATCTGAGATAAAGTTAATGATGACACAAGGAGAGACCTTAGTTATCACAGACTCCTCTCAAGTGCTCTTGAGCTTCTATGAAGGCTGAAGGCAAAGATATTACTCAATTTTCCTGCTCATCCAAGGAAGTTTTAGTGAATGGAGAAATCAATTCTACCCACATAATGCTAAAAGACATCTTCAAAAAATGTTTGGTGGGTTTTTGTTTTATTTTATTTTTTAAAGAAAGCAGATCCAAAGGCATTTTCTGCTTCAATTTCTGCTGCTGAGCATTAGTTACCTAGATCCCTTCCCCAAACCCTTTACTTGCTAGAGTAAGGCAAATTTTAGAAAGGCTAAGAGAATACTCATTCTTCTTTCCTGTTACCTAAATCTTAGTATGATTTAGTTAGTTAACACTTCTATGTTGCTCAGAAATACCTTTCATACACTTCAAAGAATACCCCCTCTCACAAAAAGACCATTTGTATACCAGAAAGTGATTGAAATGCTCCTGTCTTATATTGACTCACCAGGTTACTCTCCTAGTTTAAGACTTGGTACAAGGAGAAACACATAATTTCCAGCTAAGAATATTTCATATTTGGGTTTGTGAGAGGGAAAATAAATGCACCAAGGAAGCCTCAGGAAGACTAAATGCAAAATGAACCCATCGCGCAGAAGGACAGCAACATTCCCAATGCTCAATCACTTTCAGTCACACTATGTTGTCCAGTAACCTGCATTGATAATTCCTCATGAATAAAAAGCCAACATTATCATCTGCAGCTAGGTTGTTGACATGCTCTTGCTATTTCACTAAAAATACCATTAATTTTCTGGCTTCACAACAGCTGAGCTACTCCCCATTTGAATATACAAAAGAGTATTTTGTTTAAACCAAATTAAAAGCGTTCCAGTAAATGACTTCAATTTTGCCAGCTATACTATTTCAGCATATACTGTTCTTCTTAATCCTCCTTACCTCAACTCTATCTCCATCACAAAGCCCCCCTTAACACACTCATATTATAGAAAATAAAGGAGGGACAATTTTTTTCGGGTCAGAACGGATTTTGGAGGGTAGGGATGGCATTCATGGTCAGAAACAAACGTCCTTCAAGTATAGCACGTTTCTAAGAAGTTTCTAGGAGTTTTTAGGTGTTTGTGGAGAGAGGTGAGATAATTCCAAGAGAAATGGGGTTTACTCTCTTTTCTTCATGTATATTTGATAAAGTATGTCAATAAGGATGTGAGTTATTATCTTTTTTTAAAAAAAAATCTCGATAGCTGAAGGAAGAAGGAATAATACACATGCACACACTAAATGCACCTTCTATCCCCAATCTAGATAAGTGCAGACATCCCCCATTTAAGACAGAATGAAAACCACCACTACTGCCAAGCCCTCCTGGCATCTCACCACTTTATTTGTTCCCATTTGTATCTAATGCTTTTGTCAACAGTTCAACAAAAGTCAAAGCAAACAACCCACTACAAACACTGGGGGTAACAGCAACAAGCATGAATCCTTCACAATTATCCAACCCAGCTGCTCAGTGCCTGTCCAGGCTGCTTTCATTTACAACAATGTCAACAAAAGGCTGAAACCCAATAACTAGGTGGGTCAATACTGCCACTGTAAACCCTCCAGAGAAGGAAATGCTGGTCTCCTGCTTTACTGCTTCAGTAAACATGCAGAATAATTCAGTCAGATGGACAAGTGCTTGTCTAATCATTTGTTATGTGAATTATTCAACGGCTTTTCACGTAAACCACTAAACGATGGCTCTTCAAATATTTCTGAGGCGCTTCCAGCTGTCCAACTGCAGAAGAGCAAGAAAGAACAAAGGCAGATTAAAGCAGAAATTCTCAACCAAGTAGTTCCCAACGATAATCTCTAGTCTAAGAAAGCTTGGGAGATGGGGCTAATCCTTAATACATCAAAGTTGCTGACGTTTTGATTGCAGATATAACACTTCAGTGCTGGCCTGGTTGGGGGGAAAGTGCACCTTTTGGTAAATGATTAATATATACTTTTTAATATTTTAATGGTGCTTTACTTGACAACTTTTTACATATTCATTCACTTTTCATTTTCATCATTTCAGCTGAGATTTTTTTAAAAAATTAAATATTTGGTTATGTGTTATTAGTCAAAGCCTTATTCAAAAATTCTCACCCAATTCAGATATATGCTCCTTACATTTTCAAGTTCGTCCCTAAAAACATCAACTGCTTTTCAGATGCCCTCACATTCTATTCTCATTTTTTCTGCATAAAAGAATTCCAGGAATACTTAGAGATACAAAAACTGACACCACATCTTTCCTTGGCTTCTTTTGGCATTTTTGGGCTCAAAAGTTATGTTCTAATTCAAAAGAAACAAAGGTAGTTACACAGGAGCCATTTCCTTTGACATGACACTTGTCACACAGTGTCAATTAAGCCTCATGCATAAGGGAAAAAAAAGTCCCTTTACCTCATTGCATGTTTAAAGTTTTAGAGTTCACACCCAGAGAAGTGGCCTGAAGGAAGGTCTAGGCTTGGTCTTTGCATCCCTTGTACCCAGTATACTGCCTGACACATGAGTGTTTAAATAAATACCTGTTGATTCACTGACATTATGAAAGGTCTCAACATTTTTTAATTTTTTATAATTATAGAAACCTAAAAAATAAAAAAAGTATGAAAAATTTAAAAATGAATCTTCTCTGAAGTCCCTGGCAATAAAACATTTAATAAATGCTTTTTCATTTATTCACTTAGGCCCAGCATCTATATCAGGGTATATTTTTCCTAATATGGGAAATGGGAGGCATATTTAATTTCTGTGTATTTCCATGTGGTTTTTTCTTTCATACTTCAAATTTCCAGACCACAAAATAACTACTATGAATAGGAGTCAGATCAGGTCAGGTCAGGAATAAATGTTTATATAGTGACTAATACTGTCAGGCACAGTGCTAATCGCTTTTCAAAATATTTCATTTCATCCTCACAACAACCTTGTGAGGCAGGTGCTATTATTATCGCCATTTTATAGCTGAGCAAACCAAGATACAGAAGCTCAGTGACTTGCCCAGGATCATACATCTGGTAAGTGTCTGAGGCCATATTCGAAGCTGGGTCTTCATAACGTCAGGACTGGTATTTGATCTACTTTGTCAAACACGAAAGAAAGCAGCAGACCCTAATTCTCTTAGAAGCCTGATCCTTTCACCTATAGCGCTTCTCTTCCTTACTTTAACACCAGGCAATATAAGGGTCACCATAAAAAGAGTCAAATTCTGGGGGAAAAAAATCTTTTTTTTTTTCTTAATTCTAGGAAGATGAACTCATGTGAATTCTGCTTCTTTCTAAAACTTATTGTTAGCTCATTCTTATTTCTTGATTTAAAAGTTGGATGATTATCCATGTTATAAGCGTTACCCATTTTTTTCTGGGTGGAAAATATCAATAAACAGAGACTTCCTTAGCAGAATAAAAACAGTTGAGTTAAACTGGTATTAGTTGCACCAAGAGAATAGGAAACTAAAGGAGACACCATAAAAGAGAGACATTTAAAAATCTGTTCTTCATTTTAAATCTCTCCAGAACAATTTTTTTGTTGTTGAATCCTTAGAAAAGATGGTCATGAAAGTGATCAGAATCCACCCCAGCCTGAGAATGTACAGGATGTGGCTACTATAACCGACTCTGAAATCACACGTTGTATTTGATGACCACTTGTTTGCATGTATTTGCAAGTCCACAAAGGCCACTTCCTAAGAGAACTACCTGTGGATCTCAGTCCTTCCCTCATGATATGTTCCTCAAAATGTTTTCATATACACACTTATGAATAATTCCCAAATCTCTAAAACTACAGGGAAGTTTCTTATGAAACTGCAACAACCCATGCACATACTTTTATTATTTTACTTGAAAAACAGTATATCAATTTTTTTAATCTTCAACTGGAAAAACTGATTTAAGGAAAAGAACTAGAGCCTCAATTTCAAGAATCTAGGGCAGTGTGCCATTTAAACTTAAGACTTCTTAGTAACTAATGACTAATTCAATGCTTTTGAATTCTTCAACAGGACTATGTAGTTCATTTTTAAAATTTATTTAACACCAATAACTTTGACATCCTTTTAAAATTATTTTCCCTGTATTCTTATATGCAAAGGATACTTCCACTATATACCATTAATGTTTCTCCAGGAATTGAGAACCTTTTGTCTGTCTTTAACATCTACTATACACAGAAAATTAAAAGCTTTATTTCCCTCTCACATCTAAGCATCTGGGCATTACTTACCAAATAACTCTAAAGGTGTCCTAGAGAGTAAACTGTTGTTGTTTTAATTCAGTCAGTCAAATACGACACTGAGTGCACTCAGCATTAACAGATTATAATGCATACACAGCATTTCCCCTATAGTGACTGGTGGGGAGGGGGGGGAAGATTAAGTGGGTAAGGGGGGGAAGGAAAGAAGAGATGAAGAGATGAAAATGACAAGGGTAAGCTGAGCAGTTTACAAGTGACCATCTGGTATTGACATTAGGAACAGAACATAAGAGTATGTGGAGGTGGGGACAGTGGTTTGAAGAAGTAGGGAGGAGAAATACACACACACACACACACACACACACACACACACACACACACACACA